>NW_011494620.1:2026055-2068532 GCF_000754665.1 Bison bison bison | reverse complement strand
GACTTTTTTTTTTTTTTTTCCCACTTGCTCTCTTTCTCTTGTTATAAGTATTTAACTGGGGAGCAAGCTTGTTTTAGGAATTGAGAAATAGCCTCAAGAAGCAAGAGACAAAATATTACTTTTAGGATGGCAATGCTATAGAAGTTGCCAGATTTTAGTCTTTAACCAAGATGTCATACTACTATGCTTTGATTAAGTGTGGCATTATCCTGGAAAGCTTTCTGTGCTTATCTTTCCATAGAATTAGGAAAATATCGTCCCATAATGGCAATCTGAAATGAGATGTAGCTAACGGCTCATCAGTTTATGGGCAATGTTGCTATCAATAATTATGAAAGCAGTTTTAGAAACAATGGTTTTGAAATATTAACTTAGATTGCTTTTTTAATCCATGCAATATGAGAAGAATTAACTAAGAAATACCAGTGTCCTGATACCAGGGTCTTGATTCATCTAAAAGTACATATATTTTGGTTAAGTGGAACTATTCTGCAAATCTTACTTCTGATTCATTCAACTGAAAAAATGAAAATAAAAATAAGAATGAAATTCAGAATTAACCATAAAATTTCATCTTATTTTGAATTTTCTTGTTTTCAAATTTTAATTAAATATGTAAATAAATGTTTTGCCAAAGAGTCTGCTAATATCCTAATGATGAATAGTTCTTATTTAGGTAGAAGAAAATCAGAATTATTCAACCATTACAATCCATTTACTCTCTATCCCTTTTTTATTTGAATATTTAGAAAAGTAACTGCTATGAGATTTATGTGGCAACATTTTATACAATTTATTATATCATTCATGTAACTTTTCTCTGAACTGCTATTGAGGTTAGAAAAAAACCAGTTAAATTATACTTTATATTCACAGTGAGAATGTATGCTATTTAGGAAGAAAGAACAACATCATTTTGCATTGAAGCCAATGACACTGTCATTTATCTTAGAAACTGTCCTTAAAGCTACTGAAAATAAAGAACTCATGGCCTTGGGTCAATTCTCAAAGTTTTCAAAGAATAACTTCTAGTGGCCTTTGTCTGAGGCCAATGAATTATATTGAACTTTCCCTGATATTGTTAGACTCTGACATCTGATAGTCCTTTAAAAGTATGGCAGAAACCAACACAATATTGTAAAGCAATTATCCTCCAATTAAAAATAAATAAAAAAGAAATGGTACAAAAATGAATCACAAAATCTGTGAATAAATCTAAAGTGTCAACTGTATTAAACAATTATATATGCAGTTTAAAAATAGGATGGAATTATAATAAATGATACTTTTTCAAAAATTAAAAAAAATAGTATATATATGGTGAACTCTTCCCAATGTACATCCCAGTTGACAAGACAAGATCTGATTGAGGTTGATCACATTAAAACCTTTAAGATAATTTGCCCCACTGAGAGTCCAACAGCCCTAGCAAAATAATTCAATTAGGAACCATTGCATTTCCTAGCCTATAATTAAAATTTTGTTACACAATTAAACATATGAAATGGTTTATGTAAAAAAAAAATTCAGAAAAGAAATCCTGAACACCAATTAAGGCATCCGTAGTGGGATTATCATGGTTATCCAGATGAGAAATCCATAGATTGCGTCAAGTAATAGGAGTTTGGTACAAGAATCCGGCACAGGATTATATCCATTAGATTCTCTAAGCAAGGGCTGACCTTAGCAAGAGCTGGACCTTGGAATTTTTTACTCTGAGAATCGATATTAACATGACTCAGCTACTCCACATTACTCTCTTCAGGGTTTACTTATTACCTGGCTTATTTATTCTCTATTCTGTTTCTTAGTGTGTGTTGTGTCAAAACTTTGGCTTCCTCATAATTCCAGGGATCCTAGTTCTACATCGTAACTTCTGTCATTTCAGCACCTTTTAACAACTACCTCATTCTCTTGCTGTTTCTAAGATAAAACTTTGACCGAGGGGAGATCTGATAGTTTAAACTCATCTTTGCATGTCAACCCATACCACAGTCCACTGGCCTCACGTGAATTTGCTCTCCTTGGAGCACTTGACCACTGAAATCCTGCCTCCTTAGTCACCATGCCAGGCATAAGATACTTTTTGCTTTTGTTTTCACAATGTAACTACAGTCTTGTTTTAACCATTTCTCAAAGACTCTTAAGAGTTCTATTGTCTTTTATTATATTAAGGTGTTATAATGATCCTACTGAAATAGTTCTTCATTTGAGTTCAGACACTTTTCATCTTTTTCCATTTTGGGAGTAAATTAAAAAAAATTTTTTTAATGTTCCCTGAAATATTAAAAAATAGCAAATTTGATTATCTGAGCATTCAGAGACATCTTGTCATCTTACAGGATTTACTCTGTCTAACTTTAATTGTAAATGTGGAAATCCATAGTGATAATACTATTTTAGTCCTTTTATAATCAAAAAGGAAAAATCAGGTAAAAGTACTTATATTTTTCAAAGACTAAGCCTAAGGATCTATAATTTATCAACTGTCACTCAGTGCCCTGGGACAGAGGTTTGCAAACTTATTATAAAAAGGACAGGTGGTACATATTTTAGGCTTTGTAGGCCATCTGTTCTCTGTTGCAATCAGTCACCTCTGCCATCGTAACAGAAAAGAAACTGTAGACAGCGGATAAATGAGTTGGTATGGGTATGCTTCAATAAAACTTTATTTATGCACATTGAAATGTGAATTCACTTAAAATTTTCACATGTCATGAAATATCACTCTTCTTTTGATTTTTTTCTGACCATTTGAAAAAGTAAAAACAATTCTTAACTCAAGACTATACAGAAACAGGCTACAGGTCTGATTTGTCATCTCTAGTCCAGGAAACTAAATAGCTTTCAAAGCTCTAGGGAAAATTAGGTACACATGTGTGCAGTATAAGGAAACAGTATTCTTGGATTCTTCTTATTAAGCTTATTTTAAATTAATCAAATATAAACTAATAGTCATCATAGTCTATCTTCCAATCTTACTGTATAATGGTTCTATTAGTATACTTATTAGTGTCATTTTGTCTTTATTCCAGGTTATTTGAGACACTCCAGTCCCTGTTTTGGTCAATATTTGGGCTCATCAACTTATATGTGACCAATGTCAAAGCACAGCATGAATTCACCGAATTTGTTGGTGCCACCATGTTTGGGACATACAACGTCATCTCTCTGGTTGTCCTGCTTAACATGTTAATAGCTATGATGAATAATTCTTACCAACTTATTGCTGTAAGTTGAATCACTCCCCTCCTAGAATGTGTTGTTAGCTATACTCCACCCTATTATAATTGGTAATACAATCTGTAACTGCTATGAATGAAACAAATCAGAATTATAAATGGTCAATATGATGTTTATAAGCACTATTACTATACTTGGCTATATACTAATTTAATTTTTCATATTACATGTGATTATACTAAATCTAACCTGCGAGGCAATCATTGGCTATGGCAAGCAGTAGATGAGGTATGGGCTATGAACAGGCAACTCATCTCTATATAATGCCTTTTGGGTTTTGCATTGTCTCTGACCGTCTAATCTACAATCTTCATAAAAGCAAACTCATACCAGCTTTGCAAGGTACAAGTGCTAGCCCAGAGAGGAGTCTGAATGAAAAAGCACAGGATTTTGTTTCTTAAAGCCCAGAAAAAAGTCACTGAGGAGTAACACTGAATGCTGCAGCAGAATATACAATACCATATGTGTTTATTTGAAACTCTAGAGTGCAAACAGCCTAGCTTATTTATTCATTCATTCAATAAAATCTTATTGAGCTCTTATTCTGTTGCCAGGTATGGTCCTAGGAACTAGAAATATTGCAATGAATAAGAACAACAAAGCCCTTTATCCCTTTGAACTTGCATACTAGTGATCTGTCTGTGGCCATTAGAAACAGTGATAGAACAAATCTATATTGGAATATATATCTTAAGACTTAAATATATATCTTAAGACTTTCATATGTATACTTTAGACAAATAGCATCTTATAAGAATAATTATAGGTTGCCCATTTACTCCATAAATAACTGCAATTATATTGCATCTTTGAATCTATTGCTAATTCTCTGGGATGTCATTATTGTTATTTTGAGAAACAGCACTCCTAATTTTAATTAAACTCTCTTTATGGAAGCAAGATGCCTGTCACAGATGAAAAACTGCCTAAGACGTTAAGAATAAATGAATTTTATTTATGGATTCCAAGACTGAAGCATTCCCACTGAATATACTTAGGCCCAGGGCTCTCCAGGTGGTGCAGTGGTAAAGAATCCACCTGCCAATGGAGGAGATGCAGGAGACGTGGGTTTGAACCCTGGATTGGGAAGACCCCCTGGAGAAGGATATGGTAACTCCAGTATTCTTGCCTGGGAAATCCAATGGACAGAGGAGCCTGGAGGGCTGTAGTCCATGAGGTTGCAGACAGTCAGACAAAACTTAGCGACTAAGCAACAACAATGGGAAGATGAGTAGCAGAGGTGACTTTAGTCATCACTAGCCTGGAACTTTCTACCTTCAGTTTTTCCAATCACTAGATGGTTTAATATTGTTACAGACCATTTCAGAATCCCAAGCCTTGAACTGAGGAAGAGTCTGCTTTGTGACCGCAGTAACAGAACATAATGAGGTCAGGATAATCATTAACTTGTGACTCCCTGGAAATGAGAAGGAGCAGAAGCTACTCACAGGCCAACATTTCACCAGTGGGACTGCCTTTTTATGACCCTAAGCCAATTTTACTCATTTCCATTCTCCATGGCTACAGCAAACAGTATCTACTTCCCTTCATCAATGCTTGTTTAGAAAGATAGGGAAGGAGATAGAAATGGGAGAGAAGAGACAAAGGGAGGGAAGCTACGGCTTCTGTGGATCTATCTATCCATTCATCCAATCAGATGTCTGCTAAGAAACAATGAAGACCATGCATTTTCTAGACATGGGAAGCCCGTTGAAAGCACTATCTGTCCAGTGTCTAGACTAAAATCCACATTATTCAGAGTAGAAATGTATGCACTCATCAGCACACAGCAATTTAAGAATATTAGAATGAAGTATAGTCTAATTTTTCCTACTTTAAAACTCAAGGGTTTTTAAAATAATATTGGATTGGCCAAAAAGTTCATTCAGATTTTTCCATGGCATCAAGCGAGAAAACCCTAGCAAACTTTTTGGCCAACCCAATATTAACGGGTTAAGATGATCTATTTTGAATTTGTATGTATGCCCAGTTTCTGCCACCTCCTACTTTCCAGATTTTCTGCTTAAATAAGATTTGTGGCTAATTTAAGAGGAGACTGACTGCCCCATATCTAATTGCCACAAATGTTCCTAAGTTTTTCCAGGCAATTAACAAAGTGGAATCATTAATAAACAATCAGGGAGAATGCCTCAGGCTTGTGGGTGGTCACTAGACATACTCTTGTCTGGTACTGTTTGGCCAAGGTTATGTCAAGGTTCAATGCTGTGTCAAAGGCCTGTTGTACATTTGAGGAACTGCTGAGTTTATGCCTGTTGCCTAAAGGTGGACAAGATTTATTCAAATGGAAATATATCAAGTAAGACTTTTCCTGAAAACAACAGAAGTATGAGCCGTGAGCATCTACCTAGGCAAGGTGTCAAGGCCTTGGGAAGACATAAAGCCCTGCTTGAGGCTAGAATCTAATGAAACTGAGCTAAAGTAGGCCTACAAGCATGAGAAATGAAGATTTATCTTCAGGTCATTCATCTCCAGTCTCTTTAACATGGAATTGTTTTAGCTGTCTGTTTCCTGGAAGAGGGAAGGATGAAAACTGACAAGAGAGTTGTGACTCCTTTTTAGGCTAAGCCATTGTCTAAAGTGTTTAGATGATGACTATCTCTGGGAGTCAGCCTTGTTTTTATAGGTAATTTAATTAATGTTCCAAGAGCCACTCCAAAGTCAGGCTACAGGCTCTCTGTGAGGTTTATCTCACCTTATTAAGAAACCTGTCAGCATTGTCATTTTCTCCTGTTCAGGACCATGCGGATATAGAATGGAAATTTGCTAGAACAAAGCTTTGGATGAGTTATTTTGAAGAAGGAGGTACCCTTCCTACCCCCTTCAATGTCATCCCGAGCCCCAAGTCTCTCTGGTACCTGATCAAATGGATATGGACACACCTGTGCAAGAAAAAGATGAGAAGAAAGCCAGAAAGTTTTGGAACGATAGGGGTAAGACCACAGGCTGTTGGTATTACTGTTATGTGTGTGCACTTGAGTATGTTTGCATTCTTTACTGAATATGTTTGCATTTTAGCCTTTTTATTCTCATTGGTTGCATTCAGTGGACATCTATTCCATAGTTATTGTGTCTAAGGGGCTTCCCTGGTGGCTCAGCAGTAAAGAATCTGCCTGCAATATAGGAGACACAGGGACACAAGTCCAATCCCTGGGTCAGGGAAGATCCCCTGAGTAGGAAATGACAACCCACTCCAGTATTCTTGCCTGGGAAATCCCATGGACAGAGGAGCCTCACAGGCTACGGTCCGTGGGGTCACAAAGAGTTGGACATGACTGAGTGACTAAAAATAACAACATTATGTCTCAGAAACTGCCTGATTAACTATGGTTCACTATGGTTTAACAAACCCAGTTCCTCCACTGAGGGTGGTCACATTGTACATAGGCTTTTCCTAGACCCAACAGTCAAGGTTTGGGAAACTTGCCCATTAATTTCTAGTTCTATTCAGAATTATAACCTCGGGTTACTTTCAGCATGACTGATTCATTGTTTTATCTCTGGATTATAAGGGAATTGTCTGTTTCAATCCCCTCATATTCTCACTGCCTAACAGACACCCCTGCACAGAACACAGAATGCTTGACAAAAAGTTCTCATTTCAGTGACTGAACAACTATTATAACTTAAAAATGCTGTGCCATATTCAAGTGCAGTTATTTCAGAATCCATTCAATTGCTCAACATTTTGCTTCTACCCCAAGTTATATTCAATACCAGGAAGTTGTGTTTGTAAAAAATATTAAGACTATGCACAGCCAAGCCCCTGTTATACTGGAAGATTATACTTCCCTAAGGATATTTCTTTCATATTGGAAAGCAAGAGCTCAAACATCTCCAACAGAAAAGGCATGGATTTAAACTTTTCCAACCAAACCACTGACATAAGTCATTCTTCATTTCTTTCTCACTCAAGTTTCCTCATTTTCAAAGTTCTCATAATGATGTTTTAGAAATTGATACCGTAGCATTCAGTAGTCATCACCTGGGTATTCTCAGAGAAATTGCCTTGGAAGTATTCTAATATGCCCTTCTGTTAGAATTATCAAGGGATGTCAGTTACATAATTAAAAATTAACTCATTTTTAATTTTATTTAACTGAGTTTGTGACTACTAGTTATGCCCTTGGTGATCCTTCTTACTGATGAACTTCACTGCCCACTAGGCATTGTTCTCAGCATCGAATGGTGCTTTCTCTCCTGAAAGTGGCATCGATTGTCCTGTCATCTCAGTAATAGTTCTAATTCTAAAGAGAAATTGACAGGCAGGGGAGTAAAGCAAATGGGTGGTTACGAGAGGCAGTTAGAGTCTTTCCTAGAAACCATCACTCCATGAACTTGGAATTTGGGCATCTGTCTGACCTTGGAAATGGAAGTCAGATTATGATGAAGCCTTATCTTGCAATCCTCATACTAATTTATAGATTTTATCACTGATTTTAGAGACAGCAAAATTATTTTATTCTAAGTGTTTATTCAACTTCTTCTCTTAAAAATAAGTTGAATTTATTGAAAAATATGGTTGTAAAATAAATATAATGATTTGGATTTAACAAGCAATTACTGTACATTTTCCACATACCAGGAGATGAGTTAGGAATTAGAGGTGGGCAGAGGCATAAGAAGGTATGTTTTCCATTCTTGAGGGCATCGATTTTAATGTGAGAGACACAATATGAGAATATCTTACTATAATACATGTTACATGATATATTTAACATGACCATGTAGTTATATCCAAGATGCCATGAGAACAGCATGGGAAGTAATTCACGTTTTCCCTGAGAAAAACAGAAAAAGATTTCAGAGATGCCAAACTCTGGCTTCCTCCCTTCCATGTCAAAATATTCTTTCTCATGTTATTCTTAAAATTGGTAAGAAATTGATTTGATCAGTCCCCGAAAATATATTAATTATTAGTACTATCTTGGCACCCCACTCCAGTACTCTTGCCTGGAAAATCCCATGGATGGAGGAGCCTGGTAGGCTGCAGTCCATGAGGTCGCTAAGAGTTGGACATGACTGAGCGACTTCTCTTTGACTTTTCACTTTCATGCATTGGAGAAGGAAATGGCAACCCACTCCAGTGTTCTTGCCTGGAGAATCCCAGGGACGGGGGAGCCTGGTGGGCTGCCGTCTATGGGGTCACACAGAGTCGGACACGACTGAAGCGACTTAGCAGTAGCAGCAGCAGTACTATCTTATTATGCTTTCTCTCATAGGAGTATTTCAATTGAAGAAGACTTTCTGGGACCCAAAATAAAAGCCATATACAAAAGAAATTTGTCTTTAATATTTTAACTTTAGGCTATAGCAGAAGGAATCTTGGGTTTTAAGATGCCATGGAACTTGCAACAAAATACAGGGCCCTGCTCTAATATTTTAAGAGATCCATCTGTGCAGCCACCAAAATAATGGAGGACCACTCTGAGAATTTGACTTCCAGCTCTCTCTCCCGTCCCCCAGAATCCTCCCACTGTTGACATATTTTTAGGACTACATCACCATCATTTCTTAGATGCAAAGAGGAGCTTAACATTGGCTTGGGCTTTCCTATGAAAGCAGTGATTCAAAAGGTAAATGGCATAAGTTAAAGAACGTTCTTCTCTATGCATTCCTGGTCAGAAAAGCTCAGTTCTATTTCTGTCATTCTCTCTAAATTTGAATATTTTGATCCAAGTTGATGCACAGAAAGGTAATTCACAATAAATTGTGACCTCAAATCATTCTCTTTTCCCTAGCCATGTAGTTCCCTAACTTTTGGTAATGGATATACTGTGCTTTGGGAATTTATGACAAGACTACATCCATATTGTGAGTTGTCTCTCTTTTCTCCATTCTCCTCCTGTCCACAGTCCTGCGTCTTCTCTGCTAAGCTGAGGCCTTGGACAAGCACCAACCTAATCAAACTCAATGCTATACATTTACTCTTTATCTAGACTGCACTTCCAGAAGGAGAAGGATATATCTTGGTTTTCATACTCTTAGTTGAGTTTTATACATTTAGATATTAGATGGAAATAGATCATATGTATTATTTGTAAAGAAAAGCATAAGATAAATAAAAATTAATAAAGTTATGATATCAATGGAGGAATTAATGGTAAAGAGTCCACCTGCAGTGCAGGAGACCTGGGTTCCATCCCTAGGTCAGGAAGATCCTCTGGAGAAGGAAATGGCAACCCACTCCAGTATGGACAGAAGGAATCCCATGGACAGAGGAGCCTGGCGGGCTACAGTCCATGGGGTCGCAAAGAGTCAGAAGCAACTGAGCACAGCACAAAGCTAAATGAGAAAGTAATTCCAAAAGGGAGTGCTGTGCATTCATTTCAGTTTGGTTAATCCGCCTGATAGTCCATTGTATAGACAGATGAAGATAAGATAGACACATCCATTAACTAAAAGGTGACTTTGAAGGACTGTTGGCAGTCACTTTGTGTAACAAAGGCACAGCTTAGAAGATTGCTTGACATTTCAGAGGGACCTTAGAAATCAATCACCTCAACTATTTCCTTTTAGAAAAAAGAGCTCTTTTACCTTGGGCAGTGTTTTGGGTGACAGAGCCAGGGAAAAAATTGGTCTTAGTGTCCCTATTCCCACAAGCTTTCCATCACCCTCTCTTGCTTTCCTGGGAGCTCTGATGACCTTCCACAATACCTTCCATGTGTGTCCATCTTTTGATTTCTCTCAACAGCTTTTGCAGATCCCACCACTGTTCGTCTTTTAGATTCCCCTCTCCCAAAGCCCTTGGTTAACAAGCTGGACTATCTTCCACTCTTATTTCTTGGTTCACATTTTTGAATCAGAATTTTGAAGCTGACTGGGTGGTAGAGTTTATACATTCTCAGAGGCATTTTCTCTAAACCATCCCACTTGTGAGTTGCATACTCTTGTAACCAGCAGCCACCTGAATGTCACCCTGTTGCTCCCTCCCTTCAGGCATTAAGCCCCTGCATGCTCTGAGGGTTACTGATTGGCTATGGTCTAAGAGTCCATTATTGGTGATCTTATCTTGTGATTTATGGCCTCTGGGTAATGCTGATATTACAACTAGCCCTGAAAACATATTAACTTTTTTTTTTTTTTTAATCTTTGGACTTCCTTTTATGGGTGACTGGGAGTTCCAGGTAAATTAGCCTTTCATTTGGATTGTTTTATGGGAGAAAGCAGAAATGAAGCAGAAATGCTTCATTGAGCAACACTTTTGGGAAGCAAGCCCAGGAAGGAGAGATGCCTTGTTTCTGGGATATCATGAAAATCCCACCAAGGAGGCAGCCTATTGAAAGTATAATCATAAATTAAGCAACATTTTATAGCTTCTGGCTTTATAGTGTAGGTTTTTCTCTTACCAGTTGAATTTTAACACATTTTATCAGCAAATAACCTTCTCGGTGTTAAAACACGGGTTCTCAAACTTTAGTGTGTCCTAGAATCATCAGAAATTTCCATTTTAACAAGCACTTCCAGCTTGTAACTTTAATTAGAAATTCCTGTTTAAAAAGGCACTGGCATCTAGCTCAGCTTTTTAAACTAAAAGCCATTGTTTGCGTTGGTTGTCCAAGAGGTCTAGATCACTTAATTCAAGCAAAAAGATATTAGAGCAATAAGACTTCTCCAGGGTTTAATTAATATGAAACAATTTTCATGCAATAGACCAGGTTTCCAAATAGAATACTTAAGTTGGCAATGTATTGAACCAAAAAAATACTAGGTCTTTTAACCAAATCATTAAAAAATTATCTTAACCTCTTTAGTTCTGTGTGTTCCACTTTCTCATTTTCTCTGGAGCAGGTAGTGAGGAGAACACGAAACACCATCTCTGTTAGGGTCACTTAGCATCACTCAGCTCTGGAACTGCAGATGGTTTTCTCATGCCTGACCAGTTGCCACAGAAATATATTCAGTTAAGTCACCGCATGGGAATCTGGAGAAGTGACTAGATTAATATACCTATCATTACTAAAGGAAAAAGGCTAATAGCACTTGCCTTTCAGAACTCATTTTTTTTTTTTAATGAGAATCATTAAAATGTATTTTCTCTTAATCTTCATGACTCTCTGTATGCCTACCAACAAATCCTACAGATATGACCGTGTTCACCCACGGGTACCTGTGAATTCCTAATTTACTGTGGTAAGATTTGCCGATAAGACATTTTAATTAAATGTTCTTTCCCAAGTGGGAATCTAGAGGACTGAATTTCTTCTCCATATTTCAAGAGTGAGATCCTGAGTACTTGCTGTGACAAGGCAACCTTCAGCATTTTATAGCGTTTGTTTTTATAGGCTTAGAAAGTGTGTTTATGGAGAACAATATGTAGACCCATCAGTAAATGAACCACACTGCCATCTCTACAGAGAGATCATAGCCTGCAGTGACCTCTTGCTTTTTCACTTTTTTTTTTTTTTAAATAAGAGTACAGACAGTTGCCCCTCTTTGGTGTTTCACTGAGCAAAACAGAGAATAAAAGGCATAATTCATGGGCTTAAAATCAGTGATAGAGCCAAACTAGAGTGGGAATGAGAGGAAACAGTGCTGACAAGGGACTATAGGGAACGAGCTTGGTGAAGCGAGCCTGACATTCCACTGTGTGGACACGGAGAGAAGGAGAGATAGAGTGAGAAAATGTTACCACGAATTCCCTCGAGCCCTTTCTTTCAGAGCTGCAAAACTCTTCTTGCTCTAAAGCAACCTGACACTTCTGTTGAAATCAGAGTTATCTCTGGGTAGCAAAGGTTTTTTCTCACTAGCTGATCCTTTCCTTTATCATTATCTCTGTGATCCAAATACTGCCATTGTCTTGTCCTAACAGATCAGGAGGAACTTGGAAAGGAAGAAGTCTGCCAAGGTGGCAGCCGGTGTATCCTGGGCACTTGCATAGAAAGCCATCCTGCCAAGGAACATTCTCTACACCTTGCCAGACTTTGGGTAGAATTCGCCAAGAAAACTCCCATCTTAAAGGGCACATCTCCCTCCAAAATATTTTTCCTAGACATCCAGTAAAGAAAGGAAGATTCCTGATCCATCATATGGCCCATTTTTCTTATTTCAACATAACAAATCAACTTAATTTATTTTAGAAAAAGCTGCCAAATGCAACTCCACAGATTTTTCATTGTTGTTTAGTTGGGTCCAACTCTTTTGCGACCCCATGGACTGTAGCCCACCAGGCTCCTCTGTCCATGAGATTTCCCAGGCAAGGATACTGGAGTGGGTTGCCATTTCCTTCTCCAGGGGATCTTCCCAACCCAGGGATGGAACCCATGGGTCCCCAGTCTCCTGCATTGCAGGCAGATTCTTTACCACTGAAATTTCTCAGTAACATGGTAAACATGAATTCATTCACAGAAAATTTCTTTATTCCTAACAGGTCTACCATGCTGTCATTCTACCTAGTCATTAGTTTTCTTTTATAAACAATAAGGAACTGTTAGTCATTGCCGATCACTTTATCAAAGTTTAACATGACTAGCTTGAAAAAAATTCACTACCTCATATGCACTTAGGTACTTTTTAAATGAAATGTCCTTTGTTATACTGCTTTTATAAACACAAATGGTCCATTCTATTCTTGGTCACTTCCAGTGATAATAGAGCAAATCCTTTTGACGTTCAGCTGAACTTTACCCAGCAAAGAGGTTGCAAACATGGTATTGTTGGTGGCAGCTCTATTTTATAAACATTTAATGATGTCACCAGTTTCCAAAAATTATTATTATGTTTATGGCAAAGAATGCCTACAATATGGATTGAAGTCTTTGTGTCTTTGAAAATAAGATATTTGGAACTCCTAACCCCATAATAGTAATGGTCAATAAGTATTGGTGAATTCATTGCATTCATTTTGTTTTCAGTGTTCAGAAGATGGTTGACTGCATCCATTCCTATCTTCCTAGGTTACTGACATTCAATTGGCTGATATAATCTCACAAGACTAAAGACTGTTTTATTTATTTATTTATTTATTTTTTTTAAAGACTGTTTTATAGTATGACCATCTAGGTATGGAAACAGATTGGTTGGCAAAAACAATTAACTGTAAACTTGGGTTATGATATTGAATAACTCCTGATAGTTATCACAGTAAAATTGTTTATGTTCTTTCTTTCTGCCAGACTATTTTGCTTAAAATTCAAAAAATAATTTTTCCAGAAAAATAAATCTGGAATTATCTTTTAAAGTGTGATCTTTGGTCTTTTTGTATTAAAATTTCAAATTTCATATATGAGTAAGTTTCTACAGAAGGGAAGACAGTTCTGCTATTTTTAATACTAAAATAAAGTGAAAAGTGAAAGTCACTCGGTGGTGTTTGACTCTTTGCGACCCCATGGACTGTAGCCTACCAGGCTCCTCTATCCATGAAATTCTCCAGGCCAGAATACTGGAGTGGGTAGCCTTTTCCTTCTCCAGGGGATCTTCCCAACCCAGGGATCAAACCCAGGTCTCTCGCATTGCAGGAAGATTATTTACTATCTTAGCCACCAGGGAAGCCCAGGCATCATGATAGTTTTCACTTATTACTCATAATTCTCTGATTCTGTCATCCTTAGTTTTAGTTTTACTTTGAGAAAATTTAAAGTTAAATCATGACTTCAAACTGCTTTCTGACTATTTTAATTGGCTTTTTAAAGACTAAACTAGGAAATGTTATAGAGCCCCAAGATAATAAAAATTGAGTCTACTAAATTCTGTACTAAATCCAGAGTTTCTATTTACTTAAATCATAGAATATGATCTCCTGTGCAATGTTTACAATGAGAGTGCTAAAGAAGGTAGTATACAGCCGAATTCACACTCAAAGTTTTTGTGTTCACTTAAAGTCAAGGAGGTCTGGAAGGCATGTTACCTCCCAGAAGTGCTTTTTTCCTCAGATTTCAGCTGATCTGTGTCTCAACAGGAGTCACATACCTCCATCTTGTGGCTCATTAATAAAGTTCCCACATTCTTTTTTTTTTGAAGATGTTCTAATTTTGTATGAAGTTTCAAATTTCCCAGTCCTATAATTAATACCATAATCATTTGAAAATCTGTTTCCTAAGAGTCATGTAAAATTGAATGGCTTTCCAATCATTAGTGGCCTTTACAAAGTGAAGCATTGTCTCATCTGTTTCTGAAAGTCACTAATTGTCATGAAACACAAATCCATTCTAATGGCCAACAAAAGTTCCAACTTCCCCTATTTACCTTAAAGAGAGAAAAAGAGTTTCTTTTAAATTGTCTGATTTTTTTTCTAGTATCATTTTACAGTGATGTATGCACAACTCTTTTCAAAATTTCATTTTGTCAGCCTCTGATTAAGTATTTACTAGGGAACAAGATCAAAAGACTTATTTAAACCCAAGATACGTTATCTCTTTTGCTTTCTCACAATTTATCAAATTCATTTCTTTGTGACAGAAGTATACTTGTTTTAGATTACTTTGGCCAGTTTTCTTCCTTAAGAATCAATGCTGATATTTGACATGCATGAAATTAGGATTATATTAGTTTTTTTCTAGTATCTTTAGAATACTAGTGAAACCTGCACATATATACTTTATCATTTATTATTTAACTCAATTTACAATAGACTTTTTTAGTCATTAAACATCTTTCTCTGTTTTGTACTCCATAATCATTGCTCCGTGCTAACCCAAGCTCTGCTCCCAAAACATTCTGATCCCTTCAGAATGATAGCAGGGACTTAAATTTATTTTAAAAAATTAATGAGCCCTATCTTTGAGCAGAATCTTTTATTTTGCTAAACTCAACTGTCTAATTCAAACAGCAATTTCCTCTTAATGTATATCTGCTTGAAATTAAGTGTTGGGGAATTCATGGTCTAACAGTGTTTCTGATTACACGTTGTAATGGCTAAATTCTTAATGTGACTATGTTGATATTTATGAAGACCTTCATATTGTTATAACACTACCTTTTCAGTCTATCAGATTTCAATTATTTGACATTTAATATGTGTTTGATACCTCCAATCTGTGTATCTTAGCATCGTTTCAAATGATTTGGAGTACGTACCAACTATGATGACCTAATTCTCCTAATCTTATATTAAAGAGCAATCTTGCCATCATTGTTTAATTGTTCTATATATTAAGTACCGCAGGAATTATAACCTTGCACTTTGTTGTTTTGGTTCATTCATTCTTTTGATTCGAGTAAGGCTGTCTCTCTAGCTGTTGTGTCCCTTGTCCAGTAAAATTCCCACTTTGCAGAAATGAGGGGAATGATATTCTTGATTAAAAGAACCAGGAATTACTTTACAGAATGGTAAAATATGACTGTAACCGAAAGGCAACTGTTCCCTTCTTTTTCAGAGGCGAGCTGCTGATAATTTGAGAAGACATCACCAATATCAAGTAAGTTATTTTTATATCTTGAAACTTACACTAAAATAAAGCACAATCCCCTCTTTTGAACTGACTCTGGAGAGATCATACTGAAGAGCAATTCTCTCATTTTCTAATGCCTCAGGAAGTTATGCGGAACCTGGTAAAGCGATATGTTGCCGCAATGATTAGAGATGCCAAAACTGAGGAAGGTCTGACAGAGGAGAACTTTAAGGTAACCACTTTCATCTTTGTCACTAAGAGGTGGATTCTACAGAGTGTGGAAGCAGGGCAGCCCATTTTAACTCAGAGCTGGAAATGGGGGCCGTGTGTTCTGAGCAAACCTTTCTGCCTTCTTCTTTTTTTTTTTTTTTTAATTCAAGCCCTACTGAATTATTTTTTTTTCAAGTGGTAAAATTTCTTTTCAAAATACACTGCATTCAAACAGACTTAATCTGAAAGATCAAGAAGACTTATTTGGACAGAGAAAATCCTAGTGCCTCGTGGCGTTCTGATTGCTGATTTCAGCCATAGGCTTTTTGAAATTTTGATTTGATTTCTAAACCTGAAACGTTTAGTAACCAATGGTCTGAACACAACAAAAGCCTTCTTTGTGTTCTGCACAGCTTTGGTAGAGGAAAATTTAAGGTTTGAGCTTTATTGGAGCTTACAAATGTAGTTTTTCTCCCTGAGTTGTTGTTGTTTTTTAATTATATCAGAGTAAAAAAGGTAGAATACATGAAATACATAGTTCTTATCTCATGGTATAAAATGCCTTTGTTACTCTGCATGGGTTGTTAGGAAGTCTCCAGACAAGAATACTGGAGTGGGGATAGATCCAGGGATAGAACCTGGGTCTCCTGCATTGCAGGCAAATTCTTTACTGTCTGAGCCACCAGGGATTTTGGACAACTGACTAAAAGTCAATAAGATCTTATAGGCAAAAACAAAAACATATAAAAACCCTATAGGAGACACTGACAAAGAAAAACAGCAGGCTTGACAGGGAATAAATATAAGCAGCCAATTAGGTAAGAAGAGAGATAAATTGCAAAACAAAGCACAGGTTAAAAGTTGACTAGGATCCAAAATGTTCTTTGTAGCCACAACATCCAAATTTTGGAGTTAAATGATTCCTGACACTTAGGGTGATGGGTTGGAGGCAGGAGGCCACCCCAAAGCCCACCAGCAGGTTAGGACTGAGAATTCAGTTGTCCAAAAAGATGAAGGGATGAATCTAGGAAATGCTGTCTATTCACCAATTCCAAGGATTTAGTGGCTGACCCAGATGTTAAGAGAAAATCAACTCCAGGGTAATAAACGATTGAAAATAACTGCCAACTCTTGGAAGGGTAGACTCCACTTTAATTATTTAGTTTTAGATATTCCTGTGGACACCAAAATGTTCCAATATTAAAAATCTCGAAAAAACAAAAAACAAACCCCTACAATCCTGAGAGGATGTGAGATGACTTGAAAGCAGATGCATATTTTGGAGAGAAAGTATTTGAAACTGTAGTCCCAAAGAAACCCAACATCCCCCCACTACAGAGTGATGGGAAAGAAAACTCTTATGGTTTCTTTTACATTAACCTTAGGAAGTCTCCTTTCTACAGAACTGTGATAGGAAAATTGCTAAATCTACTGCTAAATCACTTCAGTCGTGTCCGACTCTGTGCGACCCCATAGATGGCAGCCCACCAGGCTCTGCTGTCACTGGGATTCTCCAGGCAAGAACACTGGAGTGGGTTGCCATTTCCTTCTCCAATGCATGAAGTGAAAAGTGAAGTCACTCAGTCGTGTCCGACTCTTCGCGACCCCATGGACTGCAGCCTACCAAGCTCCTCTGTCCATGGGATTTTCCAGGCAAGAGTACTGGAGTGGGGTGCCATCGCCTTCTCCGATAGGAAAATTAGGAGACATCAAATAGATACAAGTGCATTGGAGAGCATTGACCATCCTGAATGGAACCACAGCGGAGTGGACTCCTAGCTCTCAGAAACAAGTGAAGACGTGTCAGATCCATATATGAAATGAGCAAATAATAGCTTCCCAACATTTATTTGTTTATGTCACAAACTAATTTCATCATTTTCCTTTTCACTTAGGAACTCAAGCAAGACATTTCTAGCTTCCGCTTTGAAGTCCTGGGGTTATTAAGAGGAAGCAAACTCTCCACGGTCCAGTCTGCCCAGGGCACCAAGGAGTCTTCTAACTCCGCAGACTCGGATGAAAAGAGTGATAACGAGGGTAGCAGCAAGGACAAGAAAAAGAACTTCAGCCTCTTCGACCTGACCACCCTCATTCACCCGCGGTCGGCGGCAATTGCCGCTGAAAGACACACCATTAGCAACGGCTCCGCCCTCGTGGTGCAGGAGCCCCCGAGGGAGAAGCAGAGAAAAGTGAATTTTGTGACCGATATCAGACACTTTGGGTTGTTTCACAGACGATCGAAACAACACGCCGCCGCCGAGCAAAACGCAAACCAGATCTTCTCCGTTTCAGAAGGGGTGGCCCGCCAACAAGCTGAAGGACCCCTGGAGAGGAGCATCCAGCTGGAGTCCCGAACTCTAGCTTCACGGGGTGACTTGAACATTCCGGGGCTCAGCGAACAGTGTATATTGGTAGATCATCGAGAAAGAAATACAGACTCCCTTGGTGTACAGGTGAGCAAGAGAGTGTGTTCATTCAAGTCAGAGAAGGTGGTGGTGGAGGACACGGTTCCCATCATACCAAAGGAGAAGAAACACGCGAAAGAGGAGGACTCGAGTGCAGACTATGATGCAAACCTCACAGACACCATCACCCACGAAGACTATGTGACCACAAGGTTGTGATACTTGACCCAAGAAAGCGTTTCTCATCTGTAACACACATTTTCCGTAGTGAGCTGGGTGGTGGGGGGAGATGTTTATCAGCGAATTAGCTAATGCTAACTTACACTTTACAGCATTTATCAACTGGGGCATATTAACTGTGTCATGTTTAAATAAGGCAAAGGCTATCCCAAACCCTTGTTTTGTTACCCGCTTTTGCTTTCACAATTTGTTTTACAATTTTTTTGTTGTTGGTGTTAATAAATAAATGCACCTTGTATTCTTGTACTGTTGCGATAACCCACAGGAAATTTTTAGCTCTTTTTCAATTTAAACAAAACTAACTTACTACATGTGGTAGTTGACTCCTATAATAGGATATTTTTATATGCAAAAAAAATGTAGCTGAAATAGTAGAGCTTTTCATAATTTTTCAGGGTCTCTAGAGATGGTTACTCATTAAGGACTTTTCACTGAGCCAGAAAGTTTGGCTTTAAAACACAAATATTATCCAATTATTTCTTAAGAATATGTAAATATCATGCATAATTTAAGCAAACACGTCTCCTTCTCATGGAATCAAGATCAAGCTCTTAAAATGAAAGTCAGGTATACGTTCTAGAGTTTTAGGGTGTCCAGTTTTTGCTCTTAGTAATTAAAAAAAAGTTTGTTCTTAATACATGTCAATGATTTTTAATGTTTTGTCAGAAAATAATTTTTAAGTTTGTTTTTAATGATCTTTTTCAGACTCACCTGCAAATTATATAAGTATGAGGCTTTGTGAATAAAGAGAATTTCAAAAATGTGGCAAAAGATCTCAGTGCTAGAAAAGAATAACAATAAAGTACAACACCTTAAACAAAGCAAGATGATTGCAGGTTCATAACATCCAGGTGAAAATGAATTCGTTCTAATAATCTAAACCTAAGCAAAGTTACACCCTGTTTTTAACCAGTGCAACATTGCTATAATTCAAAAGAGGTACAAAAACCACACTGCCTCTCGGAACACTAACAAAGACCAAGCAAAATGATGTGCACACACAGGGTTTACTGTGGCCACTTCTGAGATGCTGAAGTTTGGGAGCGAATGAGCTGGATAAACTCCATAAATGTGTGTCCCTTTTGTAAAGCAAAAGGAAGGTACAAATTTAAAGATGAAATGGATTTGACTCTTTGACAATTACATGATGGAAGCTAGTAGATTTTTTAAAAAATGGATTTCTTAGGGGATGTCAGAATTCAACCTGGAATATTAGATTTTAGTTTATAGGAAAGCAAGAGGCCCTGAAATGCTGAACATTCCGAAATCTGGATTTTGTTGAGGGATTGAGGAATGGGTCAGGGAGCTTTAGAGTAACACAATAAGCCTAATGAATGTTCTGAGTACTTCAACAACACCTTCAGCTCAAGTAGGTTAGAACACAGAATAAGCCCTGGGAGATAGTGGAATACTTGAATGTTCTAAATCAGACATAGAGTAGTAGGGGAATCATAGTACTAGTCTCTGTACTTGTGATATTTTTCAGTGATTCCTTTTTTGCTGTCTCTGTTGTGTGTGTTTTCCCCTCGACCGTTAAGATCATATATGTATATATCACCATGATACATTCTTCACCGGAAATTTAAGTTCAAATTTCCTCTGTTCCTTCTGGTAACACCACCAACAATAAAAGCAACCAAAAATTTTTTTCCCCGTAGCTTATTTATATCAGAGGTTAGGGTGCTGATGTTTTATAGGTGAACATGGTGATAACAGAGGACCTTTAGAGCACATAACACCTTGCTTTTCAGTGTTCCAAAAATGATGGTTTCTAACAACTCCCAGATGTCACTGACAGAGGTATTTATGGGTTTAAACAAAATACTGGATATTGCTTGTACTGGCTATCCTAGAATTGGAGATTATTCTAAATATGTAGCAATATTGCTGCTGCTGCTGCTAAGTTGCTTCAGTTGTGTCCGACTCTGTGCGACCCCATAGATGGCAGCCCACCAGGCTCCCCCATCCCCGGGATTCTCCAGGCAAGAACACCAGAATGGGCCGCCCTTTCCTCCTCCAATGCATGAAAGTGAAAAGTGAAAATGAAGTCGCTCAGTCGTGTCCGACTCCTAAGGACTCCAGGGACGGCAGCCCACCAGGCTCCTCCGTCCATGGGATTCTCCAGGCAAGAGTACCGGAGTGGGCTGCCTCTGCCTTCTCCAATGTTAGGTGGCATTAATAAGGAGGAACAGTAGGGAAAGAATAAGAAATGATCAAAGAAAAGTAGGATTGCAAAATAAAGGGATGATATATTTTTGAGATTTTTTTTAAGTGAGTAATTTGAGGTTTATTTTGATTTCTATTCATATTTCTATCAACAAATTTCTAAACACCAGAGAGAGGTTTGACATCACACTTTAATTTGTGTAAAACAATGTTTCTTGTATTTCATGCCCTCTGGATCTTCTTATTGCTCACCTATATTTATGTACTTATTTATTGGCAGGGCTGGGTGAAAGAGGATCTAGAAAATTCAATAGAACTTTAATAGAAGTAGGTTCAATTCATAAGACTTCACCTACCATAGATATGTTTGTAAAAAACCCCTTACAAGAAAGAATGCTATAAAGATGTACCTCACTGTTTGTGATAGATGTATTCTTGAAAATATCTGTGTAAATAAATCTATATTAACTTTGGTAGGGAACTGACTGTGGAACAAAAAAGATAACGTTGGTGAATTATTTTGTAAAATGATGAATTATTTTTCAAAGTGATAATCCTCCCCAAAATGTAACTGTTTCATAAGTTGGATATTTGTATATCAAAATTTCTTAAATTAGATATTTTATTTATGGGCTGGCAATTAAAATACTGCAAAAGCATACTCATTTTCTTGCCTTGACCTGGACAGCAACCCGACACACTTCAAACAATGAAATTTCTTGGGTAACTGTGGGAGAGCAAAGAAAAATTTGATGAAGAGTTAAGGTTGGTAAACTTGTCATATTATTCTGAAATAAGCAGTCAAATTTTCAGTTGATGTGTAAGGAATATAGATAACCTAAAATATAGGTAACCTAAAAACACACTCTTCTACTATTCAATAATCCTTAATAATTCTGTAAATTAATTGAGTGATTGTGCAGTCTCATGACTATTGAAGACCAGACATCAAGCACTGAAATCTGTTCATTCTAAGTTATTTATGCATTGTGTCTGCAGCAGAATCTTCTACATTTTAGACACCTGCCAGTTTTAACAGTTAAGGTAGCAACCACAAAACAACCTAGCGAAAACTACCCATGTATCTTTATAAACGTGTTCAAAATGACTCAAATTTTTAAAAAGCCTAATTTACTTGTATATTTCACCACTTTGAAAATTATGTTTTCAGTTTAGCTTTATTGTGTTTTTTTTTCTTATAATCTCCAAAATTCAGAACTTCTAGTAACTGTAGAATTTAGAAATCTAATATAGCTGTCAGTCTCCTCAAACTGAACTCCAAAAAATATTATTCTAATTATTTTACAATATGTTACAATGTATTTTGTTTATGTAGCTTATATAGTTTTAAAAATTGAAAACCGTGTTAAATAATATCTCTATCTATAACTGGAGAAACTCAGGACATTTATGGCAAATTTCCGACTTTACCAAGTTACTCAATGGCTAAGTTAGAACTTGAAGAAAAACCCTGCATCTAGACATTCAGAAGACACCAAGTCATAAATGTATGAATGCATCTTTATTTTTGTGGAATTTGGTTTTCTTTGCCCTCTCCTTCAGTAGAAAATATTTATAGTTGTTCAAATTTTCTATGACTAAAATTTTGAGTTAATATCATATTACACTTTTATCCCTACAGAATTGTAGTCACAGATTTTTTTAAAAAACTGATTTCTTAATGTTTTCTAAAAATGCATTGTTCAGTACTTTCACTTCACCTGTAGATTATGTGACAATTCTATATGCACACTGGTGATGTTAATAATAAAATGTATCAACTAATATTAACTGAAAAATGATGGAGCTGGGAAACATGGAGGGGAACCCAAGATCAAGACCATGGGACCAGGGCTATGCATGACCATGAATTCACTGGGCTGACAAAACAGTGAAGCTGTCACTTCAATGCCAGTAAACTTCACCAGCAGCAAAACCATTAGTTTCCATTAGAGCTGGCCTGTCCAATACAGTAGTGACTAGCCACCTATGGTTACTAAGTACTTGAAATGTGGCTATAGGTGTAAAACACATACCAGGTTTCAAAGACTTAGTATGAAAATAATGCAAAAAATTAATATTTATATTGGTTACACGTTGAAATAATATTTTGGATGCATTGAGTTAAAATGTACTAATGAAGTTAGTTTTAATTTTACGTTTTTAATGGAGCTACCAGAAGATTTAAAAATACCTGTGTGGCTCGCATTTGTAATTTGCACTACAGTTCTTTTGGACAGTAATGCTATTTGATTCACTCAATTCATTTGTTTTTTGTTTGTTTTAATTTAAATTTATTTATTTTAATTGGAGGCTAATTACTTTACAATATTGTATTGGATTTGCCATACATCAACATGAATCCGCCACGGGTGTAGACGTGTTCCCCATCCTGAACCCCCCTCCCACCTCCCTCCCCGTACCATCCCTCTGGGTCATCCCAGTCCTCATTTGAATTCCATGGGTAAAGTTTATGTATTTGACTACTCAGATATTTTGATATGGCTGGACTAAAGTGTGTCTTGCCTTCTTGATTTCCAGTATCCTAATTGGAATCACTGCTAATTACTTGTTCTTTATATGTTTTCCATTGCTGTTGCAAAGATATTAACATACGAATATGTACAGATTATGTTTTTTAATTGTTTTTCTCAAGAATGGGATTATCCTATACTTATAGCTTAGTGACTTTGTTTTTCATCAAACAGGGTATCATGGATGCCTTTTCTAGAGTCATTTAATGTAACAGAGCTATTTGAATCCATTCAAAGAAAGCCCCTCAGTAGGTAGTTGCTTTACCTACTGAAATGCATGTATAGGCTATTCTAAAGGCTCTTTCGGAGAAGGCGATGGCACCCCACTCCAGTACTCTTGCCTGGAAAATCCCATGGACAGAGGAGCCTGGTGGGCTGCGGTCCATGGGGTCGCTAGGAGTCGGACATGACTGAGCCACTTCACTTTCACTTTTCGCTTTCATGCATTGGAGAAGGAAATGGCAACCCACTCCAGTGTTCTTGCCTGGAGAGTCCCGGGGATGGCGGAGCCGGGTGGGCTGCTGTCTCTGGGGTTGCACAGAGTCGGACACGACTGAAGTGACTTAGCAGCAAAGGCTCTTTAGAAGAGCTACTTATTGGGTCAAATGTGAAATTTTGAGGAGTACTTGAGAGACCAGGACGATGCGTTTTGAAAGGCAAATATGCTCATTTCTCTCCTCTGATCAGTCTTGCAGAGCTGTCTCCCAGGTGTTTAAGTGCGGATTCCACAGCTAGACCTTCATCAAACTAGACCTGCTTGATGGTACCAGCAGCATTTCTCAGCATCATTCTTTCCTACTCCCTAAACTTCAGCCATCCTGGACTTTGTTTCATTCTTTAAGACTTAATGTCTCTCTTTCTCCAACATTTCCAAATACTGTTCTTCCAGGTTTGAATAATAATTGGACTAAAAACATTATTACTTTAAAGAATTTTCTTTAACATAGGATTTTAAATAATTCTATCATTTTTATGGTTTCCTTTAGGTCTAATTGTTTTATGAAATGTCTTTTTCCTTAAAGATGATCTTTTTCATAAGTCTGCAGATAATGATTCGGCTTCTCCACTCTGGGAGTAAGAGTTCATCTGCACTGACTTCCTTTCAGGCCGTCAACTAATTTAGAGAGGTTTAATTTACTCCCAGGAAATAACTCACAGAGTTGCTTCACCATTCATAATACAAACTGCCCTGTGGCCTGGAAGAAGGCAATAAGTTGCTATTTTTTCATAGCCACTGTGAAGCGACCACAAGTTGTATATTTCACTTGTTCAGACTTCATCTGCTGATATTTGAAGTTTCTGGATGAAAATGTTCCTATCAGTCCCTAAAATATCAAATAATGCTAAATCCTCTTTCTAAAGTTCTAAGTACCAAATAAATAGGAAAGTGGAAATGTGGAAAAAAATAAAGACACCATAAAATGTTCAGTGAATGGTTATTTCTTCATTAAAAATAGTTATTTTTAATTAAACTTAAAAATATTTTAGATCATTATTGATTCATATGCAGTTGTAAGAAATATTAATAATACAGAGAAATTTCATGTACAAATTATCCATTTTCCTTTCAACAGAAACTTCTTTCAAATCTGTAGTCTAATACTGCATAATATTGACATAGATATAACCCACCAGTCTTGCTCAGATTTTTGCAGTTGTACTTGTGAAGGTGGACTTGTGTGTGCACCTAGTTTTGTACAATTTTATTTCATATATATGTTTTTGTAGCCACAGCCATAGTCAAGATTAAAAACATTTTCATGGCTACAAGGATATCTGATATCACCTGTGTTTAACCACATCCACATTCTGCTGCTGCTACTGCTGCTAAATCGCTTCAGTCGTGTCTGACTCTGTGCGACCCAATAGATGGAAGCCCACCAGGCTCCCCCGTCCCTGGGATTCTCCAGGCAAGAGTACTGGAGTGGGGTGCCATTGACTTCTCCGACATCCACACTCTAACTCCTCTCAATTTCAAATCCTGACAGTCTAACTTGTTCTCCATTTTTATAATTGTGTCATTTCAAGATTGTTATATATGTGGAATCATATGATATGCAACTTTTGGGGATTAGTGTATTTCACTCAACATAATTCTCTGAAGATTCATTCAAATTGTTACACTATTAGTAATTTGCTCCTTTTTTATTGCTGAGTCTTATTCCATGATGTGGATGTACCATAATTTGTTTAGCATTTTACCCACTGAAGGGCATCTGGGCTGTTTCTGGTTTTTTTCTATTACAAATAAAAAGTTGCAATGAACATTCATGAACAGATTTTGGTATGACCAGGACTGTGACTGCTGAGTAGCATGGCAGTTGCATGCTTAGTATATAAGAAACAGTCAACCTGTATCCTTGTTTAGCCATACCATTTTACATACTCACCAGCAATGTAGGAGTGGGTCAGTTTCTCCACATTTTTGCTAGTATTTGGTGTTTTCACCATTTTTTATTTTATACATTCTGATAGTTGTGCTATGACATCTCATCGTGGTTTTAATTTGCACTCCCCTGATGACCTTGTGATTATCTTCCATGTGTATGTCATCTTAGTGAAGCTTCTATATGTTTTTTTGTATGTTTTCTGATGAAATTATTTGTGCTTTTTTTTTTTTTTTTTAGTGCTGATGTTTTTCAGTGTTCTTTTTATATGCTGGGTGCCATTCTATTGACAGATATGTGTTTTGCAAATATTTTCTCCCAATCTGTAAGTCATCTTTTAATCCTCTTAACAGGGGCTTTTTGCAGAGCAAAATTTAAAATTTTTATCAAGTTCAACTTTTCAGCCTTATGTTTCATGGCAGTTGTAAGAAGCCTTTGTCCAGGCCTAGATCATGAAGATCATCTCCAGTTTTTTTTTCTCCCCAAAATCTTTATACTGTTATGTTTTAAATTATGTTTCATATTTAACAAAACTATTTTTCCTAATTTTTTCCGAGTACTTTAGCATATATTCAGATTTATGGAAAAGAAATCATCTTGAGGAGTGCAATCACACAGATAGAGAGGAAATGAAGAAAGGGATTGCAGACAGGTAAACCTGCAGGTGGTGGTGAAGTCGGGGTGACAAAAGGAAAGTTTAGTAAATAATTTTTATGACATAACAACTGACTCGGTTACTCAGAAACTACAGCCAATCTTTTCTGAAGTTTGAAAAAACAAAACTCAAATTATTTCAGTTCCATTGCATTTCTTCCAACTTCCTGAATCAGATAAAGAAGCAATAAGGAATGAGAAAAACTGTTGTGATGAAACTGAAAACTAGAAACATGAAATTTTTCAAATGCACTCATTCATGAAATCCAATTGCTGTTTGTAAAAGGCTGAGGTTTCTGAAATATTACCTGATCCTCTGTTTTCTGAAAAACAATTACTAAATTTGAAGGTAGTATGTATGTACCATTAAAATTACCAATCTTTTTTTAAAAAATGCTTCTTTGGGGCTTTAATAGAGCACCACCACAACAACAAAAAAAATAATTTGATTATAAAAAGTAAGGTAATTCATTAATGTAAATTTAAGAAAATTTGAATAATGAAATTAAAAATACATGAGAATATATATGACCCATTAAACAAGGCAATTAAGTGCACACAAAAAATAATGATTCAATGATTCAGTGTGGCATAAAATTCCCATGTTAATTAAAGTCATTTCTCGGACTTGTATTAGAAAGAAAAATTACTAATAACTATAAAAATACGGACCAGAATTTTGGCTAAATCACAATTTCTCTTTCTAATACAAGCCTGAGGAAATACGGGACCCCTAGGCGGCACAGTGGTAAAGAATTCACTTGCCAATGCAGGAGACGCTGGAGACCCTGGTTCTATTCCTGGGTCGAGAAGATCCCCTGGAGGAGGAAATGGCAACTCACTCCAGGACTCTTGCCTGAAAAATTCCATGAACAGAGAAGCCGGCCGGGCGGGCTACAGTCCATAGGATCACAAAGAGCTGGACACAACTAAGCGCGCACGCGCACGCACTAAAGGAAATACGGCAAGTAACTGAATAGCAAGAGAAACAACTGGAATCCTCAATAAAATTCAAAGTTTCTGCTTTACAAAAGGCAAAGTCGGAAACTGTAACTCAACTCATATTGAGTGATATGTTAATAGATCTTAAATTTTGCTCTTACTTTCTATCATTTCCTATCCCTCCTCCACACTGCTAGAGATTCAGCCCTGTGGCAGACAACAGGGATAAAAAGACGACGTGCCCTTTCTGCAGGAGCTCACAAAATCAAGTCTGGAAAATCTCACTTACGTTTTACATTGTCAGATATTAGTAACTCTATTGTTCTTCATACAGCTGGCGGTTAGCAGTCGGGGTTTATAGATTGGATTTCTTATTCAACATTCAGCAAGTCATGTGAAAAGACACTGTTTTGTTAAATGAGGTATGTATTTTAGTTTTCTTTGTGGTAGAACTGTAATAAGAAATACTGAAGAGACACAGTTTTTAATTCCATGCCTAAAAATTAGGTAATTGGTGATATGCTGACCAAATGGCATCTTCGTATTGTAGCCTTTTGTCACAATTATTCCTTCATTCGAAAACATTGATTAAGCACACATTTTGTGACAGACATTGCAATACATGCTAACAATAAAATAATAAATCAAGAGTCACTGAACTAAAAAAATAAAGTTAATCTTCTGGAAATAACAATTCAGTCTGATGAGCATGATGGTGTCTCTGGAGAGCATTTAGGGAGAGCATCAAGCCCAGTATGGGTAGAGAGGACAAGGGCTGTCTATGTCAGTTCTCAAAGATGAGTAATAGTTATTCAGAAGTTGGTTTTTCTCCTGGGCACAACTGAAAGTCATTCAAGAATTTCTTATAGGAGTTTGTCATGACAAAGTTCTCTTGACATAGAGATGGAAAGAGATGTGAAAGTCACCGTGTTTTGCGCTGCAAAATTAAAGGGAAGTGAGTCCTTTCAATTCTGTGAAAGGATTTTTTAGGATTTCGCTTAATGGTTTTAAATAGCCCAGTCTCCTATCTGCAGGTGATAAATGGGTCATTTTTCTTCAAGTTTTCTAAAACCAAACAAGTCAATGTAATTCTAATTGGTTTTATCTTTTAAAAAAAAGCTGAATATGGTTTATGTTCAATCATAATAAATTTGGGGGCCATTCTTAATCACCTAATGAGTAATTATCTTTTTTGAGAGTTTTATTGAGATATAAATGCACATTCCACACAATCATTCATTTAAAGTATAAAATTCAATGGTTTTTACTATATGCACAGATATGTACAACTGTCACCACAGTCAATTTTAGAAAATTTTCATCACTTCAAAAAGAAACTGTACCTTTTAGCTATCACCAACCTATTTTCCAGCCCACTCATCTCCAGCCCTAAACAAACCACTAATTTCCTTTCTGGTCCTATAAATTACCTAGTCTGGAAATTTATATGAATTTTGTTTTCAAGGCTCATGACATGTATCAGCACTTCATTTCTTTCTACTGCTAAGTAACATTCCATTGTATACATATACATTTGGTTTTTATTCACTTGTTTGCTGATGGACATTGATTTCTTTACACCTTTTGGCTATTATTCCCCTGGAGAAGGAAATGGCAACCCACTCCAGTACTCTTGCCTGGAAAATCCCATGGACGGAGGAGCTTAGTAGGCTAACAGTCTATGGGGTCGTAAAGAGTCAGACACGACTGAGCGACTTCATTTTCAGCTGTTATAAATAATGATGCTATAAACTTCATATTTAAGGTTTGTGTGGACATATGTTTTCATTTTTCCCCCCAATAGTTATCGAGGAGTGGAATTCCTAGGTCCTATGGTGACTGCATATAATTGACTGAGGAACTGCCGGACTGTTTTTGACAGTAGCTGCACCATTTTACATCCCAACCAACAATGTATGAGAATTCTGATTATCTGCTTCCTCATCAACATTCTTTCTCTCCAGATTTTTATTCTAGCCATCCTACTGGGTGTGATGTAGTATTTATGTGGTTTTGACTTGCACTGAAAACTAATGGTATTGAGCCTTTTTACCATGTGCTTCTTGGCCATTTGTACAACTTCCTTGGAGAAATGTCAATTCAGATTCTTTGCCCATTCTTAACTGGGTTATTATCTTTTATTATTGAATCTTAAGGGTTTTTAATTGTATATACAATTTGTACATACAAATCCCTTATCATATATCAGATCAGATCAGATCAGTCACTCAGTCGTGTCCGACTCTTTGCGACCCCATGAATCACAGCACGCCCGCCAGGCCTCCCTGTCCATCACCAACTCCCAGAGTTCACTCAGACTCATGTCCATCGAGTCAGTGCTGCCATCCAGCCATCTCATCCTCTGTCGTCCCCTTCTCCTCCTGCCCCCAATCCCTCCCAGCATCAGAGTCTTTTCCAATGAGTCAACTCTTCCCATGAGGTGGCCAAAGTACTGGAGTTTCAACTTTGGCATCATTCCTTCCAAAGAAATCCCAGGGCTGATCTCATTCAGAATGGACTGGTTGGATCTCCTTGCAGTCCAAGGGACTCTCAAGAGTCTTCTCCAACACCACAGTTCAAAAGCATCAATTCTTCGGCGCTCAGCCTCCTTCACAGTCCAACTCTCACATCCATACATGACCACAGGAAAAACCAGAGCCTTGACTAGATGGACCTTTGTTGCTAAGTAATGTCTCTGCTTTGGAATATGCTATCTAGGTTGGTCATAACTTTCCTTCCAAGGAGTAAGCGTCTTTTAATTTCATGGCTGCAGTCACCATCTGCAGTGATTTTGGAGCCCAGAAAAATAAAGTCTGACACTGTTTCCACTGTTTCCCCATCTATTTCCCATTAAGTGATGGGACCAGATGCCATGATCTTCGTTTTCTGAATGTTGAGCTTTAAGCCAACTTTTTCACTCTCCTCTTTCACCTTCATCAAGAGGCTTTTTAGTTCTTCTTCACTTTCTGCCATAAGGGTGGTGTTATCTGCATATCTGAGGTTATTGATATTTCTCCCGGCAATCTTGATTCCAGCTTGTGCTTCTTCCAGCCCAGCGTTTCTCTTGAGTACTCTCATATATATGACTTGCAAATATTTTCAACCCCTCTATGGGTTATATTTTCATTTTATTGATGGTGTTTTGTGAAAAACAAAATTTTTAATTTTGATGAAGTCCAATTTATCTATTTTTCTTTTGTGGTTTATGCTTTTGGTCTCATATCTAGGAATCTGGTGAACATGTCATGAATATTTAGCCACATGATTTCTCCCAAAATTGTTATAGTTTTAGCTCTCACATTTAGGTCATTGATCCATTTGGAGTTAATTTTTAAATATGCAGTGAGATAAGGGTCCAATCTTATTCTGGTTAGTAAGAGACTAACCAGTTACCTCTGCATGGTTTGTTGAAATGCTTTTCTTTCCTCATCAAAAGGTCATGGTACCCTTATCAGAAATCAGTTGACCACAGATGTATTCAGTTCAGTTAAGTTCAGTTGCTCAGTCGTGTCCGACTCTTTGTGACCCCATGAACTGCAGCACACCAGGCCTCCCTGTCCATCACCAACTCCTGGAGTTCACTCAAACCCATGTCCATCGAGTCAGTGATGCCATCCAACTATCTCATCCTCTGTCATCCCCTTCTCCTCCTGCCCTCAATCTTTCCTAGCATCAGGGTCTTTTCAAATGAGTCAGCTCTTCACATCCGGTGGCCAAAGTATTAGGGTTTAGGCTTCAACATCAGTCCTTCCAATGAACACCCAGGACTCATCTCCTTTAGGATAGACTGGTTGGATCTCCTTGCAGTCCAAGTGACTCTCAAGAGTTTTCCAACGCCATAGTTCAAAAGCATCAATTCTTCAGTGTTCAGCTTTCTTTATAGTCCAACTCTCATATCCATACATGACTACTGGAAAAACCATAGCTTTGACTAGACGGACCTTTGTTGGCAAAGTAATGTCTCTGCTTTTGAATATGCTATCTAGATTGGTCATAACTTTCCTTCCAAGGAGTAAGTGTCTTTTAATTTCATGGCTGCAGTCACCATCTGCAGTGATTTTGGAGCCCAGAAAAATAAAGTCTGACACTGTTTCCACTGTTTCCCCATCTATTTCCCATGAAGTGATGGGACCGGATGCCATGACCTTAGTTTTCTGAATGTTGAGCTTTAAGCCAACTTTTTCACTCTCCTCTTTCACTTTCATCAAGAGGCTTTTGAGTTCCTCTTCACTTTCTGCCATAAGGGTGGTGTCATCTGCATATCTGAGATTATTGATATTTCCCCCAGAAATGTTGATTCCAGCTTGTGCTTCTTCCAGCCCAGCTTTTCTCATGATGTACTCTGCATAGAAGTTGAATAATCAGGGTGACAATATACAGCCTTGATGTAATAATCTTTTCCTATTTGGAACCAGTCTGTTGTTCCATGTCCAGTTCTAACTGTTGCTTCCTGACCTGCAAATAGGTTTCTCAAGAGGCAGGTCAGGTGGTCTGGTATTCCCATCTCTTGAAGAATTTTACAGTTTATTGTGATCCACACAGTCAAAGGCTTTGGCATGGTCAATAAAGCAGAAGTAGATCTTTTTCTTGCTTTTTTGATGATCCAGCCGATGCTGGCAATTTGAACTCTGGTTCCTCTGCCTTTTCTAAAACCAGATTGAACATCTGGAAGTTCACAGTTCACATATTGCTGAAGCCTGGCTGGAGAATTTTGATGTATGCATGAACTTCTTTCTTAACTTTCAACTCTATTTCACTGAAATATATGTTTATCCTTACACTTTACCACACCATTTGATTATTGTTACCTTATAGTAATTTTGAAATCTCTTACTTGATTCTTCTTTTTTAGCATACTTTTGGCTATTCTGGGTTCCTTGAAAATCCATATGCATTTTAGAATCAACTTTTCAATTTCCACCAGGAAGCTAGTGAGATTCTGATAGGGATTTCATTGATTCTGTAAAATAGTTTATGGATTATTACAATTTAAGGAATGTTATATCATCTGATCCATGAACAGGGTATATTTTATTTAGATTAAAAAAATTTTTAACAATGTTTTATAATTTTCACAGTAGAAGTTTTATATTTATTTTTCTGAATTTATTCCTAAATATTTTATTTTTTATGATGCTATTATAAATGAAATTATAAGTATCTTTTAAGGTTCTCAAAAGTCAGAAATTATTGATACACAAATACATAAAAAGTTCACCAATGTTATAAAATACTACATAAAGTGAAATTTCTGTCCTCTGTTAGCTTAGAAACTTTTTTCTAAGTATGATGCAATCTCTGAGAATCCAATCTCTTTGATTAATAAAGCTGTTTAACTGCTCAAATTGATTCAAAGGTGGCATATATAAAAGCCAAGGTTAAAATATATTACATATTTAAGCACAGGATTCTCTGTACTTATTCAGAAATCCTCCTCTTGTCTCATTTTAATCACCTTGTGTAGTATGTATATAACTTTTGTCAGTTTAAATTTCAGTGTAGTTACATGTGTTAATGACATGTTGGTACTTATACCAAAGCCTAGCATGTGATCCATCTCACCATACCATAAGATAAACATAAACTCCCCATTTTTCATTTTTAGAAGGAAGTTTCAAACTGGTATGTATGTGTACACTGGTATGTATGTGTACACTGTAGTTTGTTGATGCTAATATAGATGAAATAACTATATAGGAGATGTCATTTATGGATATATAATCACAATCTTACTGATAATGAGAAATGAAGAGTGGAAAAGTAGATTAAAAGACTTTACTATTTTTAATATTTGTAATTTTATTATATGCTTAATAATGGTTTTTTTTTTCTAATATGGAAAGTATGTCTATGAATTTTACCAGAGATTATGTTCATCTTATTATATAGAACAAAAAGAAGATGTAGCTGTTTGGGAGGATTTGTTTCCATGTTACTTCCTTAGGTGAGGCCATAACCAAACTAAGTGGTAAGTTGAAAAAAAGTGGTATGAAAAGAAAAAGATGAGTGACTGCATCAGAAAACTGGGTCCAAGATATCTGAAGATTAAGATTCACTGTAGATGAAAAAAAAGGTGAGAATGGAGACCGCAACAAGCAAAACTTCACATCCACAACTGTGCTCCTGACAGCGCCTCATGCACTGGCCTTTATCTGCTCTTTCTGTTTCTATCAAGGACAATTAAGAAGAAAAAGACATGTGTGTGTGTGTGTGTGTGTGTGTGTACAGACACACACTAAACTGAGTGGGAATCTGGTTATAATCATGTTTAACAAATGAAGATAGCCAAACCCATCTTCCATTCAGATCAGTTGGCCAGAATTCCCTGCTTTGGCTATTATACTTGAAAGCAAGTTCAATTTCCCACTTTATCCTAATGTCTTTACTGGCTCATTTGTAAAACGAGAAAATAACAACTTATTCTGAACCAAGCTCAAGTTATCATTATGATTTAAAAACTGGAAAAAGGAATGAAAAGCGTTTTATCAAGTATAAAAAGCTCTGTGTGCATGATTTTCTTTTCATTACATAAGGGTAACAACACTAAGGAATCCCAAAGGATTGAGGATTAAGTGGTATATAAGTTTCCTGTCATATGACTCAGATCAAAATAAAACTATGTAACACCCTAAGGAAGAGCTGCAGGCCAAGAAGATTTCATTGCAACCTGGTCTAATTTATTAATGTGGCAAAATAAAGCAGTGTTTGCCGGAGTGGGTGTAAGAGGCTCTATCTGGAGAAATGCCATAGAGAAGAGAAAGGAGTGTCAGAGCAGCCAATCTGGCATTTCCCATCACATATCACCCTGGAAAAGAGGGAATCTTAGTCCATTGACAGATCATTCAGGTCCCAAGGATAAAGCTGATCTAGTTTGGAGATACATGAAAGAAGGTATGTTTCCTATGCCTCTGATACAAGCCCCACACTTTTCTTTCCAATCCTAGTGATGTCCCCTTGTGGCTTTAATCATGGAGCAAATGCACTACCAACGTTGAACCCTGTGTCCAGTTCATGTGACAGCTATAACCATGCAGATAAGACATAGGAACCTTGACTGTAGAAAGCAAACTCCTGAACTTGAGTTACCTGAGTCTGTGAGAGTTGGGGCCATGACTATAGGTGCAGACAAAATTAGATTCCAGACACTGTAGAAAAAGAGCCAGATACTGAATTATGACAAATTAATTAAAGTGACAGCATCACTGACTCAATGGATGTGAGTTTGAGAAAATTACAGGAGATAGTGAAGGACATGGAGAAGGCAATGGCACCCCACTCCAGTACTCTTGCCTGGAAAATCCCATGGGCGGAGGAGCCTGGTGGGCTGCAGTCCATGGGGTCACTAAGAGTTGGACACAACTGAGTGACTTCACTTTCACTTTTTACTTTCATGCCTTGGAGAAGGAAATGGCAACCCACTCCAGGGTTCTTGCCTGGAGAGTCCAAGGGACGGGGGAGCCTGGTGGGCTGCCATCTATGGGGTCACACAAAGTCAGACACGACTGAAGCAACTTAGCTGCTAAGTGAAGGACAGGGAAGCCTGGTGTGCTGCAGTCCGTAGGATGGCAAAGAATCAGACATGACTTATCGATTGAACAACAGCAACAGTTAAAAGTGAGGCCAGCTTGAGAGATCTCCTGGTGGAAGACCCCCAGCTTGTCTTTCCCAGGTGCATATTTTGTATCACTGGGCTTATTTACTATTCTATTACCCATGGCTATTATTATTATTGCCAAATCTCATTTTACACATTACATTGAAGACCTAAGTTACTAAACAAAGAAAGTAAAAGGATCACAGATGTTATCCACTTGGGCTTAGACCAGACTTTGAAATTTACTGAAATAAAACAAAATGTATATGCAAACAAAACCTATGTCTACCCTGTTTTTGTTTGCTGGTTGGTTGGTTTTGTTTTGTTTTTAAAGACCAACCCAAACTGGTGATGAGAGACATGAAGAATTCAAGAAGCATGCTCTCATCTCTGGCCTTGGCAGATGAACAGTTCAAGGGATGAACAGAATAAAGAGAAATAACTTAACAACCTAAAGGTCATAGCCAGAAAGACAGTGGAAAGTCATTGTCAAATCTTCAAGTGGTCAAGTAACATAAAGATAGAATTCCTCTGGGAACAGGAATGAAGAATAGAGTACGTGAAGCAAGTTAACATGAGATTCACGGAGTAGAGGAGAAATATTCTGAAAGGTGCATTAAAAATTGAAAAGGATTTGCATGCCCAGCTTCCTGCTCTGAAGAGACATGCAATGTTGAGTACGACTCACATCTGCACTGCAGGGCTACACAGGGAAGTGGTTTCCTCAGGCGAGAACCAAGGATTCGGGAGGTGAAAATTAGTGGAAATTATGTTTAAAGTAGTGGGTGATTATTTTAAACTCATTTATTCCCCATGAAATAAATGAAGAAATATTTGCTCCAGAATTTAAAATGGAAAAGCTTGAGGGAGAAATTATGGAAAAGAAGAGATGACTGGGAAGACAAACATGAAAGGAAGTTAACTTTATAACAAGGATAAAAAAAATAGGGTGGCTCCAGTGTGTTGAAATCTTTCCTTAAATAACAGATTTTTTCTAAGTTCTGGTGGATTTGGGAAGAAAGTGGAGACATTACTCATATTACTATACCTCCTGGGAAAAATCAGACTCCTCTTTGATTAGGTGTTTCTGAGAGAAACAACCTCAGGTGAGCAGGGATGTAATAGGTTTTATTAAGTGTCTATATGTATAACTGAATCACTTTGCTATTCCCTTGAAACTAGCACAAGATTGTATTAACTAAATTAACTATTGGAGAAGGAAATGGCAACCCATTCCAGTATTCTTGCCTGAAGAATCTCATGGACAGAGGAGCCTGGTGGGCTAGAGTCCATGGGGTTGCAAAGAGTTGGACACGACTGAGTGACTTCACTTTCACTTTTCACTTTCATGCATTGGAGAGGGAAATGGCAACCCACTCCAGTATTCTTGCCTGGAGAATCCCAGGGATGGGGGAGCCTGGTAGGCTGCCGTCTCTGGGTTCGAACAGAGTCGGACACGACAGAAGCGACTTAGCAGCAGCAGCAGCAGCAGCAGCAGCAATTAAAAATATTTTTTAATCAAAAAAATTTTAAGAGTCTAACCAAGAGTCCTAAATAGTAGTGCATGCTCAGTCACTTTAGTCGTGTCCAACTCTCTGCGACCCATGGACCATGGCCCACCAGGCTCCTCTGTCCATGGGATTCTCCAGGCAAGAATACTGGAGTGGGGTGCCATTTCCTTCTCCAGTGATAAAGTGTGAAGTGAGTGAAGTGAGTGAAGTGAAGTCGCTCTGTCGTGTTCAACTCTTTTCGACCCCATGGACTGAAGCCCACCAGGCTCCCCTGTCCATGGGATTTTCCAGGCAAGAGTACTAGATTTATTCATTTGTTGAGTGAAAACATTAACTGAAATCATCATTTGTAGTGCCTTAAAAATTATTGCTAAAAACTAGGAAAGAAAAAAAGATTCGTTAAGACAGTGACATAAGATTATTCAAAAGGTATTAATGGATCCAGTGCAATTTTTATAAGATGTTATTTTCTAGCTCTCAATTTTTATAATACTTAAAAAAAGTCACGACTATCTAAACTTTTTCCTAGCCATTAATTTATGTGTTGCTTCTCTGTGTATTTTCTGCCTCATTGACTCTAAAATACCACTCCATAAGGCAGGAGCTTTATCTATCTGGTTCACTCTATTTCTGGTGCCTAGAATAGTGTTTAGGATATTTGAATATACCTAATAAACATTTTATAATAAAGTTTGAAATATTCCTTCATACTGCCAAGTTTACCAACCATCCCAATTTTCTCTATCAATAAGTCAAAGAAGTAGAAATGGTCAAATGCATAAACACTCAATGGTTTTCTAAAATCACCATTTTTACAATCAGTTCAGTTCAGTTCAGTTGCTCAGTAGTGTCCGACTCTTTGCGACCATGTGGACAGCAGCATGCCAAGCCTCCCTGTCCATCGTCAACTCCCGGAGTTCACTCAAACTCATGTCCATTGAGTCAGTGATGGCATCCAACCATCTCATCCTCTGTCATACACTTCTCCTGCCTTCAATCTTTCCACAATCAGGGTCTTTTCAAATGAGTCAGTTCTTCGCATCAGGTGGGCAAAGTTTTGCAGTTTCACCTTCAGCATCAGTCCTTGCTATGAATATTCAGGACTGATTTCCTTCAGGATGGGCTGGTTGGATCTCCTTGCAGTCCAAGGGACTCTCAAGAGTCTTCTCCAACACCGTGGTTCAAAAGCATCAATTCTTCGTCACTCAGCCTTCTTCACAGTCCAACTCTCACATCCATACATGGCCACAGGAAAAACCATAGCTTTGACTAGATGCACATTCGTTGGCAAAGTAATGTCTCTGCTTTTGAATATGCTGTCTAGGTTGGTCATAACTTTTCTTCCAAGAAGCAAGGGTATTTTACTTTCATGGTTGCAGTCACCATCTGCAGTGATTTTGGAGCACCCAAAATTGAAGTCTGTCACTGTTTCCCCATCTATTTGCCATGAAGAGATGGGACCAGATGCCATGATCTTAGTTTTCTGAACACTGAGTTTTAAGCCAACGTTTCTCACTGTCCTCTGTCACTTTCATCAGGAGGCTCTTTAGCTCCTCTTTGCTTTCTGCCATAAGATTTTTGTCATCTGCATATCTGAGGTTATTGATATTTCTCCCGGCAATCTTGATTCCAGCTTGTGCTTCTTCCAGCCCAGCTTTTCTCATGATGTACTCTGCATATAAGTCAAATAAACAGGTGACAATATACAGGCCTTGATGTACTCCTTTCCCTATTTGGAACCAGTCTGTTGTTCCATGTCCAGTTCTAACTGTTGCTTCCTGACCTGCATATGATTTCTCAAGAGGCAGGTCAGGTGCTCTGATAGTCCCATCTCTTTAAGAATTTTCCAGAGTTTGTTTTGATCCACACAGTCAAAGGGTTTGGCATAGTCAATAAAGCAGAAGTAGATGTTTTTCTGGAACACTCTTGCTTTTTCGATGATTCAATGGATGTTGGCAATTTGATCTCTGGTTCCTCTGCCTTTTCCAAATCCAGTTTGAACATCTGGAAGTTCACGGTTCACGTACTGTTGAACCCTGGCTTGGAGGATTTTGAGCATTACTTCACTAGTGTGTGAGATGAGTGAAATTGTGTGGTAGTTTGAACATTCTTTGGCATTGCCTTTCTTTGGGATTGGAATGAAAACGGACCTTTTCCAGTCCTGTGGCCACTGCTGAGTTTTCCAAATTTGCTGGCATGTTGAGTGCAACACTGTCACAGCATTATCTTTCAGGATTTGAAATAACTCAACTGGAATTCCATCACCTCCACTAGCTTTGTTCATAGTGATGCTTTCTAAGGCCCACTTGACTTCACATTCCAATATGTCTGGCTCTAGGTGAGTGATCATACCATCGTGGTTATCTTGGTCGTGAAGATTTTTTTTGTATAGTTTTTCAGTGTATCCTTGCCACCTCTTCTTAATATCTTCTGCTTCTGTTAGGTCCATACCATTTCTGTCCTTTATCGAGCTCATCTTTGCATGAAATGTTCCCTTGGTATCTCTAATTTTCTTGAAGAGATCTCTAGACTGTCCCATTCTATTGTTTTTCCTCTATTTCTTTGCATTGATCAATGAGGAAGGCTTTGTTATCTCTTCTTGCTATTCTTTGGAACTCTGCATTCAGATGGGTATATCTTTCCTTTTCTCCTTCGCCTTTTGCTTGTCTTCTATTCACAGCTATTTGTAAGGCCTCTGCAGACACCCATTTTGCATTTTTGCAATTTTTTTCCTTGGTGATGGTCTTGATCCCTGCCTCTTGTACAATGCCACAAATCTCCATCCATAGTTCATCAGGTACTCTGTCTATCAGATCTAATTCCTTGAATCTATTTCTCATTTCCACTCTATAATCATAAGGGGGTTGATTTTCATACCTGAATGGTCTAGTGCTTTTCCCTACTCTCTTCAATATAAGTCTTAATTTGGCAATAAGGAGTTCATGGTCTGTGCCACAGTCAGCTCCTGGTCTTGTTTTCCTGACTGTATAGAGCTTCTCCATCTTTGGCTGCAAAGAATATAATCAATCTGATTTCAGTATTGACCATCTGGTGATGTCCATGTGTAGAGTCTTCTCTTGTTTTGTTGGAAAAGGGTGTTTGCTATGATCAGTGTGTTCTCTTGGCAAAACTCTATTAGCCCTTGCCCTGCTTCATTCTGTACTCCAAGGCCAAATTTGCCTGTTACTCCAGGTATTTCTTGACTTGCTACTTTTTCATTCCAGTCCCCTATAATGAAAAGAACATCTTTTTGGGGTGTTAGTTCTAGAAGGTCTTGTAGGTCTTTATAGAACTGTTCAGCTTCTTTAGCATTACTGGTCGGGGCATAGACTTGGATTACTGTGATATTGAATGGTTTGCCTTGGAAATGAACAGAGATCATTGTGTCGTTTTTGAGCGTGCATCCAAGTACTGCATTTTGGACTCTTTTGTTGACCATGATGGCTACTCCATTTCTTCTAAGGGATTCTTGCCCACAGTAGTAGATATAATGGTCATCTGAGTTAAATTCACCCATTCCAGTCCATTTTAGTTTGCTGATTCCTAGAATGTTGACATTCACCCTGCCATCTCCTGTTTGATGACTTCCAATTTGTCTTGATTCATGGACCTAATTTTCCAGGTTCCTATGCAATATTGCTCTTTACAGCATCAGACTTGACTTCCATCAGCAGTCACATCCACAACTGGGTGTTGTTTTAGCTTTGTCTCCATCTCTTCATTCTTTCTGGAGTTATTTCTCCACTGATCTCCAGTAGCATATTGGGCACCTACTGACCTGGGGACTTCATTTTTCAGTGTCATATCTTTTTGCCTTTTCATACTGTTCATGGGGTTCTCAAGGCAAGAATACTGAAGTGGTTTTCCATTCCCTTCTCCAGTGGACCACGTTTTGTCAGAACTCTCCACCATGACACATCCATCTTGGGTGTCCCTACACGGCATGGCTCATAGTTTTAATTGAGTTAGACAAGGCTGTGGTCCATGTGATCAGATTGGTTAGTTTCCTGTGATTGTGGACTGTAGACAGATTCAGTCTGTCTACCCTCTGACGGCTAATAGAGTTTTGCCAAGAGAATGCACTGGTCATAGCAAACACCCTCTTCCAACAATACAAGAGAAGACTCTATACATCACAAGATGGTCAACACTGAAATCAGATTGATCAGATTATCAGGAAGCAACAGTTAGAACTGGACATGAAACAACAGACTGGCTCCAAATAGGGAAAGGAGTACATCAAGGCTGTATATTGTCACCCTGCTTATTTAACTTATATGCAGAGTACATCATGAGAAAATCTGGGCTGGAAGAAGCACAAGCTGGAATCAAGATTGCCGGGAGAAATATCAATAACCTCAGATATGCAGATGACACCACCCTTATGGCAGATGGAGAAGCTCTATACAGTCAAAAAAATAAGACCAGGAGCTGACTGTGGCCCAGATCATGAACTCATTACCAAATGCAGACTTAAATTGAAGAAAGTAGGGAAAAGCACTCGACCATTCAGGTATGACCTAAATCAAATCCCTTATGATTATACAGTGGAAGTGAGAAATAGATTTAAGGAACTAGATCTGATATATAGAGTGCCTGATGAACTACGGATGGAGGTTCTTGACATTGTACAGGAGACAGGGATCAAGACCATCCCCATGGAAAAGAAATGCAAAAAAGCAAAATGGCTGTCTGGGGAGGCCTTACAAATAGCTGTAAAAAGAAGAGAAGCAAAAAGCAAAGGAGAAAAGGAAAGATATAAGCATCTGAATGCAGAGTTCCAAAGAATAGCAAGAAGAGATAACAAAGCCTTCCTCAGAGATCAATGCAAAGAAATAGAGGAAAACAACATAATGGGAAAGACTAGAGATCTCCTCAAGAAAATTAGAGACACCAAGGGAACATTTCATGCAAAGATGGGCTCGATAAAGGACAGAAATGGTATGGACCTAACAGAAGCAGAAGATATTAAGAAGAGGTGGCAAGCATACCCAGAAGAATGTACAAAAAAGATCTTCACAACCAAGATAACCACGATGGAATGCTCACTCACCTAGAGCCAGACATTGTGGAATGTGAAGTCAAGTGGACCTTAGAAAGCATCACTGTGAACAAAGATAGTGGAGGTGATGGAATTCGAGTTGAGTTATTTCAAATCCTGAAAGATAATGCTGTGAAAGTGCTGCACTCAATATGTCAGCAAATTTGGAAAACTCAGCAGTGGCCACAGGACTGGAAAAGGTCCGTTTTCATTCCAATCCCAAAGAAAGGCAATGCCAAAGAATGCTCAAATTACCGCACAATTGCACTCATCTTACACACTAGTAAAGTAATGCTCAAAATTCTCCAAGCCAGGCTTCAACAATACGTGAACCGTGAACTTCCAGTTGTCCAAGCTGGTTTTAGAAAAGGCACAGGAACAAGAGATCAAATTGTCAACGTCCGCTGGATCATCGAAAAAGCAAGAGAGTTCCAGAAAAACATCTATTTCTGCTTTATTGACTATGCCAAAACCTTTGACTGTGTGGATCACAATCAACTGTGGAAAATTCTGAAAGACATGGGAATACCAGACCACCTGACCTGCTGTTGAGAAACCTATATGCGGGTAAGGAAACAACAGTTAGAACTCGACATGGAACAACAGACTGGTTCCAAATAGGGAAAGGAGTACATCAAGGCTGTATATTGTCACCCTGCTTATTTAACTTATAAGCAGAGTACATCATGAGAAAAGCTGGACTGGAAGAAGCACAAGCTGGAATCAAGATTGCCGGGAGAAATATCAATAACCTCAGATATGAAGATGACACCACCCTTATGGCAGAAAGTGAAGAGGAACTCAAAAGCCTCTTGATGAAGGTGAAAGAGGAGAGTGAAAAAGTTGGCTTAAAGTTCAACATTCAGAAAATGAAGATCATGGCATCCAGTCCCATCACTTCATGGGAAATAGATGGGGAAACAGTGGAAACAGTGTCAGACTTTATTTTTCTGGGCTCCAAAATCACTGCAGATGGTGACTGCAGCCATGAAATTAAAAGACACTTACTCCTTGGAAGGAAAGTTATGACCAACCTAGATAGCATATTGAAAAGCAGAGATATTACTTTGCCAACAAATGTCCATCTAGTCAAGGCTATGGTTTTTCCAGTGGTCATGTATGGATGTGAGAGTTGGACTGTGAAGGAGGCTGAGTGCCGAAGAATTGATGCTTTTGAACTGTGGTGTTGGAGAAGACTCTTGA
>NW_011494620.1:2022191-2025942 GCF_000754665.1 Bison bison bison | reverse complement strand
AGTACTTTGGCCACCTCATGGGAAGAGTTGACTCATTGGAAAAGACTGTGATGCTGGGAGGGATTGGGGGCAGGAGGAGAAGGGGACGACAGAGGATGAGATGGCTGGATGGCATCACTGACTCAATGGATGTGAGTTTGAGTGAACTCTGGGAGTTGTTGATGGACAGGGAGCTTGGTGTCCTGCGATTCATGGGGTCGCAAAGAGTCGGACATGACTGAGTGACGAACTGAACTGAACTGAACCCTCTGATGGAGAAAGGTAAGAGGATTATGGATGCTTCCTGATGGGAGAGACTGACTGGGTGGTGGTTGGGGGGGTGGGGGAGATTGGGTCTTGTTCTGATGAACAAGTTAAGTAAATCTTTAATCCAATTTTCTGTCGATGGGTGGGGCTGTGTTACCTCCCTGTTATTTACCTGGGGCCGAACTATGGTGGAGGTAATGAAGATAATGGTGACCTCCTTAAAAAAGTCCCATGCCCACACTGCTACACTCAGTGCCCCCAGTCCTGCAGCAGGCCACCGCCAACTCACGCATCCATTGGAGACTCACGGGCAAGTCTGGGTCAGTCTCTTGTGGGATCTTTGCTCCTTTCTCCTGGTCCTGGTGCACCCAAGGGCTTCTTTGTGCCCACCAAGAGTTTGTTTCCCCAGTCCTGTGTAAGTTCTGGCGGCTCTATGGTGGGGTCAATGGCGACCTCCTCCAAGAGGGCTTATGCCATACCCAGGTCTGCTGCACCCAGAGCCCCTATCCCTGTGGCAGTCCACTGCTGACCCGTACCTCCTCAGGAGACACTCAAACACAGTTCTGTCTCAGTCGCTGTGGGCCTCTGGGTCCCGGTGCACAAAGGCTTGTTTAAGCCCTCTGAGCATCTCTGGTGGGTATGGGGCTTGATTCCAAACACGATTTCGCCCCTCCTACCATCTTGCTGGAGCTTCTCCTTTGTTCTTGGACGTGAGGTATCTCCTCACAGTAGCTCCCGCACCACGCAGCCGCTGTTCCCATGCTGTGCAATTTAACAAAGAAATAAATGAAAGTAAGAAAAGAAATCTATTTTTGGACACTACTTATACCAAGATATTTTCACACCTATTTCATTTAATGTAACTCATAAAGGTTGTTAATGAATAAGTTTTGCAGGAAGAGATTGAGAAACTTTAGCACTTTGTGTCAAATGTGTATTTGGGGAATATTTTAACATATGCACCTCACTTCAAAGAGAAAGAGGAAGAGGAGGCAGAGAAGGAGGGGGAGGAAGAGGAAGAGAAAGTAGAAGAAAAATCAATACTTCATGGGATAGACACGTCATCTCATCATTGTCATAATAATTAGATGTGATAAAATCTGTTCCCATAATAGTACTCAAAAATTGATGATCACAGAGTTTTTATGATCTTTCCATGTGATTCCTAACTAAAAGGTAGTGGAGTTGAGATTTGAACTCAGTTATTTGTAAACCCAAAGCCAATGCTCTTCTGATTCTATCACTATTTTTGACAGTAAAAAGAAAGGCAGATTTTTAGAAAACTGTATTTGGGCTGATTCTTACAGTAAATGAGGGAGAAGGTGTTCCTTCTTATTCACAAGTCTCCATGCTTCTGTTAGCTGGAGTTACATTGTTTGCATTTATATATTAATATTAAACTAAAAATAAAGTTATGAGGAAATTATGATTAGTAAGCTAGATGGCTGGATGGCATCACTGACTCGATGGACGTGAGTCTGAGTGGACTCCGGGAGTTGGTGATGGACGGGGAGGCCTGGCGTGCTGCGATTCATGGGGTCGCAAAGAGTCGGACACGACTGAGCGACTGATCTGATCTGATCTGATTTGATCCTGTGCCGATCGGGTGTCCGCACTAAGTTCAGCATCAATATGGTGACCTCCCGGGAGCGAAGGGCCACCAGGTTGCCTAAGGAGGGGTGAACCGGCCCAGGTCGGAAACGGAGCAGGAAGGGGCCAGTGTGGCCGAGCCTGGCTTGCTGACCTGCCCAGAGGGCAGGAGACCCAGGCCAGAGGGTCCACCACGGGCAGACCCCCATGGGCAGACAGACCCTCCGCTCCCCTCTGCATGTGGTACAGGAGCGAGCAGAGTCTCACCCCACGAGCCCCTGCCCTTGGTCCTGCTTCGCTCCTGTGCCACGTGCAGAGGGGAGCGGAGGGTCTGTCTGTCCATGGGGGTCTGCCCGTGGTGGACCCTCTGGCCTGGGTCTCCTGCCCTCTGGGCAGGTCAGCAAGCCAGGCTCGGCCACACTGGCCCCTTCCTGGCGACCACGAAGGGACGCAGTCTGACACCAACTTTATTCGGCATCTTATATTTATACAGAAGAGCGTGAGAAAGACAAGACAGTTGACATTTTTTCTTGGTTGACCTATACATCTTACAGAAAGTCACAAGAAATCTTGAGAGCATGGGAATGGCACCCTTTTATTATTTCTTACACCAGATAACATTTCCCTGTGCGTGAGAAGTTTGCACAGAACTCCAGGTGCCTGCAGTAAATAAGCGCCTAATCTCTGGGGTGGTGGGACAGAGAGCTATGTTTGCAAGCAAACCCTCAAGGACTGAGGCAGATCCCACAGCTGTGTCCTTCAGACAAAGGACCCCGTTCTCCCGGGCAGCTCCCCGCAATCCCGTACACATATGATCACCATCATGGTAATTGTTACCTCTCACATTGGATAAGCTGTCACAGAACCACTTTCAGAACACAAACAAGAAGAAAGATTTTTTTTTCTTTGCTTTCTGCCTCCACAGAATGTAGACTTGTAGATTCACCACATGAGTCTAGAGAAATGCTCCCAGAAATAAGCCCCAGAAGTGATTTATGCAATAAAAAAATGGATGGTGGTGTGGCATTAAGTACAGTTTTCAATAAAGATGCATAAGGATGACTGTGTTTTCCCTAAATAATGTGCAGGGATTTTTAACAAGCTATGCCTACCCTAGCTTTTCATATTTGTTCTTTTTTCCTGAGCTCCCGTGTTATCTCATGGATTCATGTCACCACTAACAATAATAACTGTAGACTCTGATAAAGATTTCAATCAACTGATTATTGTGTAAGTGATGCATATAATAGCAGCAGCTGAAAAGTCAACAGTTACAGAAGGCAAAATCAGCTCTATGTACAAAAAAATAAGAGACACTGTGCCTCACCACAGAGTCAAGGGAGAGTCTATTGTCATGACATGATGTCTTACAAAGGGTTATTGTAAAAATTTGATTTGAGAGCAAAGTTAAGAAATGCTGCTTTTGTTTGCATTTTTGAAGTGCTGTATTTTTAAGATTTCTGTCATGAAATTTTTGACACACAGCCTTTACCTGAATCTAAAATACAGTGACTGTTGTATTCTTGCCATACCTTCTGCGGGAAGATTTCAGCTGTTGAAGAGAACTGGTTGTTGGCTGGTTGGAAGATAACAAATAGAGGTACAGATGCCCTGTTTTTATGCCTCTCTGCTCCCATCCAGCATGTTCTTACCTACTCAGCCCGCTAGTTCTCAGGATAAGTGATGGCCTTTCTCATATAAGAAGGCTCTTTTGACTGGACTCAAGTAGAGAAACAATGGCAACTGTCACAAGTCCTAACTCTTTTAACACAGGTTATTACAATAGAAATCTATTTATTTCCAACCTCTCACTCCCTGTCAAGAACAGGGGCATCTCTGAGGGAATGTTTACAGAAGAGACATAATATGTTGTGTCTAGGTCCTAAACGTTTGCTTCTGAGGGATTGGTGGTGGG
>NW_011494620.1:2021349-2021824 GCF_000754665.1 Bison bison bison | reverse complement strand
AGTGTGAGTTTGTACACTGATATGTGCATGTCTGTGACACAGGCAGGGAGTACCCACAGCCTGGCTCCCAGCTCAGGGGAGATGATCAGAGGTAATTCTCCCCAATGGGGAAATGTTTGGCAATGGCTACAAACTCGGGTGACGCATTTCAGTGCAGCAGTCTTTTAAAGGGTTTTCCATTCTCTTTGTTCATCAATATCATGAAATTCCCTATATGCAAATGCTGCTGCTGCTGTTGCTGCTGCTGCTGCTGCTAAGTCGCTTCAGTCGTGTCCGGCTCTGTGCGACCCCATAGACGGCAGCCCACCAGGCTTCCCTGTCCCTGGGATTCTCCAGGCAAGAACCCTGGAGTGGGTTGCCATTTCCTTCTCCAATGCGTGAAAGTGAAAAGTCAAAGTGAAGTCACTCAGTCGTGCCTGACTCTTAGCGACCCCATGGACTGCAGCCTACCAGGCTCCTCTGTCCATGGGATTTT
>NW_011494620.1:2019899-2021249 GCF_000754665.1 Bison bison bison | reverse complement strand
GCAACCTGCTCCAGTATTCTTGCCTGGAAAATCCATGGACAGAACAGCCTGGTGGGCTGCAGCTTTGCAAAGGGTTGAACACGACTGAGCACCAGCACCAACCAACCAACAGCCAATAACTCATCATATTTCATCTCTTTGTAGAATTTGTTCTGGGTGTTACTAAGCACCAGGGACCTAGTGCAAAGTTTATCACAACCTGAGGCCCACTAATCACAATTTGGTTGGTAGTGGTTTATTCTGGCTCATCTAAAGTGGTGTGCAAAGTCAGAAGACTTGAACTATTACTCCAAACTCCATCATTTAGGTCTTATTCTAACTTACATTCACTAAGAGCTAGTTGCCTCAGCAATAAAGTAGAGTTAATCATAGCACTTGACTTATAGACTTACCAGCATCGAGTGAAGCCAAGTGCTTGAAAGTTCTTTGAGGCACAGAAATGATAAATGAACATAGCCTGGTGGATCTTGCCTGAACTCAACTTACAGATGCCACAGAAGCAAGAAAGATGTTGAAAGATGACAAAATCTCTCTCTCTCTCTCTTTCTCTCTCTCTCTCTCACACACACACACACACACTGATAGATCCTTGGAGAACAAAACATGTTTACTTTCAACTGAGGGTTTGGGGACAGAGTGGTAGCCTAGGACATTATAAATAGAGTGTAGGGCTTCCCTGGTGGCTCAGTGGTAAAGAATCTGCCTGTCAATGCAGGAGACACGGGTTCGGCCCTGATCTGGGAAGATCCCACGTGCCATGGATCAACTAAGCCCAGGGGCCACAACTGCTGAGCCTGTGCTCCACAACAGCGTCTCTTGTTGTAGAGCACGACAGCTAGAAGAACCACAACTAGCGAATAGCCCATGCAGCAGTGAAGCCCCAGCACAGCCAAAAATAAACGAACAAAAATTATTTTTATAAAAAAGGATTGGCTAAAGAATAGATTTCTAGATATTGTCACTAAGGGAATGGGTATCTGTGATATCCTATAAGATTGAATGTTACGTGTCTGTCAGAAGTAACAAGCTAAATCTACACAGAGCTACATGGATCAATTTTAAAACATGTTATTGAGTGAAAAATACACATCTGTAGGAAATCTGAACACACAAAAGTCTTGATTGCTTTACAATTTGTAAGAACCATCTTCTCCCCTTTTTCACAATTTTGCCTGGCAAAAAATTAAAACTTCCACCCTCTCAGACATGTTTTGAAGAAGACTTTTGCCCTTGGGCTTCCCTGGTGGCTCAGACGGTAAAGCATCTGCCTGCAATGCAGGAGTCACGGGTTCACTCCCTGGGTCGGGAAGATTCCCTGGAGAAGGAAATGGCAACCCACTCCAGTACTCT
>NW_011494620.1:2018348-2019799 GCF_000754665.1 Bison bison bison | reverse complement strand
TCAGTCGTGCCTGACTCTTAGCGACCCCATGGACTGCAGCCTACCAGGCTCCTCTGTCCATGGGATTTTCCAGGCAAGTGGGGTGCCATTGCCTTCTCCGTGTATGCAAATAGTAATACTAAATATAACAAAGGCAACAAGATGTGATTCAGACTCTGCAGATCTTTCAAAAATGCTCACATCAAATATACCCAGGGAATTCCCTGGTGGTTCAGGGGCTAAGAATCCACCTTGCAATGCGGGGGACGTGGGTTCAATCCCTGGTTGAGGAACTAAGATCCCACGAATTGCAGAGTGAATAAGCCCGTGCCCTACAACTACCCAGCCAGCGTGTGGCAGTGAAAGATCCTGCACGCCCCAGCTGAGATCCAGTGCAGCCAAATAAATAAACAAACAAGTATAAATAAGTGCATCCAAATAATACACTTAGATACGTAAAGGTGATGAAACTGAGGGGTAAAAGGTTAAAAAGTTGCCAGTGTCACAGACCTGGTAGAATTCATATTAATAACTGCTCGATGTTATAGAAGAGCATCACCCATTCTCTACTCTTAAAACAAATGCTTAGCCATGCTTCTCTTACATCCTACCTGCTTTGAGCTTCTTACCTCTGCTCTCTTTTGTCCATAGTAGCTGATGGGAACCCAGAGCTTAAATGTGGGGTTGCTGCTAGTGAGAGGAATCTCAGACTCGTATGAAGCAGCAGATGACACTTCTTCACCTCCAGCTTCCATGAAGATGTTGACATTTATAAAAATTAGTTGTCAAAAACATAAAGAAGCATCACACTTCAGACTTGTACCAACACATAGGAAGATACAAATTATTGTTTGGAATTCCCTATTCAGAGGAATATGTAAGAGTTGGTATCTCACCTAAGTTAACAATGTACTAGCTGGAGAATTTCCAAGTTGGAGGGAAACTTTCAAATCCTCTCCAGCACTCTAATTTTAACTGAGGTTTTGTGAAGTGAAATTATATTCACAAGGTTACACAGCAAGTTAGAGATGGAAACAACTCTGGAATGCAAGTTTCCAGTTTCCTAAGCCAGCATCTGAAGTCCCATCTACATGACCAGCCTTGAAGAATTATATGAATGGAACCTAATACTTATTGCATGTTATAGTTTAGAACTTGCTGTATATGAGACCTGATTGAGGTTTCTCAGAACCTGAGGTGACATTGTAGTTGGCTAAGAGCTCATAGCTCTAATTTTAAAAATCACCCTTAGATCATATCATGTATGATTGGCATGACATTTACATCAAGTCAAATTCAGAAAGTTTAAGAATGAATTTATATTCTGCCCAGGAGGCGCTAATGGTAAAGAATCCACCTGCCAATGCTGGAGATGCAAGAGACACGGGTTAGATCCCTAAGTCAAAAAGGAAATGAAGGAAATGATCCCTAAGTCGAGAAGAAAAGAGCCCTAAGTCCCTGGAGAAGGAAAT
>NW_011494620.1:2009089-2017797 GCF_000754665.1 Bison bison bison | reverse complement strand
GAACATTATGTGGAATTTTATATAAAATTTTATATATTCTATATAAAAGAAAATAGTAAAACAGAACATGGGAGGAACTTTAACTAGCAGAAACTAACACAACATTGTAATGCAATTATACTCCAATAATAAAATTTTTTAAATTCAAAAATTTCAAGGTGGAAAAAATTTGAAATATAAAATTATAATGACTTTCTGGTTTTAAAAAAATAGTAGCCTCCCTTTCCTACTCTCTCAAATCACTTTTGAACCTTTTGGGAAGCCAGCCCTACTTTCAAGAAAAAGCCTTCTTACATAAGTAATAAATGTCATTTCTCCAAAGAAGACATACAGATGGCTAACAAACACATGAAAAGATGCTCAACATCACTCATTATCAGAGAAATGCAAATCAAAACCACTATGAGGTACCATTTCACACCAGTCAGAATGGCTGCGATCCAAGTCTACAAGCAATAAATGCTGGAGAGGGTGTGGAGAAAAGGGAACCCTCTTACACTGTTGGTGGGAATGCAAACTAGTACAGCCACTATGGAGAACAGTGTGGAGATTCCTTAAAAAACTGGAAATAGAACTGCCTTATGGTCCAGCAATCCCACTGCTGGGCATACACACTGAGGAAACCAGAAGGGAAAGAGACACGTGTACCCCAATGTTCATCGCAGCACTGTTTATAATAGCCAGGACATGGAAGCAACCTAGATGTCCATCAGCAGATGAATGGATAAGAAAGCTGTGGTATATACACAATGGAGTATTACTCAGCCATTAAAAAGAATACATTTGAATCAGTTCTAATGAGGTGGATGAAACTGGAGCCTATTATACAGAGTGAAGTAAGCCAGAAAGAAAAACACCAATACAGTATACTAACGCATATATATGGAATTTAGAAAGATGGTAATGACAACCCTGTATGCGAGACAGCAAAAGAGACACTGATGTATAGAATAGTCTTTTGGACTCTGTGGGAGGGGAGGGGGGATGATTTGGGAGAATGGCATTAAAACATGTATAATATCATATAAGAAACGAATTGCCAGTCCAGGTTCGATGCAGGATACAGGAAGCTTGGGGCTGGTGCACTGGGATGACCCAGAGGAATGGTATGGGGAGGGAGGTGGGAGGTGGGTTCAGGATGGGGAACACGTGTACACCCATGGCGGATGCATGTTGATGTATGGCAAAACCAATACAATATTGTAAAGTAAAAAAATAAATAAAATAAAAATAAATGTCTTTATATCCTTTTGTGCATGTGTGGAATCATTAGTCTTGAACTCTAGACCAAATGTGAGTAGTGGAATTGATCCTGCTGCTATTCAGGAAGCCACGAATTAAAAAGGAAGACAAAAGACACACCGGCACTCGCTTCCATTCATCTGATCCTTTTAATGGTGATGCTGGCCCAAGGAGCCAACACGTGGTAAAGGAAAATTGCTAAAAAGAGATATGCGTTGATTACCTTTATCCTTTTAACTGAAATTACCATTAAGGCTGAAGGCCAAAGAGAAATATTTTTATAATTTTTATCTCTATTTCATTTTGAATAAAATAAAAATAGCACTTAAGCAAAATAAGTCTTTTATAAGCCACAGGGAATATATTTCTATGGTAACATGATCCCCAACAGAAATAGCAACAGAGATCTTGACACACTCTCAGGATTCGTTTTCTCTTGATATGATACGGTGGCATATAGATAAGTCCTGCCAAGACCTTAAACAGAATTCTTAAGCTACAATGGAAGGCAACTGTCATAATGAGGTTATATAAAGCGTTACCCTCAAAGTCATTGTGCCAAACAATCAGAAGTTCCTTCTTGGACTGTGCATTTCACATGTTATGAAGGGATACAAAGCATAGCTGCTTTTTCAGGGCACATCAGCAGAAGAGTAATCCTGTCAGGCACACCTTACTTTTTAGTTATTCTCAACTATTTATATCTCCTGGCAGCCAAAAACCAAGCCATGTATCCACAAATAAATATCTTGGATCTTTTTAGACAAAATACTAAAAAGGATTCTTAAAACAACTTACATTTATTTACAAGCAAATATGTAAATTATTGTATATCTTTCCGATGCATTACTGAACAGTATTTCTACGTGTATATTGTGGTTGTTGTTCAGTCACTAAGTTGTGTCTGACTCTTTGCAACCCCACGGACTGTCGCCCATCAGAATCCTCTGTCCATGGGGATTTCCCAGGCAAGAATACTGGAAAGTGTTAGTCGCTTAGTCGTGTCTGACTCTTTGTGACTCCATGGCTCCTGTGTCCATGGGATTTCCCAGGCAAGAATACTGGAGTCAGTTGCCTTTTCCTTCTCCAGGGGATCTTCCCGACTCAGAGATCGAACCCACGTCTCCTGCATTGACAGGCAGATTCTTTACCACTGAGCCACCAGGGAAGTCCTCTTAAATGTGTATAAATATATATATATATATTTTTTTCTTCTTTTCAATGTGGATACTTTGCATTTTGAAAACGCGTCAGTTAAGCATCTCGCTGTCATCATGCTGGGACCACACAACCCTAATAGGGAACTTATTCATCTAGTACTTTGTCTTTTGTGCATTTGACCTGTACTTTCTCCTCCATACCTGGGCTCTTCCTGTATGTCCCCTGAGTTGATTATCTGAGTAGGTTGAGTAGGTGCTTCTATGTATTTTCCTCCCCCCAGAAGTGTCTTATTCCTCTGACTCTAAATCCTCCCCACCTGCTGTACAATATAAAAATCATACCAATACACACAATCCCACTTCAAACAAAAATAACTGTGGGAATTTTCATTGATATTTTTGTTGCTACAGCAGAATAGTTCCTTGAGCTCATTCACCATGACTGTCAAGGCTGAAAAACAAACAAACAAACACATTGTCTCTTACTGTCTCTTGAAGGTTTCACTAAACATAAAAACAGAATTGGCATTTTTGAGTATTATTCACTTCCATCAACCTCGAAAAGGCACAGAATTTACTCTATTTGGACATTTACTTTAAAACTCTCTCTTACTTTAAAAATAACTTCTAAAACATCTCTGAAAGGGGAAAGGACAGATATTATTAGCTAATTAGTCAGCTAAGGACACTGAAGCACAGAGATGCTAAGCAATTTTCCAATGATCTCATTGCTGAAGATGAGATAACAAAGGGTTCCACCCTGGCCATCTGACTCCCAAGTAGCAGCCTCTTTAAAGTATATATACAGCAGTGTCTCTCTCTTTGTCTCATCTTTAAGTTTTTAATTTCTTTATTCTGCCTTTTTACTTTCATTAATATTTAAATCTCCTTTTAAATTTTAACAGTAATGTATAAGTTTCCATGAAAGAAGAAAGATCCAATGCAAAAGTTATGGAAAGGAATAAAAGATGAAAAATAAAAAATCTTTACTAAAGGGTCAATAGGTGACAGTCATAAGTTTCTTTACAGTTTTCCTTAATTTTGAGGATCTGAAATCAGCAGAAATAAACTAGTTTTTACCTTTAAAAGATTTTTACTCCTGTTTCTCAGAGCTGTATCTTAACAGATGAATTTGTTTTTTTTTTTTTTTAAAAAAGACTTTCATATATGTAAAGTTTCAGGCTGTATCAGACAGTGGATGACTTTAGCAGGATGAAGAATTTGGAAGAGAAAGAAAGAGTGTCTTTGCTCGTCTCTGAGAACATATCCAGCAAGAATTTTCCTACTCAGCCTTTCAGATTCTCTTCTCTGCCTTAGATTTGATGGTTTGGATCACTTCCAGTCCATAGTCAAACCCCAGACATGATCCATCTCACCTTCCCCCATTTTAACCGTGTGTATGGTGATATAACATTATATGAATCAAAAGTAATCCTAAAAATCATCTAATTGCTTTATTTTGAACTCATCTAAAAAAAAATGACCAGTGCGTTCTCTTGGCAAAACTCTGTTAGCCTTTGCCCTGCTTCATTCCATATTCCAAGGACAAATTTGCCTGTTACTCCAGGTGTTTCTTGACTTCCTACTTTTGCATTCCAGTCCCCTATAATGAAAAGGATATCTTTTTTGGGTGTTAGTTGTAAAAGGTCTTGTAGGTCTTCATAGAACTGTTCAACTTCAGCTTCTTCAGCATTACTAGTTGGGGCATAGACATGGATTACTATGATATTGAATGGTTTGCCTTGGAAATGAACAGAGAGCATTCTGTCTTTTTTGAGATTGCATCCAAGTACTGCATTTCAGACTCTTTTGTTGATCATGATGGCCACTCCATTTCTTCTAAGGGATTCCTGCCCACAGTAGTAGATATAATGGTCATCTGAGTTAAACTCACCCATTCCAGTCCATTTTAGTTCGCTGATTCCTAGAATGTCAACATTCACTCTTGCCATCTCCTGTTTGACCACTTTCAATTTGCCTTGATTCATGGACCTGACATTCCAGGTTCCTATGCAATATTGCTCTTTACAGCATTGGACCTTGCTTCTATCACCAGTCACATCCACAACTGGGTATTGTTTTTGCTTTGGCTCCATCCCTTCATTCTTTCTGGAGTTATTTCTCCACTGATCTCCAGTAGCATATTGGGCACCTACCGACCTGGGGAGATCCTCTTTCAGTATCCTATCATTTTGCCTTTTCATACTGTTCATGGGGTTCTCAAGGCAAGAATACTGAAGTGGTTTGCCATTCGCTTCTCCAGTGGACCACATTCTGTCAGACCTCTCACCCCCATGACCCGCCCATCTTGGGTGGCCCCACATGGCCTGGCTTAGTTTCATTGAGTTAGACAAGGCTGTGGTCCATGTGATTAGATTGACTAGTTTTCTGTGATTATGGTTTGTGCGTCTGCCCTCTGATGCCTCTCGCAACACCTACCGTCTTACTTGGATCTCTCTTACCTTGGACATAGGGTATCACTTCACGGCTGCTCCAGCAAAGTGCAGCCGATGCTCCTTACCTTGGACGAGGGGTAATCTCCTCACAGCCGCCCCTCCTGACCTCTTTCAACAGCCAACAGCCGCCTCTCCTGACCTCTTCCAACAACACAAGAGAAGACTCTACACATGGACATCACCAGATGGTCAACACCGAAATCAGATTGATTATATTCTTTGCAGCCAAAGATGGAGACGTTCTATACAGTCAGCAGAAACAAGACTGGGAGCTGACTGTGGCTCAGAGCATGAACTCCTTATTGCCAAATTCAGACTTACATTGAAGAAAGTAAGGAAAACCACTTAAATTGAAGAAAGTAAGGAAACTCAGATATGCAGATGACACCACCCTTATGGCAGAAAGTGAAGAGGAACTAAAAAGCCTCTTGATGAAAGTGAAAGAGGAGAGTGAAAAAGTTGGCTTAAAGCTCAACATTCAGAAAACGAAGATCATGGCATCTGGTCCCATCACTTCATGGGAAATAGATGGAGAAACAGTGGAAACAGTGTTAGACTTTATTTTGGGGGGTTCCAAAATCACTGCAGATGGTGACTGCAGCCATGAAATTAAAAGACGCTTACTCCTTGTAAGGAAAGTTATGACCAACCTAGATAGCATATTGAAAAGCAGAGACATTACTTTGCCAACAAAGGTCTGTCTAGTCAAGGCTATGGTTTTTCCAGTGGTCATGTGAGAGTTGGACTGTAAAGAAAGCTGAGCACTGAAGAATTGATGCTTTTGAATTGTGGTGTTGGAGAAGACTCTTGAGAGTCCCTTGGACTGCAAGGAGATCCAACCAGTCCATTCTGAAGGAGATCAGCCCTGGGATTTCTTTGGAAGGAATGATGCTAAAGCTGAAAGTCCAGTACTTTGGCCACCTCATGCGAAGAGTTGACTCATTGGAAAAGACTCTGATGCTGGGAGGGATTGGGGGCAGGAGGAGAAGGGGACGACAGAGGATGAGATGGCTGGATGGCATCACCGAATCGATGAACATGAGTTTGAGTGAACTCCAGGAGTTGGTGATGGACAGGGAGGCCTGGCGTGCTGCAATTCATGGGGTCGCAAAGAGTCGGACATGACTGAGAGACTGAACTGAACTGAAAAAAAATATTGAGTTCTAAATATTTCATCTCTTCAAGTGAGTTTTATATGCTAAGTTAATTAGAAGCGGAAAGCATTTCTTTGATTAACTTAAAAGGAACAACAACAAAATCCAACTAGGATACTTTGTGTCAGAACATCTGAACCAGTGGCTGCCAATCCTGGCTGTTTTTTATTATTTCTTGGGAAAGGATTTATTTATTTATTTATTTTCTAGGGTGGCGGTCTGGATATCTGCACTTTTTAAAAGCTTTTCAGGTCATTCTAATGTACTGTTAGGGTTAACTAATCTAGACATTTCATATAACAGTACTTTAGAGCCCAAGTTAGCTGGGGAATGGTCACAATATTTTTTTACTATATAATTATAAAACCCTCACATTTTTAAAGGGTCAGCACGGATATATAGTTAAGCTAAAAGTCAGTTTTTAGGACTTTAGTTATTATAGCCAAAATAGTTTCATCTGCTACCTCCTGGATTTGTTATTTTGTCGATAAAATCTCAAAGGAATTAGTCAAGGCTGAACAAACTCTGAAGGAAGTTTATCTCCTTTACAGTTGGAAAAAGTGGTTCCAACCACTAGAGGTCAGACAGTTAAATCTGCAATATGATACAGAAACACTAAAGTTACCCAGTTTAGAATTCCACATCCTGATTTCAAAAATACTTTCTAAATTTTCTTCCATCATTAAAACCCATGTCCTTTCAAAAGTTCAAAGCCATTTCCTGCCAGGGTGGATAGGTGTTTTACACGTTATTTAGTCCAAGCTTCAAAATTCTAAAGAGAACTATAATCCAGGAGTATGGAAATTTAAAGCATGATCAGCATGATGATTTTCTGATGACTTTCAAAAAATAAAATAGGAAATGAAGCTATTAGGTATATAGTTCTTCCACATACATTATCTGATATCACCAGTGTTTTGAGGACTCTGTAGGCATTTCTAGATCTACCCGAAGTCCCAGAATCTAATGCTATTCTCCCATTGCCACAAGTATTTTTATCCTCTTGTCATTGAGGGGTGTCTATGAGCCCTCTTCTGACGTTTGGACTGACTTGTGACGCTTTCAGTCATTATTACTGTGACTGAACATCGTCACGTGTGCTCAGAGTCAGCTCATTAAAAAACATGCATGTTAGTTGGATCATGGAGCTATCATGTACAAAGTCTAACTACTCTGAGGCTGCCACAAACTGGAGAGGCCATGGGGAGATGCTCCAGCCGACAGTGCCAGCTGAGCTCAGCCTTCCAGCCCACCTTGCCAACGTGCTTGACCTCCAAGTGAAGACACCATCTTGGCAACAGAGCCTCCTTCAGTACAAGGTGTTTCAGGTGGCGGCTGGCGGCCACTGACCAGCCATTCTGGCCTCCCCAGCTGAAGCTGCCGACAGCACAGCAGGATGGATCTTCAATGTGTACTGTGAGAATTCCCAGACCCAGAGAAATCCACTGCTATTTTATGCCTCTAAGCTCGGGATGGTGTGTTAGGCAGAGCTAGATAACTGGAACTCCCAGAGAAATTAACTGAGCTCCCTCCCTTCAACTGGGGTTTTGCCAAAACAGAAATGTCCAAAATGTGGGTCAATTTGGGCAAATGATTTGTTCTTTCATTATACCCATTAACCTTTGGATATAAACCTTTTAAGATTAAGGGGAGAAAAGGTGTTAAAAAAAAAGCTGGTGAAAAAGTCACTGCTGCATGGTAAAAATATGTGCTGATGGGTGCTTAAATACAATTGAAAACATAATCTGTCTTAAAATTGAAATTCCCCAAATACTGTACGGATGTGAGAGTTGGACTATTAAGAAAGCTGAGAGCCAAAGAATTGATGCTTTTGAACTGTGGTGTTGGAGAAGACTCTTGTAAGTCCCTTGGACTGCAAGGAGATCCAACCAGTCCATCCTAAAGGAAATTAGTCCTGAATATTCATTGGAAGGACTGATGTTGAAGCTGAAACTCCAATACTTTGGCCACCTGATGCAAAGAACTAACTCATCTGAAAAGACTCTGATGCTGGGAAAGATTGAAGGCAGGAGGAGAAGGGGGTGACAAAGGATGAGATGATTGGATGATGTCACCAACTCAATGGACATGAGTTTAAGTAAATTCTGTGAGTTGGTGATGGCCAGGGAGGCTTGGCATACTGCCGTCCATGGGGTTGCAAGGAGTCGGACATGACTGAGCGACAGAACTGAACTGACTGAAATACTCTCAGACTGAAGAAATATTAATTTACAGCCTCTATTTTTTTTACTGCTTGGCTATTAAAGTTTCTTACTGTACCAGCACTATCAACTCCCACCCAAAGTAAGTTTTCTCTCCCACATTTTACTTTGTGTGTGAATTCCAAACACTGATGATGTACATCAATATATTCATTATAATAAATAGCTACTATTGTTATTTTTAAGATCCCCTGGTGAAGGAATGGCAACCCACTCCTGTATTTTTGCCTGGAGAGTCCCACAGACAGAGGAGCCTGGTGGGCTACAGTCCATGGGGTCACAAAAAGTCAGACACGACTGAGCAACTGAGTACATACACTGATCTTCAGGACTTTGCCTGGAAAATTCCATGGACTAGGAGCCTGGCGGCTACAACCCATGAGGTCATGAAGAGCAGGACACAACTGAGCAACTGAGAGCGCGCACATGCACACACACACACACGCATATTTAAGACTTTGCCTGAAAAAGTCC
>NW_011494620.1:2008456-2008973 GCF_000754665.1 Bison bison bison | reverse complement strand
CTTGGAGAAGTCCATGGACGAGGAGCCTGGTGGGCTATAGTCCATGGGGTCTGGACGTTACTGAGCACTCACACTTAAACTGAAAATGACTTGCTACAGGTAAGAAATGTGCAACTACGAGTGTGTCTATGAAAATAAAAAGCAGACTTAATCAAAAATTCTTTTCTCATTTAAGGTAAAAGCTGCCATCAACTAATATAAGCCTTATTTTTTTTTTTTTATCTGAATAAGAACCATAGAATTAGTCTCTATACCCCCTTGAATGACTTTTCTCTCCAGAACTATTTCTAATAAGGTCATTTTTTTGCTGTTCGTTATATCCTGGGAGACTATTATGTCCAAACCCTTGTGTAGGTTGTACATGTAGATACAATTTTAGGTCCTAAGACTTGTCTAATTCCATTTTTTTCCACAAGTACAGGTATCCCCGGGAACAAGAATAAAAAAGGCATTTGTTTAAACAAGGAGAATAGGAGGTCTTTTCCATTTCTGTTCCCCCACAGTGCTAACACAGTAC
>NW_011494620.1:1992831-2008356 GCF_000754665.1 Bison bison bison | reverse complement strand
CCCCAGGATTAGTTTGCACATAAGAAAATTGTAGCAAGTAAAAACCTTCTGCAATGCATGCATTTAGAGAAGTGACATTTTTGAGGACATTTGAACAAGGAAATTGGGAAATCTCATTATATAGGCGGAGAGAAAGAAGAATCTCCAATAGTAAAAATGCTCAATCTCTGCAATTGGAAAGTTATCATATAAGATCGATATCTGGAGAAGTGGAGAAAATCCATTTATTTTAAAGCAGCCTCAATCTTTGAGGCTAGCAGACAGATTACAGTTGAAAAATGAGAAGTAGGGACTTCCCTCATGGTCCAATGGTTAAGAATTCTGCTTGTCACGCAGGGGCCTCCGGTCCAATCCCTGTTGCATAACTAAGATTCTATATGCCTCAGAGCAACTGAGCCCATGCATCATGATTGGCAAGTCCGGGTGCCACCACTAGAGAGTCCAAGTGCCACAGTGAAAGATCCTGCATGGCCCAACGAAGATCCCACTTGCTGCAACTAAGACGTGACACAGCCAAACAATAAATAAATACTTTTAAAAAGAAAGAGAGACAGGGATGTGAGAAGTAACTCAACTTTGGTTGTTTTCCTGGAAGAAGTACAAGAAACTTCTCAGGTATGGAGAGAGGGAGAGAATATAGGCAGTGTATTACAAACACTGGACACAGAAGTTGAGGATTTGAGGACAATGTCAACATGGACAAATAAATGGAGGAGATATCAGCAGACAGAGGGCTAAATATGAGGCCTGAGAATATTTCTGTTTCAGAGGGACAAAAGGAGGTGATAAACAGATTATCATGAATGATGGTGTTAGTGTAGCTCAGAGCATTCTTTTAGGAGAACACATATGCCAGACAGGACATTGAAATTCTAGCACTTTAAGTGATGGATGTCTACAGAGTTCTTTCAACAGCAGCAGTTATCCATCCCTTTATCTTACAATCTGGTCTGAAAGGATATTAGAAGTTATCTGTAAGTGGGAGACAGATGGTGACTAGAGTCTTAACTGTCTCTGAAATGAGGACTTAGTTCAAATCTCAGTGAGAGAAAAGATCAAAGGCACCTGTCAACAGCATCAAGCAGGCAAGAAACATGAGGAGGAACCAATAGTTGAAAATAAACTGCGGAATTGATCATTTCCAATCAGTTACCTGACATAGAAAAGTCCATCACAATTTCTTATCCTTGTCACTAATCTATGTCAATGTAGCACAACAACAAAAACTCAGATTAAAAAACAATGAAGTGATTCATTCTTCAGACATATACATACAAACACAAGACCAGATTTTTCACTTTTTATCTGGATTTGACATCATTTATTGCAGTCAATCTAAATCAGCTTGAAAATATTGTATGTAAGAGATCATTGCTAATCTTTAGTTGCCTGGCATTCTGAAATGCACATAAAATGTTTAAGATTTTTTTATGTCACATTCATATTAATTATTATTTTAATCAAAATGTATATCTGTGCTTTTGGAAACATATACCGCACTTTCTCCACTAGATGTCTCCAGAGAAATACAAGTAAATACTGGTAATAAGAAGTGTTCCTAATACACTTCCATTTTAAAATTTTCAAAAGTTTGGACCTTAAATAAGGACAAATAGTGAAACACTGGTTACTTAGTATAGGAGTGAAATCTGTCACTGACAGATTTTTAAAGAAAATGAAGGTCTAAGTGCATTTTTTAAAAAAGATAGCACACTGTCTGCATTTACCACAGAAAGCCAACTGATTTCTAAATGAATTAACATTAAAAGAGATGTCATTTAATGCTTTCTTTGGGATCCAGTTAAGTCATATCTTTCTTGGAATATGATTTCATTATCTTAAATATGTTTGGCTAGGGCATGCCTAAAGATCTATGAGCAAAGATCTATAGGGGAAGAAATCCACTGGAAGAAACACACTGGGTGGATGGCTGGAGAGGTGACACTTCTTATAAGATTTACAAGGTGTTAGCCACAAATATCTGAGCCTATAATACTGCCCTTCCAAAGTTATGACCAACCTAGATAGCATATTGAAAAGCAGAGACATTACTTTCCATCTAGTCAAGGCTATGGTTTTTCCAGTAGTCATGTATGGATGTGAGAGTTGGACTGTGAAGAAAGCTGAGTGCCGAAGAATTGATGCTTTTGAACTGTGGTTGTTGGAGAAGACTCCTGAGAGTTCTTTGGACTGCAAGGAGATCCAACCAGTCCATTCTGAAGGAGATCAGCCCTGGGATTTCTTTGGAGGGAATGATGCTAAAGCTGAAACTCCAGTACTTTGGCCACCTCATGCGAAGCGTTGACTCATTGGAAAAGACTCTGATGCTGGGAGGGATTGGGGGCAGGAGGAGAAGGGGACGACAGAGGATGAGATGGCTGGATGGCATCACTGACTCAACGGACGTGAGTCTGGGTGAATTCCGGGAGCTGGTGATGGACAGGGGGGCCTGGCGTGCTGCAATTCATGGGGTCGCAAAGAGTCGGACACTACTGAGCGACTGAACTGAACTGAACTGACCTCTTTTAAGTTGGCCATTAATGTTTAATTTTATTTTGGCCGTGTGAATGTTTCATGAGGAAAAAAACTGCAAAATTTAATTTTAGGCTTAATTTGAATTCCTTCTACTGTTGGCTGAGTTCAGCATAATCTAATCACTTTAAGAAAATGTTTTCTCTCATTTGAGGGAAGTAACATCTCTGGGGTCTTTGCCAGAACTTCAGTTTACAAAGCTTCCAGGTACAGAACTTCCAGGTACCAAGGAAGGCTGCACCCTTCACTGGTGAATGCGCTTGGACACTGAGAATTGGGTCCCCAAGAAAGTGTAGCTTCCTTTTAAGCTAAGGTGCTTCAAAGCCTTAAGGTGTTTTACAAGTAAGTTCTATTACTGGTGTTTTACAAATGAGCAAAAGGAAAGAAAAGTAATACTCAAGAAACATCAAGATTCCACACACACAAAAAAAATGGGATTTTAAATTATTGGATAATTCAATTCAATTATTGGATCACTCCAGATCATGCAGTACCAAGGGCATTCTGTTTTTAAAAAACCTGCTCTTGGCTTGAGTATCTAGGTTTGTTGAATCCATAGGCCATGCCCAATCCTAGAGCATGCAGAATAAGTTTAATGTTGGTTACATGCTGGTCGGAGAAGGCACTGGCGACCCACTCCACTACTCTTGCCTGGAAAATCCCATGGACGGAGGAGCCTGGTAGGCTGCAGTTCATGGGGTCGCTAAGAGTCAGACACGACTGAGCGACTTCACTTTCACTTTTCACTTTCATGCATTGGAGAAGGAGATGGCAACCCACTCTAGTGTTCTTGCCTGGAGAATTCCAGGGACGGGGGAGCCTGGTGGGCTGCCATCTATGGGGTTGCACAGAGTTGGACACCACTGAAGCGACTTAGCAGCAGCAGCAGCAGCAACACATGCTGGTGATAGGTCTTCCCTAGTGTCTCAGACAGTAAAGAATCGGCCTGCAGTGAGAGACCCAGGTTCCATCCCTGGGTTGGGAAAATTCCCTGGAGAAGGGAATAGCAGTCTACTCCATTACTCTCGCCAGGAGAATTCCATAGACAGAGAAGTCTGGTGGGCCACAGTCCATGGGGTGGCCAAGAGTAGAACACAACTGAGCGACTAACACTTTTCACATGCTGGTGATAATAAGCACAATACTTTAATCACATCACAGTCTCTAGAGGTTACAAGGCCTCTACAATGACCCACCTGATAATTTGCAAACTGCCAGTAAGTTAGCATCCTGATAGTTAGAAACAAACATCTCTTTCAGACACATTATTTTTCTTTGGTTGTAAATCATTTCTTTTTCAGTAATGACTTACATTTCCAGGTCAAACTCTGCAACCCTGAAAGTCAGACAATTGCCAAGGTTTCAATCTTCCTCCAGACTGCTAATAAAATTATGTAGCTAACACAGGGGCAGGATCTTTTCATGAAGCCGAAGAATAAGGGTCCTGTGTGGAGAGAAAGCAAGAGATTAACCCTTAGTGACTTCTCTGAAAGGAGAGAATTGTGTTGCTTTCAAGATTTTAAAATCTTTTCTCTACAGCTTGGGCAGTGTTTTCTTCCCATTCTCTGAAACTATTTCCTTCCCTCACCCTACACCAAGTTGTTGATGGACCACAGTTTCATTATTAGCTTCCTTAAAGCCAGGATGCTGGCTAAAGTAGTTGCTTGGACTTCCTCCCACTAAATAATGTCTTATAATATCACACTTCTGGGCTAAGCTCAGCATTTTAAATTGCAGTGCTTTTTTTCTTTTTACCCTAAATGCTCCTTCTCTTGGAATGTTCTCCAACCTCTAAATTTACATGTAATTTAGATGTACAATCTGGTCCTCATTTTCAAGATCCTCTTTGATGGCATTACTCATCCTGAATGTAAATATTTGTTGAGGGCTAGCATGTGTTGACGTCCATGGGACTTTAACAAGTTCCAAATATAATGCTCAGGATGGCTACATTTAAGCTCAATTATTCAAAACTCTGAAAAGAAAGATTTAAGAACCCTCTTTTTAAAATGTGAACATATATCATGCTTCTTACAAAAAGTAAATCTCTAACTCCTTTCAGAAGAGGACAGTTGCCTTTTGAAATACTAACGCCTTTCCATTTTCACGACTTTTTTCATGCAATTATTTGTCCATTTGCTCCACTGAAGGAATCAGGATGAATGGAAGCCATTGATTCCCACGGATAAAACTGTGGTCACAGGAACAAATACTTCAAAATTGTTCTTGAAAATAATCAATATATTTTCCATTTATAGGCACTGATAAAAAAGTAGGTAACAACAGAATATTATTAATTTTGCTTTCACACCTATCTTCCTAAGTCTATGTGTTGTCATTCTGGACCAGATTTAAAGAACTCTTTTACTCTTGATACATATTAACCAAGTTTATATCTTCCAATGAATACCTCAGTCTTTCTTCTCCAGTCCAACCCCACTGGATATGAGTAGATTTCAGCTTCATCACAAAAGTGCTTATTAACAGTTACAGCTATCTAAAACAAAAAGGGTTGCATTAATCTCAGAGAGCATCTCAGTAAAGAGTGATGACTATTAATATTTACAGTGATGATGTTGGAGAGGTTTCTGTATCTTGAGTTTGATCTGTTTCTCTATAATTCCAAAATTCCACCATTATATCTTAAGATGTTCAATCTCCATCATAATGCCTCACCAGTCTAGAATCGAAGACTTTTATATACCTATGTTATTAATAATCTAATAACTAATATATTTATACTAGAACTTGTTTTCATAAAAGCTTTTCTATCCTATGTAATAAACAATTACTGATCACCTACTATTTGTACAACATAAGGATAATAGAAACCTACTGTATAAAGCAAACCAGTGACATTAAAATTAAAATAATTCCATTCAGAGGAACATAAGTGATAGATTAATTCTTCCCACGAGGGGCCAGGGAAAGCATATACTTTACTTCTTACCATCTTCTCTCCAGTTCTCCTTCTGAATTGCTCTTGCATTTTCTCTACCTTAATATCAAGGTTTTCAAATTGAAAAGAAGCCTCTAAACATATTTTAGAATTTATTATTTTATTGTATGCTTTCTCAATAAACTAGCAGCACATTGCAGAATTATTTCAGTGCCCCAAGACAAAATCCTATAGCAAGCTTACCATAACTCTCCTGGTTCTTGGAATCCTCTTTGGCCCATTCCAGTCCCCCTTAAAAGCCCATCCAATTGGGCAACACAGATTCAGTTTCAGATTTCTCTACATTGCCAGTGGGGAATCAACTCTGATGGACCATTATAGCTGGAATACTTTGCAACAAGAATGTATTTGAATTACACTGTTACTTTAGGATAATGTGTGACTTATTTATCCAGGGAGACTGCAGTTATTGCAGGTAATTGTTGACTTCTGATGTTCAAATTTCTTTCATCCAAAGCGTTCTGAACATTTGCCATATCATATATGGGGTGGTGAGAGTGGATATTCTCTTGGCTAGGAAACGCACTGCGTAACATTGAGACTTTAGTTACTCTTTATAAAACAGAAGAAGCAGAATTCCGGCAATGCCCCTGTTTCTTAACACATATTGCATTATTCCCTTTCAGTTAGATTGGTAATAGTGGTTTCCAAAAGGGCATGCTTTTGCCCTGTGGTTACCAAGAGATGTGCTGTCCAGAGATGGTCAACATCATGCCCTGCATGTAAGGAAAGAAACACCAAAGCACGCATGCTTTTCCTTTGCTGCTTCATTTCAAAAGATAGGGAAACTTGCCAGAACTGGATGTGTGTTAACTCCATCTATGCCTTGACATCTGAAAGGAGAAGTGAAATGGGAGGTATCCCCCCAGTTTAGTGAAAATATGATCCCTCCTACATGTTTCATCATCCAGTTAAAATTCTAATCTCATACTCTGTGAAAGTTTGTATCTAGACAACATTTGTTTTTAATCAGCAGTCGTTACTGCCTTGTGATTATCAGATTTACATCGACCTTTGCTTACTGGTGAAAAATAATAACCTTCCAGTTCGGCTCTGAACTGAATATGACAAAATGTGATAAGATCCAATCATGCTCTCATTGAGCACGGGGACAGGGACTCTGAAAGGTGTGGATTACAGAATGATCCTTAACGTCTAAACGAAATCATTTCCCATGAAAACCCTCTAAATTACAAATGAATAAGACGGAAATTTGAAACGAGTCAGGAAGCAAAATAAAGAAAAGATAAATCATACAAAAATAAACATCTTTTGGAGAGCGAGAAGAAAAAAGAGGCTCAGTAAATACAACTGACAAAAGCGGATTTTAGCTGGCAACTTGAAGCTGCTGATGCCTTTTGGAGAGAGTTCAGATTCCCAGGTTGATGCAGAGCTCCCTCCCAGAACTCTGACATGTATATAAGCTCTGAGCTCTCCAAAGCCCACTGCCAGTTCTCTTCGTGAACTAACTGCAACGGAGAGACTAAAGATGATTCCTTTCTTACCAGTATGTTCTCTGTTCCTGCTGCTGGTTGTTAACCCTGCAAATGCCAATGGTCATTATGACAAGATCTTGGCTCACAGCCGTATCAGGGGCCGGGATCAGGGGTAAGTCAGTGGTTTGATTTTATAAACCTTTCCCCACCCCCACCCCCTTAGCTTGTTGTATGTATATTTCTACATAAAGTTTCTTATTTATACCTCAGGGGTTTTTTCCTACTTATTTGTAATAAGAAAAAGGAACAAATGAGTAATCTGTGGTTTATGTACATGTCTTAAACTTTAAGAATTACTGTCCAAATAATTTGTGTATAATTGCTTTTTATGAAACATTGCAAGATTTTAGTCTAATTAACAACATTTAACAGGGCATTTCTTTACAATTCAGTTTATTTGTGTTTTATTTCCTTCTAAATTTTTGGAATGAGGTTTTCAAAATTAAAGAATCTATAGCTAGAGGCTCTCATTACATAAACAGCTTTGAAATATCTCACATTACGTTAGGGAAAATTTCATTTATGTGTGTGTATGTATGTATGTATGTATGTGTAATTTTCATTATGAAAATTACACAATAGATAATGTAACAAGTTTTCTGAAGTTTTTTGAAGCATTTAAGAATGCTTTTAAATTTTGCATTCTGTAAAATTTGCAATAACTTGATTTCATAGAAAAAACTACACCTGAGTTTCTTAAAGTTATCAGACAATTTAGTAACTTAACCAAGCATTTAGTATTAATTTTTGAAATGGATGTTGGTACTGCTGCCTGTGTCTCAGAGGAATTTTTCATCATGCTTCCAAGTTCCCTTGCCTTACAGAGCAAATAAGACTTGCATCTCTTTAAGGGAGAAAAACACTTAAAATTCTGGCAGAGAATGTTTTAATCTAATTACTTCCAGGCAAAGAAATAAATTTTCCTTTGGGCAGCCATATTATTTAAGTTAATCTTAGCATTCACTTACTTCTGTGATTGCTTACCTAGAAAATTACAGAGCACAGTATCTTGGGACTTAGTAAAACTCGTCTATTTTGCTGTCTGATCTGTCATTGTTCCAGGGCCCCGAAGCCACTCCCAAGCCCTACGTGAGTACATGTTTGGTTTAAAAGGGTCAGGGCATTACCTACTATTAAAAGTAATAAGAAACATATTGTTAAAATCTATTAGATTAACTTCTGAAATACTGGCATTGTATTCCCAGAAGTGTACAATTTCCTGTCTGTCACAGTTAGTTTTTCTAATGACTCAGTAGGATTGGATCAAGAATGAGATCTGCCCATGACGAGAGTCACATCTTTAAAAATCTAAACCACATAGTAACTTTTTCATTTTCTTTCTTTGTTTTTAACCACCTGACCTACAGATATGAAAAACTATTTGTTAATGTTATGATATTTAACACTCTTCCTTACTTCTATCTTCCAGTCCAAATGTCTGCGCCCTTCAACAGATTTTGGGCACCAAAAAGAAATACTTAAGTACCTGCAGGAACTGGTATCAAGGTGCCATCTGTGGAAAAAAAACGTAAGTCTCATCTTTTCTTTAATGTGACAATTCCAAAGACAATACTGCAATGCCCATGGCTTTCTTTGGACAGAAACACACACTGTTCTTTTGAAAATTCTCTCCAAAATTGGGAGCTTAAAAAAAATGGATCACTGTGAATAAAGAAATTTCCCCTGCATTTCTCCCTGTACTCATAAAACTAACTTTTTCCCTGACTCTACGGCACTAGCCATGTGACCTGCTATAGAATCACTGTAATAGTTGGGCTATGTCATTTCTACTCCTGGTTGGGCCTCTTTTATCTTGGGGCTTCCTGGTGGCTCAGTTGGCAAAGAATCTGCTTGTGATACAGGAGACCTGGGTTCAATCCCTGGGTCAGGAAGATCCCCTGGAAAAGGAAATGGCCACTGGCCATGTGACTTGGTATAGAATCACAGAAAGTTTGAATGGAATCACTGAGAGTTTCACTATGTCATTTCTCCTCCTGGTTTGGTTTTTTTTTTTTTTGTCTTGGGGAAGTCAATTAACCTCATTGTCTCAGTTTTCTCATTTTATTAAAAAGTGGGCCAGAGGAACAGATTGATCTGAAAAATCAGGATTTTAAGGTAAGATTGTTTGCCTCCAGTCATTTAGAAATTATCTAAAATACTCCACTTTACCCCAGAGTTTTCATCAAAGATTAAAGTTGGAAAAGATTCAGGTTTCATCTTTTCATTTAATCCGTCACTCCATCCCAAACTGTCAGATTCTTGGAGTCTCCAAAGGTGATAATTGAAGCCCACCACTAGACTATTTCAATAACCAAAAAAGATGATTACTCCCCAATTTAGTTATCGGTTTCACTTATTAACTTAAAATTGGAAAACATTTTTTATTACTTGATAGCTTATTGGCTTAATCAATTAATACATATTGGCAAATTCTTCATTTTAATATGGAGGAGCTGAGTTCTAGATAGAACAAGTTACTAGATTAAAAAGGTCAGAGATGTCATCCTTGCTCAAGAAAACAGTGGAAATGGCTCCTGCCTGCTTCCTATTAATTTGGACCCCACCCTCAGTGAAGGATACCCTGAGAACCACAATATTATGGGAGACACATCATCGTTAAATTTCAGATACCCTAAATAGGTGAAAGGGTTAGGGTATTGCTAAAAATATATTCCTAACAATAATATTGGTTACAAATACTAAATCACATAATCTTTTGGAGTCTTCATTGCTTTACCTATGAAATGTGAATTTAATTCATATTCTGAAGGTAAAGAAAGTGAAGTCACTCAGTCGTGTCCGACTCTTTGCGACCCTATGGACTGTAGCCTACCAGGGTCCTCCATCCATGGGATTTTCCAGGCAAGAATACTGGAGTGGGTTGCCATTTCCTTCTCCAGGAGATCTTCCTGACCCAGGGATTGAACCCTGGTCTCCCGCATTGTAGGCAGACGCTTTACCGTCTGAGCCACCAGGGAAGCTCTGAAGGTAAAATGAATGAACAAATGTGAAATTACTAAATAACTTTAATTCATAATATTAGTCATCCTTAAGTTTAAATTATTTTAAGCAAATTGGATATACACTGGTTGGAAAAGGAGGTATGAACAGATACTATTTAAAATGCATAAGGCTATCTTTATTTCTACTACGAATCATGTATTCAAAACATACAGCCTTAGCTGGACTCTCCATAGTAACCAAGTTTAGGACCCCACAGGACACTGCTGCCTGTTCCCACACATTGGCTTAATATAATTGTAACTAATGTTACTTCTTGACCGGAACATTATTCCTATTAGTTTGCAGACATCTGCTAGACTTATGAGTCATTGACACAATTACAATGTAAGTCAGTGGTTACAAGGATCCTGGCCATGATTTAGGTCAGGCCCCAGTTGGGAATGCCAAAGCTCTGGATTCTTCTCCCTTTGTTCTTTATATTCCTGATTACCATGAGGCTTATTTGGAATGCACACTAACTACATAAGAAAGGACCTGCTTTCTGAAACATTTAAGGGAAATCTTTATTACACCCTTCCTGGAAGTTAAGGAAGTCTGATATAATCTTACTTTAATCATCTAAATATATTAGAGATGCCAAGGCTTGTACAAGGCATATGCCAAGAATCCTTCTTGCTTTCCATTAAAAAAAATTTCCTGCTTTGAAGTCTGGTTTTTTACCAGAAATATAACGTGTCTTCTTTGACTAATTACATTAGCTTATTTCTGTTAACTTCATTTTCACAAACACATTGACATCTGTACTCTGGAATAAATGTAAATGCTGGTAGCTAGTTTTAAATAAGCAAAGACATCAATAATATTGACAGGAAGAATGCCTGATTTGCCATCTGCTTGCAGCTGCTAAAAATTCCAAAGTCGTCTTTAGGAACTTATGTATCAGTTGACAGAAATGTATTAAATGATTTGCTCAAGGTCACACATCTACTAGGTAGTGGAACTGGGAACCAAATTTCATTCTTCTGGCTCCACGATCCTGGAATTTTCCACCATGCCATGAGGCTAATGAGAAACGAAACTCATATAACTACCTTAATGTCATAAAAGGTCAAAGATATGGTTTTTCCAGTAATCATGTGGGGATGTGAGAGTTGGACCATCCAGAAAGCTGAGCGCAGAAGAACTGATGCTTTTGAATTGTGGTGCTGGAGAAAACTCTTTAAAGTTCCTTGGACAGCAAGGAGATCAAACCAGTCCATCCTAAAGGAAATCAACCCTGAATATTCATTGGAAGGATGGATGCTGAAGCTCCAATACTTTGGCCACCTGATGTGAAGAGCCAATTCATTAGAAAAAACCCTGATACTGGGAAAGATTGAAGGCAGGAAGAGAAGCGGGCAACAGAGGATGAGATGGTTGGATGGCATCACCTACTCAATGGACTTGAGTTTGAGCAAACTTAGGGAGATAGTGAAGGACAGGGAAGCCTGGCCTGCTGCTTCATGGGGTTGCAAAGAGTCAGACACAACTTAGCAACTAAACAACAATGTCATAAACAAACAAACAAACAACAAACTTGATATCTAAATTATCAATAAGTCATGGCAAAAAATGATATGTTTTGCTATCTTTGTCAAAATGTATCCTATGCAGTGCCTCCATTTTAATATTAATTTTCTTCCAATGTATAGGACTGTGTTATATGAATGCTGCCCTGGTTATATGAGGATGGAAGGAATGAAAGGCTGCCCAGCAGGTAATGTTTCAATTATAGGATTAAATGAAAAATTTGTCTTGTGTGAGGAAAAAGAGTTGAATTAGCTTTTAGAGAAGCCAATATGTGTGTGTGTTTAGCACCATGATAAATCCAAGATATATTCTCCATATCTTAATCATTAGTTCATCAAGGCAATAAAGCATGAAAACATACATCTTATACACTGGGTGCTGGGCAACAGACACTTATTCCAAATTTAAATTAGTTCAACATTTCCTCAAGACAAAGATCCTCACTACAAAATCCCTTTCTTTGAGCTCATCTAGAAACATGGGTTGACTACTTGGCAAGGCATCATCTTTTCTGATTCAACAACTCTGATTTTATAAGGTTCTTCATATTGAAAGTTGGTTTCCTGTAACTCACTAACTTGAGAAAAAATAGTTCATCTATTTCCTCTTTGAGATGACAGCCATTCAAATATTTAACACAAGTCTTCACACCCTTCCTCCAGCTATTCTGTCTTCCCCAATAGAATCTTCTTCTGTGGGCTAATCATCCACAGTTTGAATGGGATCTAAACTTTGGAGCCCTTACTGTCATGGACAGCAACCCATGGAAAACCTCTAATCCGGTCTTTTTTTTTTTTAATTGTGATCCAAAACTGGTGTCTACAACCCATGTGTGTCCAGGCAGTGGAGAGAATATTGAGACAAATATGTCAGTGTAGGGAGCTCCTGAACTTTTGTTGATGTCATTGGTAACCATGTTATGCCATTAGCTCATGTTGAATTTTTAATTAATTAATACAGAGTAGTGGTCTGTTTTATATGAATACTATCAAATCAAGTCTTCCACAGGAATTTGTTTTTTCAACTTAGGCACAGGATTTACATGGAACCTTGTGGCATTTAACCTGTTAATTTGGACTCATTTTCCCCATTCTGCTGGGGTGTCTTTAAATCCTAATTTGTAATTTAATTTACTAATTGCATACCTGTTCTTTCTATTGTCACAAAGATAAGAATCATATCTCCTGTAATATGATCCAAGTCATACTAAACTTTAAATAAGGTCATGAAGAATAAGTTGGCTATACCCAACCTAAAGGCTAACATTCACATATTAATTTTCATTCTGAAGTTCAGGAGATATATTCTGGCAGTGTTAGATATTTTAATCTATTTTCTTCCTGAAATTATGATGAAAAGAAGTAGGTCTACATATTTCTTTCAGGGACCCAAATCTATGTAATTATGGTCCTTATAGGAGCTTTAAGCCAGCATGAAAAAAATTATTACCTTGGCCACTCTCAGAGAGAAGTGAGGAAATTTTTTTTCAATGAAATGATCAAAGATACTTAGTGATAATTGTGATTGAACCCTTATAGACATAGCAGATTTGACAACTAAATAGATAAAACATTAAATAAACTAGGATAATAATTTAAAATTCTTTGACCTTCAACATAAAGGATAAGTACTTTGGGGCTTCCCAGATGGTACCAGTATTAAAGAATCTGCCTACAGTGTGGGAGACCCGGGTTCAATCCCTAGGTTGGGAAGATCCCCTGGAGTATGAAATGGCAACCCACACCAATATTCTTGCCTAAAAAATTCTATGGACAGAGGAGCCTGGAAGACCCTAAAGCTGGGAAAGATTGAAGGCAAAACAAGATGGGGATGGCAGAGGATGAGATAGTTAGATAGCATCACTAAACCAATGGACATGAGTTTGAGAAAACTCTGGGGGATAGTGAAGGACAGGGAAGCCTGGCATGCTGCAATCCATTGAGTCACAAAGAGTTGGACAGGACTGAGCGACCAAACAACAACAATAGTACTTTATCATTTGACATTCAAAAAGCAACTTTCATATAAAGCTGATGATTCATAGACTTGTGCTGCTAAAATCATCAGTAAAATATCTTGAGGGACTTCTTGTAAAGGTTAAATCATTGTAAAATAACATTTTTGACATTTTCTCCTAAGTACTTATTCATCTTTTGATTATTTCAGTGATGCCTATTGACCATGTTTATGGAACGCTGGGCATTGTGGGAGCTACCACCACACAGAGCTATTCTGATGTCTCAAAACTGAGGGAGGAGATTGAAGGAAAGGGATCATTCACTTACTTCGCACCGAGTAACGAAGCTTGGGACAACCTGGATTCTGTAATTCATTATTTTTAATGAATATAATTTTTGCTGTTATTGTTATATTATTTCAGTATATTAACTTAGAAATTAATAGAAATTGTATATTAATTTATATATTAATAGAAATTGTATATGATTTATTAACTTAGAAATTAATAGAAATTGTATATCTTTATGTTGTACATATATAATGATACATAAAAAGATGAGGGTATTAAGGATGCTCCTTAATTGAGGGTAAGGAAAAAGTGGCTCAGTGGTAAAGAATACGCTTGCCAGTGCAGGAGATGCGGGTTCAATCCCTGATTGGGAAGATCCCCTGGAGAAGGAAGTGGCAACCCATTCCAGTATTCTTGCCTGGAAAATTCCCACTAACAGACGACCCTGGTGGGCTACAGTCCATAAGGTCGCAAAGAGTTGGACATGAATGAACATGCAAAAAACAAACAAACAAACAAAAAGGAACAAATCATTTTAGAACCTCCATGAATGGAATAACAGCCCCCCAGGCTCATTTCCGTAACTGACAACCCCAATCTCAGAGTCCAAACTTTAAAATTATGAGTCATCCTTACTTCTCCCCTCTTCAGTTCTTAGAAACTACTATTAGTCATCCACAGCTCATTTTTCATCCTCGTAATACACTCCTTCTGTTACACATTGCCCCCAGATCAACCTTCTTAAAGCCCAGGCTAATCATTGTATTCTAATGCCACAAAAGTGGCTTAGTGGCTCCCTATTGCCAGTTTAATTTACTCTTTGCTTGAGAATTAAGGTCTTCTATGTCATTGTCCCATACACTTTTCTAAAATTTCTCCCTGTTATCTGAGAAACATAAAACCACACTGGACAACTTCTGCTTTCTGTGCCAGCAGTTGGACTTAGAAAGATCACTACAACATTCCTACCCCATCTACCTATCCTGCAAGACCTGTCTCCAAACTTTGAATTGCTGGCCATTTTCGTTTGACTTAGAAAGCATTTTTTCCTCCATCTGTCCTTTATCTAATCATGCTTATATATACCAGCTGCTATAAGACCCGTGGGCTTCCCAGGTGGAGCTAGTGGTAAAGAACCTGCTTGCCAATCCAGGAGATGCAAGAGACACAGGTTTAATCCCTCGGTCAGGAAGATCCCCTGGAGGAGGGCATGGCAACCCACTCCAGTATTCTTGCCTGGAGAATCCCATGGACAGAGCAGCCTAGTGGGCTACATTTCATAGGGTCTCAAAGAGTCAGACACAACTGAAGTGACTTAACATGCACGCACACAGGATAAGTACCTCAAAGATCAAGATTTCACATTGTATTTCTCATAACACCAAGTACAGTATGATATGATATTGAATAAATCAAAGGTACAGAATGGTTGAATTCTTGAATGTTATAGAATAAACATTAAACACATTAAAATTACAATAGTGTATGTATACAAATATAATGCCATTTTTAATTTTTTTCCACCCTAAAATTTTAAATATCTGATAATTTCATATCCCCTAAGCCTTGACGGCAAGAGCATCTCTTCATCAATATATTCATTAAAATTTTTGTTTTGACTCTGCTGCTGCTACTGCTGCTAAGTCGCTTCAGTCGTGTCCAACTCTGTGCAACCCCATAGACGGCAGCCCACCAGGCTCCCCCATCCCTGGGATTCTCCAGGCAAGAACATTGGAGTGGGTTGCCATTTCCTTCTT
>NW_011494620.1:1953004-1992731 GCF_000754665.1 Bison bison bison | reverse complement strand
CCCCATAGACGGCAGCCCACCAGGCTCCCCCATCCCTGGGATTCTCCAGGCAAGAACATTGGAGTGGGTTGCCATTTCCTTCTTCAATGCATGAAAGTGAAAAGGGAAAGTGAAGTCGTTCAGTTGTGTCCGACTCTTCACGACCCCATGGACTGCAGCCCACCAGGCTCCTCCGTCCATGGGATTCTCCAGGCAAGAGTGCTGGAGTGGGGTGCCATTGCCTTCTCCAGTTTTGACTCTAAAAATGTCCAAATACTCTATAAGATCTGGAAGACTTTACTGAGTACCTGTACTTATAAAATTTCTTAATCAATTGAAATAATATAATTTTAAGTTATTTATTTCAATTTGTTTTGACCATCTGGGTAATTCAATGAGAAAATAAGAAGAGAGTAGAAACAGTGTGATTATAGGCATTTTAATAATTAACTATAATAAAATAAACTTCTGCCATTTCAATTTTTCCTAGGATATCCGGAGAGGTCTGGAGAGCAATGTGAATGTTGAATTACTGAATGCTTTACATAGCCACATGGTTAATAAGAGAATGTTGACCAAGGACTTGAAAAATGGCATGATTATCCCTTCAATGTATAACAACTTGGGGCTCTTCATTAACCATTATCCTAATGGGGTAAGTTTATTTAATAAAAAGTACATTTATCAATAACACTGCCCCTAATTTTTTCTATGACCTTTATATAAGGTTTACAGAAATAATAAAATGTCAGTGAATAAACTTTTCCTTACATGTCAAGCATGTGAATTTCCAATTCAGAGACTGATTTCTGCCAAAGAGTGTTAGCAAGGAAGAAATTAAATTGACACTTTGTTGACAGTAGACTTAGATGTTTTACAAAGGGAAATTTTATTAGTTGATGTGTTTAATCAATAATAAGAGAAAAATAAAGAATAAGAATTTATCAAAGAATAATCAGAGAATGAGAATTCTTTTATTCATCCCCTTACTACTATACTGATTTAGACTTTTGTGGGTTTTGATAAGCATGTTTTGATAAAGTCATTGTGGGAAACTTCCAACAAGGTCATGGGGTTCTTCCAACAGTCAGATTTCCAGGGACAGAAAGGGTCATTGATGAAGCAATATTCAGGAAATCACTGAAATAGAACTGGTTACATTTATGTAATAATTGTTTCTGTCTCAGAACTTGGCCTACATTAGAAATAGTGTATGACTATCTCTAGAAAAGAAAGTGAGCAATAAAAACAATAATTCAAAAAATGTTTTGCCTTATGTTTCTAGACATGTTAAGTACAATTGGGTTCTCAACTGGTTTTGGTCTTGGTTTTTGGGTTTTTTTGTTTTTTTAGACACAGTCATTTGTAAGTCTCCATCCTCAGCATTTGTATTCAGAATGTCAGTTCTTTCCTGTTACATTTACCAATAAACTTGAGACATGGGAAATGGGCTTGCAGTCCCAATGGTCAACAGACAGCTGTGATTTCTGCAATTTGATTTTCCCAAACAATTGCAGGTTGTCACTGTGAACTGTGCTCGAATCATCCATGGGAACCAGATTGCAACAAATGGCGTTGTGCATGTCATTGACCGTGTCCTTACACAAATTGGTACCTCAATTCAGGACTTCATTGAAGCAGAAGATGAGCTCTCATCTTTTAGGGTATGTCCAAGAAGTAACAGCAGATTGTTTTGGACCACTGAAATTCTCCTCTTCCCCATCAGATTCTAAAAAAATAATAAAAAGCTATTAATTAATAAAAGACTGTCAAATCTGGCAGACACATAAGCAGTATATTTCTTGAAATGAAAAGGTTTTCATTATACACAGAAGAACTCGTCTTCTCATATGAAAGAATAATATTTATGTGGACATAATAAAGAATGATTAGTTATGTGACTGAAGTGTATTGAGCACATTTAGAATGTGTCCATCAGTTATTATACTAACTGCTGGATATTGCTTCAGTCACACAGGCATTAGCAGAATTTCCCATCTAACAAACAGTTTGTAGAAAGTTCAAAATAACCTGGCTGTTTGTGCAAAAAAAAAAATTTTTTTTTAAAGATCTAACAAGAGAAAGATATAACTTCTACAGCTTTCTATAGGGTCAACTCTCCGGTGTCAGCCTAGACTGAGTGTCTTGTAGCTTTTTTCCTGAATTTGCAACATGCAAACCTCTGAAAAGCACATTTGTGTTTCAGGCAGCTGCCATCACATCTGATATACTGGAGACGCTTGGGAGAGATGGTCACTTCACACTCTTTGCTCCCACCAATGAAGCTTTTGAGAAACTTCCAAGAGGAGTTCTAGAAAGGATCATGGGAGACAAAGTGGCTTCAGAAGGTACTTAAGTGTCTTTGTCTATGAGAAGCCTCCCAGGATTCCAAGAAAAGGAAATGAAAAAGAGATTAAGTCCTGCCAACGTTATTATTTTTGATAAGCAAAGGCAAAGAAAAACTTTTATTTTGAGGCAGACGATAAAAATCTTTGAAAGAGTAGACAAAGTAATTAAATAATTAATAATCCAAGTAATTAAATACTCAAGTTACCCTAAAGATCACATGTTTCTGCACTGCTTCCAAGTAAATAAGTAGCAGGCATTAAAAAGAATTAGAAAGTGTTGAAATATTAGATCATCCAAGTTTAATATTGTATATGTATTATTCAATGGTTTTAATTCTAAATTTACACTGAAGTTAGGGGAGAAAATTCCATGGTTATCTTTGGTCACTGCTTATTCATACACAGAATTTGGCTTCTTTCCAGACTCCCTTTTTATTGATAGTTTCAACTTGATTTTAAATTGTGACTAGCACATTTCTCTTACGCAGCCTACCATAAACACGCTTAACCAATTTATGATGAGATATTTTGGTGAAAATATAGACATAATACAGTTTAGGTACAGACCACGTCTGAAGTCTTTCAAGAAACCATCTTTGCTTTGGTTACTTTCTAGATGTTGTCTTTAGGGCTGCCACAAACCTCCAATTTGAAAACAGCACACCGTCTGCAAAGCGCACAAAAGTGAAGCTCAATAAAATAAAGCATGCCTATTTAGCTGTTCTGTCACGAGTAGTTAAAGCAAGATACTACTTAGGTGTTTGCAACAGGTATCACTAACAAATAACTTTGAAGGCTTTCTGAAAGGAGAAATTATTCTTGAGTTTCCATCAGAAATTATTCTCTTATGATAAATGGAACTTGATCTAACACATTGTCTAGAACTATACAAATAATTTCATGCAGTTGATTTTCTTTTCTGCTTATTTCTTACCAAACTGAGTTAATTTTACTGTAGAGTTGATGAAAAAAACCACTCTGAGAACAAACAAAAATTTAAAACCTTAGGTCAATACTTAGGTCTTATTTATGCATTCTATTTCTGAGGAATACTTGGTTCCACAGTGAAAGATATCTGTTAAAGGTCAAATGCTATTTTTATTGATCTGAAAGCATGTTTCTTCTCCTTCATCCTCTAGCTCTCATGAAGTACCACATTCTAAACACCCTCCAGTGTTCTGAGGCTATCATGGGAGGAGCAGTCTTTGAGACCCTGGAAGGAAACACCATTGAGATAGGATGTGATGGTGACAGCATAACAGTAAATGGAATCAAAATGGTGAACAAAAAAGATATTGTGACAAATAACGGTGTCATCCATTTGATTGATCAGGTCCTGGTTCCTGATTCTGGTGAGCAACAGTTTCCCATTCTTCTACCTACTGTTGTTTATCAGTTATGATGTCTGAAGTATAGGCTTATGGGAAATAAATGTGCAGTATGAGGAATGCCATGTGAAGCACAAACAAAGCTAACAGTGATGTGGTCCAATAAAACTTTATTTATAAAAACAAGTAGTGGGCTGGACTTGGCTCTAAGTCTTGCTGACCCCTGGTCAAATGGGCATCCCTGTAGCTGGGTCATAGCTACATAAGAGTTTACCATTCTATTCTGTTTACTTTTGTATATGTTTGATGTTTTCCTCAATAAAATACATATATATATATATATATATAAAAAACTAACAGTGAGCTGAGTCCTAAATAGGTGGCTTGTATAGTCATGGTCATTCCAGTGCAACAGACTCTGGCTTTCCAGAGTTTCTAATATCTAATATCATCAAAGATTCTTACAGTGCCAGAGTTTTTCATGAAAATGGAAGGAAAGATATAACCAAATGGTTACTTTTGGATAAATGAAAGAGCTATGGCCCTCACAAGAGCAGAGAGACAAGGGATGAGCAATAGAGAATTGAAGAAAACTGCAAAGCATGAAATCAGAAAGATATTTTCCCTCTGAAATTCTTTGGTTAATAACCCCTCCACCCTGCCACCCCAAAAAAGGGAAGCTGGAAGTTTCTTACTAGGGAAAGGCAGGACTTCTTATCACATTGCTGCTGCTGCTGCTGCTAAGTCACTTCAGTCGTGTCCAACTCTGTGTGACCCCAGAGACGGCAGCCCACCAGGCTCCCAGGTCCCTGAGATTCTCCAGGCAAGAATACTGGAGTGGGTTGCCATTTCCTTCTCCAATGCATGAAAGTAACAAGTGAAAGTGAATCCTGTCTGACTCTTAGCAACCCCATGGACTGCAGCCTACCAGGCTCCTCCATCCATGGGATTTTCCAGGCAAGAGTGCTGGAGTTGGGTGCCATTGCCTTCTCTGGTATCACATTGCTAGTACAGCAAATAGCTTATGGAAACAGCCAAGAACTGATTTACTAATTTCATGATGATGGTAATAACAACTATGACATTGTTTGAATGGTCATGGTTTATCTTACAGCCAAACAAGTTATTGAGCTGGCTGGAAATCAGCAAACCACTTTCACAGACCTTGTGGCCCAGTTAGGCTTGGCATCTGCTCTGAGGCCAGATGGAGAATACACTTTGCTGGCACCTGTGAATAACGCATTTTCTGGTATGTATCGGCCACTCCCATTCCAGCTCTTCCCACCCCTACACACTTTTTTTTTTCCTTCACCGTGACTGCTAAGAAATAATAGATCTTTTATGAGGTGTTGATTTTCACTGGCTACATATACAATTAATTAGTACTGTTTTTATTAAAATGCCCTTTATTTCCAAAACATTATAATAGATAATGGCCTACAGGAAATGAAATTTTGTGATAGGGTTCTTCAGTTTTTCTGTGAACCTGATCATATTTCCAGCACACATAATGGATATATTAACAGATCTTTAAAAAAATAAATTTGATTTAACACCAACATTATACATAGGTGAATTTTGCAACTCAGAATTTGAAAGTAAGGTATCATATTATGAGAAAATAAAAACAGGAGAATATGATATACTTCTATATTATGATGTGGACTATTATTACAAGTATTTGACCTTGTAGCTGCTATTAAAAGACTGTGGTTAGATTAATACAACCTTACTTTTTTTTCCAGAAAAAATGACTTCACAAAGACACATGTGAATTGTTAGGCAAAATTTAACAATGAAAAAATAATCATCATTATTTTTGATGTTTTTCCAAATACTAGATTGTAACATAGAAAGTTATTAATAAGAAAATTCAAATTCTAAAAAATGCTGTTTTTCCTTTTTGTAATAATAAGGCCTGTAACTTGTTGACATCAAGCCAACTTTAAGAGGTTACATGATTCACCGAATCTCTCTCCAGAAATTAAAGTAAATTTACAAATGATTCATCAGTTGTTTTCATGTGACTAATGGACATCAAATTCTCAGAGAAAATCTTGGCCAGCTTTCGAGTTTAAAGTTTAACCTTTATCAATAACCACATGAAACCATGTAGCCCCTCACTGAGATGTAACCTATTGTCTGGACTGCTTGGAATCATGTAATCATTTGATGAAATAGCGCATGGTGCATAGAGTTTCTAGCCTTCAGTATTTAGTCAACTCATATATAAGTGTAGGATCCTTAAGATCTATAATATTAGGGATTTCCCATTTTCATGATTTTCTCTTACAGGGGAAACTGTAATGCTTTCTAAATAAAATAACATTCTTTTGTAATGAATTTACTTATAGATGATACACTGAGCATGGATCAGCGCCTTCTTAAATTAATTCTCCAGAATCATATATTGAAAGTAAAAATTGGCCTTAATGAACTTTACAATGGACAAAAACTTGAGACCATTGGAGGCAAACAGCTCAGAGTCTTCGTGTACCGCACAGTAAGTGCATCAGAACGAGATAAAATACCCATACTGGCCTACATGTCAAAAGATACGCCCTTGTCAAAGACTGTTCTTATAACAAATGTTTCTCAGAAGTTTACCAATATGATTTTAATAGTTCATAGGAACATTAGAGAAGTGAGTAGCATGTTTGAAAAGACTATGAGGAAAGTATACAAAAGTGCTATGTATTAATAATTCTGATAATTTGCACTTGTTTCATCATAAATAACTTTTTCTAAAGCATTGTTTCAATCCCATAAATAACTAAAACCCCTTTAAAACAAGCTTTTTGTTTCATAGCGTACTGTACTTTACTGTTTACATGGTAATTTTTATACTGAGTCAAATATTTAGGATGATCTTCGACTGTACTGTCACCATTCAGCAACTAAATCTCTTTTGAATGAGTTGCATGGTAAACTTTTATAGGCACATGAAGATTTCTATAAAATGGTTCTAATGCGCTTTATCTGAGGAAAAGTTTCTAGAAAATATTGCTTGTCAAAATTACAGTTTGACAAGTGGTGCTATGCAGTTTCTTTCCAGGCAACCTTGCAGTTACAGCTAAAAAGAATTCATAAGAAGTCAAAGATGACCTAGAACCAAACATGACTCACAGCGTTTTCATACCATAGTTCCACAAGGTCAAGACACACTTTTTAAATGATACGGAAGGGACTTCTCTGGTGGTTCAGTAGTTAAGACTCTGTGCTTCCAACACAGGGGGCGTGGGTTCAATCTCTGATGAGGAAATTGAGATTCCACATGTTGTGTGGTACAGGCCAAAAAAAAAACCAAAAACAAAACAAAATATGCTGCATTCTAAATGATACATATATAAATATTAGTTTTGTTCAAAGTGCTATAACTTAACCAGTAATTTAGCTTATAACTGATAGGGTCTTACCATCAATATAGTAAATATTTGCATAGAAAATACAGCAATATATGGTAATATACTGGTTTCCCAGGTGGTGCCACTGGTAAAGAATTTGCCTGCCAATGCAGGAGACACAAGAACTGAGTTTTTGATCCCTGGGATGGGACGATCCTCTGGAGTAGGAAATGGCAACCCACTCCAGTATTCTTGCCTGGAAAATTCCATGGACAGACAAGCTTGGTGGACTACAGTTCATGGGGTAGCAAAGAGTTGGTCACGACTAAGCATGCACACACATGCCACACCATAGTAATATATAGTAAAGATTACAGGAGGCAGTGAAGTCACTAAACTTCATGGTTAAAGAAATTTAATAGAAAGGGTCTGAAAGAATGAGTAGAACCTGGAGAGGAATGACAGAAAACACAGAAGTAGAATTATATGGAATTGCTTTGGCATCACGACTCAGTAGACATGAGTTTGAGCAATATCCTGGAGATAGTGAAGGACAGGGAAGCCTGGCATGCTGCAGTCCACGGGGTCGCAAAGAGTCAGACACGACTTAGCACCTGAACAACAACAATTGACACCACCACCTGCCCTACACATATAGTAGCTTGCCTAGTAGTAGAAAGCCTGGTTGAATAAGATGAGTGAGGTCAGACGATGTGCTGTGCTTGGTCACTTAGCTGTGTCCGACTTTTTGTGACCCCATGGTCTGCAGACCACCAGGCTCCTCTGTCCATGGGGATTCTCCAGGCAAGAATACTGGAGTGGGTTGCCATGCCATCCTCCAGAGAATCTACTGAACTCAGGGACCGAACCCAGGTCTCCCACACTGCAGGCGAATTCTTTACTATCTGAGCCACCAAGGAAGCCCATGAATACTAGAGTGGGTAGCCGATCCCTTCTCCACCCAGGAATAGAACCGGGGTCTCCTGCATAGCAGGCGAATTCTTAACCAGCTGAGCTACCAGGGAAGCCCAGGTCAAATGACGATTTTTTTTTTTAGTCGATCAGTCGTGTCCAACTCTTTGCGACCCCATGGATACCAGGCTCCTCCGTCCATGGGGTTTTCTAGGCAAGAGTACTGAAGTGGGTTGCCATTTCCTTCTCCAAGGTCAGATGGTACAAGACGTTAAAAACAGAGGAGAGAAACTGTTTCCTCTGGCATCATAAGTCTAGAGACCTTTTAGAAGAAACCACCCAGAAATTTCATTAGGGAGCTTCTTCCACATAGGGAATTTCAAATAAGGAAATGCACAGTTGTATCTTTCTTTTCTTTGCTAGGCTGTCTGCATTGAAAATTCATGCATGGTGAGAGGAAGCAAGCAAGGAAGAAATGGTGCCATTCACATATTCCAAGAGATCATCAAACCAGCAGAGAAATCCCTTCATGAAAAACTGAAACAAGATAAGCGCTTCAGGTAAGCTTCACCTCCACAAGAGAATAAGACCTTTTGGCATAGTTTTATTTCACAGTAAGTATTCCAAAATCCATTCAGTATTCAGTATTGCTGAGAATGGAATTTAGAATAAGAAGCTTATATAAATGTTTCAAAATTAAAATATGTTCTTAACATTAGTTTTCTTCCATAATATGATTTGGTGAGTAAAAAACAAACAAAAACCAATCTAATAGACTGAACTACTCCTTGCAAATTTTTTATAATTATGTTTTTAAAAAAATGATAGTATGTATTAGCAAAGACTCTTTTGCAGAATATTAAATGAACAAATGCTTCTATTTTGTTACCAAATGTGACTTCATCAAGTATTACAGGGGAAAAACAGAGGTTTGGAAATTTAAAAATCATACATGTATTTAAATAATTTCCCTATGATAAACCTTTAACAGTAAATTGCATTTGAAACATATGAAAGTGTATAAGCCATTTTCTCATTCTTCCACATAAAGGGATTCTACTGTATTTCAGGCATGTTGGAAGGCTTACCTAGACTAAATCTAATAAACGTATGTCCTTCCTGCCTAGCATTTTCCTCAGTCTACTTGAAGCTGCAGACTTGAAAGAGCTCCTAACACAGCCTGGAGATTGGACCTTATTTGTACCAACCAATGATGCCTTTAAGGGAATGACTAATGAAGAAAAGGAAATTCTGATTCGTGAGTAGAAGTGAACACCAGATATATTTGCCCCTTGATTTCATGATCTCATTTCTTCCTCAGGCGTTGCTACCTAGATGTCAGCCCCGCAAAGTCCCCTCTTTCATATTCATGGCTAGCCTTCCTCTCCTTATTCCACTTAGAATATGTAGCGGTTCCCTCATCAGTGTTCTCAAATAACTGCCTACTCTCATGTTGTGGGGCTAGATAATCACTTATGTCGTCTCTGTTAAAGGCCACACAGTGAGGTGACAGAGAAGAAAATAGTCACAATTTCAAAAAAATAATTTGATTTTTTTCCTCCAGTAAGTTGGATAATACTTTGATTGAACTGATTGAAGAGACTATGTTTTGATATAACATTGATATTGCCTTGAGAGAACAATGACATTATAAGAAATTACAGTATGGAAAAAAATAAACACAAAGAAATATTTTCCCCTTAGTCGTCATAATATCAAAATGTCAAAATATATGACATATTATTAAATAAATATATATATTTTTCTCCTAGGGGACAAAAATGCTCTTCAAAACATCATCCTTTATCACCTGACACCAGGAGTTTTCATTGGAAAAGGTTTTGAACCTGGCGTTACAAACATTTTAAAGACCACACAAGGAAGTAAAATCTATCTGAAAGGAGTAAGTTCTCTAGAAGATATCTATGAGAGTGTTAATCCAGTATTCAGTTATTCTAATGTTCATATTTCATTAAATTTCCCACTGACATTATCCCCTGTTTTAACAGGTAAATGATACACTTTTGGTAAATGAACTGAAATCAAAAGAATCTGACATCATGACAACAAATGGTGTCATTCATGTCGTAGATAAACTTCTTTATCCAGCAGGTTGGTAATTATTGAACTGATTAATGAAAAATAAATCTTTTTCAATAGAAACCTAGATTTTTATTTCATTGATTCTTACCATATTCATTTTATATTCCTCTTCACAGACACACCTGTTGGAAATGATCAGCTGCTAGAAATACTTAATAAACTGATCAAATACATCCAAATTAAGGTACAGATGTTATTGCATAGTGCTCTCCTTGTAGCTCAGTTGGTAAAGAATCTGTCTGCAATGCAGGAAACCTGGGTTCAATTCCTGGGTTGGGAAGATCCCCTGGAGAAGGAAATAGCAACCCACTCCAGTATTCTTGCCTAGAGAATTCCATGGACAGAGGAGCCTGACTATTGCATATGTTTCTAATGTGTTTAACAGACATTGCAGGTTTAACATAAAAAACTAGAAATATATACATTAATAAGTAAATATACCCTGAGTACATTGCTCTTTGTTGATTATACACCATTTGCATCATTTCTTCAATAGTTTACAATCCAGCAGGGAAGATAGGACGTGTAGATAAAAGCAATAATTTTTCTATCATCAAATATTTTTGCTACAGAATATAAGGGAAAGATATTTACTTATAAGAAATAGTCACTAATCACAATTGTTAGGGTTTCCCTAGCTGCTCAGATGGTAAAGAATCTGCCTGCAATGCAGGAGACCTGGGTTGGGAAGATCCCCTGGAGGACGGCATGGCAACTCACTCCAGTGTTCTTGCCTAGAGAATCCCCATATACTGAAGAGCCTGGTGGGCTAGAGTTCATGAGGTCACAAAGAGTTGGACATGACTGAGCAACTAAGCACACAGCACAATAATTAAAGGCAAAGGAATATTTGAGAATAAACACTGGGTTGAATATTAGTAGGGTTAAAGTACCTGACAACATATGCAATATTATTTAATAAACATTTAATTTGGGATTTGCTATTTTATAATTTTTAAAACTGAATAACAAATCCAACCATTTTTGCCATCTTGCTCAATAGCAGGAAATTTGAAAGTGACATATGAAGACTTCATTTTTACTAAATGTAATGGTAGTTTCACTTCTTTAGTGAGAATTAAAAATCACAGTGCCAAGATTTTGTTAATACAGTGACAACATTTCATGTTAGTGCAACGACTACATTTCATGATACTAAATATATTTATTTTCAGTTTGTTCGTGGCAGTACCTTCAAAGAAATCCCCATAACTGTCTACAGTAAGTACATGATGAATATTTGTCACATATACGTGGCAAGATGTAAAAAAAAGAAAACAATTTTCTTTGTGTTTACTGAGATGATTGATAATCTGGTATTTAGAATTCCAAACAATGGCAAATTTCATCCCACTTGAAACAGGGCTTGCAGTCTGGAGGAGACCTTTCAGCCTTGACTATCCTCTTCAACTCCAATGAACCACTTCTTCACTCACAGCTTGATACAATTGCTAGCATGGCAAAGATGCAAGGGAGAAAGTCATACATTCCAGAGCTCTGAAAATTCAAATGTGTGGAAATAGAAATAATATTGTTGAAACATTTCTAGCTCATTCCACTCTCAAGACCTCAGCTATCTAAGGGCGGACTGTCAGAGAATTCTAACATTTATGGGCTGGTGGTTCAAAAAACTCTCCCCATTCAAAACTGGATGAAGGAACAAAAGCATTGTCAGGTGATAAACCTAGAGTTTCTAGATTCCAAGGTTTCTTTTATTCCTGACTCTACCAGATTATCAAAATTCAACCTCTATTTCTTAACCATGGTAAAGATATTTCATTTGCATAAATGTTAACTCATAGTATTTCTTATTCAGTGTACTTTTTCTTTCTTTGTCTTTTCCTCTTTTTCATTGCAACTTTCAAAGCAGAAATTCTTTTTCATTTTGTTTTGACTCTGCAGTTCAACACTCAAAACATATCAATAGCTAAAGCGTTGCTCCCATTTGTACATTTATCTTGGCTAGAATTGTTCTATTTTATACTGTGAGCATCCTGTTATTTAATTAAGAAAATTTTCCTTTAAGATTTACACCAGATATGGAAAAGGCATAAAGATGATGTAAGGAGCAAAACAAAATGTCTGCTGTTCTTACTGATTTCAAGTATGTGATAATGACATGGACAATCTTAGCATCAGGCCAGATCAGCACTGTTTCAAACATTTAGTTGGAAATAGTTATACTTCCACATGGTTTAAATTCCAGTCTGGAAGTATACAGTCTTGTTAAAGATATATTTTATAAAAAATCAAAAAATGTTATGAGCTCTATTCATCAGAAATGCTATGTCATCTTCCTCCATAAAAATTATGTCTGCACTACATTTCCCTACCTTATCCATGAGAGGTTCACCATTTTCTCTACATATCAATGCACTATTTTGCTTACAATGACCTAAAATATTATAATTCCTTTATTTTCCTCTGCTTACATTGGATACCTACTCACAGAGAATAATCTACATTTTATGAAATTATGTAAGTCTAATGAATCTTGTCTACCTACTCACAGCTCTTGAAAGAGCTCTGAGATTTACATTCTGATGTGGAATGTTTCTTTAACTCCTCTCTGATGTGTATGCTGTTACTTGGAAGCATAGTTCAGAAAGAGGTTGAGACTAATTAAACCAAAGATTCCATTTTCATGTTCCTTTATTGACCTGTCTCTAAAATTTCTTTGTCTTATTATGCACTATTCTTGTCCCCCAAATACCTTACATATTAAATTGTATGGGGGAAAAATGCTCTCTAGTATATGTTGCCAAATATATGACATTTGAGGTGGAGAGGAATAAAATCAGTATTTAATCTTCATCCTTTGACCTGTCAAAACTATTTAAGTATTCAGAAAAGCAAAACTGAAACAGAACTAGGAACCAAATAAATATTCTAAACTTCAAGTTCCTTAACATGAAATGAAAATTTAAGCTAAAGCTAATTAACCCATCCTGATAGTAGCAGCAGAGAGCTCTATGTATTTGACCTTCATGGAAAGGTTTCTCTGTGGCTAGACCAGCTGTGGAATGGATAACTAGACACACTGATTTGATATACTGCAGAGTTTCCTAATTTGAGATCTCAACATGTTAAATCTGAAATAACTGAAACAGTCACAATTAAGCCCTGGAATCCATATTAATTCAAAGAGCTGACACAGATACACATTTCAAACACCTGAAGTGAAAATGTGACAGAAATCCAAATGTACTAACATCTTGCCTCTAGTGTGTCAACACAGTCTGTTACAACTGCACAGACAGCTTTAGTTCCCTATCTAATCACTCCATCTTTTAAGGCTCTAATTAGAAATGATAAAAAGTCAGTAGCTCTGGTATCTGACTCCAGAGCACACTTCCAGTTATCTATGCAACCAAAAGCTGACCAAATGGTTTTAAATATATTTTGCACATAATTATTTCAGTTGGGTGGATGACATACATTCAAAATACATAGCTTTCAGTTTAAAAATGATGATGATGATGAAAATTATAGTCATTTTAGCCTGTAACAAATATTTAAATACATGATCATATCATATTTGTTGCATAGAGCTCATGGCTGGCTGACTGAAAAATCCATTTTTAAGTATTCTGAACTAATTTTTTTTGTATTTTCCTTTCTATGTCAGGGTCTTCAAATGCATGAAAAATATTTCAAGTCTTTTTCTTTCAATGTTTTCTTCTAACTGAGAAAGAACCCAACAATGCAATTTAAGATATTATGAATTGTATGAAATTAATCATGTTTATTTGTCTTTGTTGCTACGCAGCCAGTATTTTCAAGAAGTACAAAAGAAGGTAAAGAGCTTTAGTGCTGCAGCTCAAACTTGTAGATTTCTAGGTAGGATTCCTCACACAGAAAGTATATATTTCACTGCAACAAATCAAAGTCACTGGACTTCAGAGTTCATCTGGACATGAGAAGATACTAAATAATTACTATGAATTATTTCCTGTATGTGACTGCCTGAACATATTACCACATCTGATACCTCAGTACCCAACAAAGACCAAAGGGGAAAAAAAAGACAATTTCATTCAGGTTGTTTTTATGTAAGCATCATTTATGTTCCACTTTCTATACTTTCAGCAACTAAAATTATAACCAAAGTTGTGGAACCAAAAATTAAAGTGATTGAAGGCAGTCTTCAGCCTATTATCAAAACAGAAGGTAAAAATCAATGTATACATGGTTCCTTAAAAATCCATGTAATAGACTGATTTCTATGAATGTATCTACATTCTTTTTGAAACTAACATGCTAAATATTTCCATATCGATGGCATGCTTATTTAACAGCAGAATGCGGAATGCAAGTTTACTTAGACGAGTAGCTGTGCATTCCTAATACCTTCAGTACATTTGCTTGTATTTGATTTCATTTGAACTTAATTTGCCATTGCATTAGCACTAGTACCCAGATACTCACTAAACAAACCAATTCTGAGCTTTCTTCCCTGCACCTGGACTCTTTCAGAGAGTGTACTCTTTATACCTGTGTTTCCAGTCTCCCCCATATCAATCTCTGTTATACTGTTACAAGGTGTTCCAAAAAAGTGCACACATTTTTTAATTCAACAAACTCAGAGAGCACAGAAGCTGTATATTGAAGAAAACTTTTAAAATGTACATCCATACATGATATACTTTTTTTTTTCAGTGACTATTTTTATTTATTTATTTTTACTTTTTTTTTAATTTATTTTATTTTTAAACTTTACAATATTGTATTAGTTTTGCTAAATATCGAAATGCATCTGCCATACACACTGAGGAAACCAGAAGGGAAAGAGACACATGTACCCCAATGTTCATCGCAGCACTGTTTGTAATAGCCAGGACATGGAAGCAACCTAGATGCCATGATATACTTTTTAATTAAACCACTAGGAACAGAGGAAATAAGTAGTTGGTACAATGAATCAAACCTTAGAATCCTTAATTCCAGCCTTGAATATGTGTGTATATTTTACATATTCTTATATATATAGTATTATATATTCTTATATGTATACATATATAATACATTAAATAGGCATATATACTTATTTCCTGATGTTTCATACTAGAATATTAAATCAGGTCACTTTTCTCTCTACCCCTACTGTCTGTGTTAGCCAACTCAAATATTTCCAACGCCCCCTTCATTTCATGTGTTTTAATAACTTCCAAAGGATAAGATCTTAAGAATTTTTATGTCCAAGTCTAGCCATCTTAATGTGGTGACTAGTCACAGAAAAAAGACCAAGTTATGTTTTCATTATCCTGAAAGAAGAATAGAACCAGTCTTCAAAAAAAAAAAAAAAACAGATTATGTCATCAGTCAAATATTAAGAAAACTGTTCCTGTAATTATCTTTGATTTGGGAATTTCTTCTCATTTTATAAATTGAGATGGCAACTTCCTGAATACTTTTGACTCCTCTAAAAGTGAGTCATTACTTAAAACTTAGACATTGGAAGTATGTATGTTAAAGTGTATTTCCTAGTAGTTATCTATATATTTATACATTCTTAAAACTTAAAGTTGAGGTATTTGAAATCTGTGCTTTAGAAAAACAAATACCGTGCCTATTGTCATTGGAGCATTTGATGGCTCTTGTATAGTGATGAAGAGAACTTGGGGACTTCCCTGGATGTTCAGTGATTAGGACTCAATGTTTTCATTGTGGTGGCCCAGGCTTCATCCCTGTTTGGAGAATTAAGATCCTGCAAGCCTTGTAGCATGGCCAAAAAAATAAAGTTAAAATAAATAAAATTAGGTTGTTTAAAGAGAGAGAGAATTTGGTGCTTTAAGAAGTTAAATCACAGACATTTTTGTTTAGAGAATGTTTCTTGATCATTTTAATGAAAAAGTAAAATGGTCCTTAATTTTAAAATTCTTGTACTATTTTTAAAAAATTAGATTCCCTAAAATTGCGTATAATCACTTGCACACATCTTCTTCAGTAGAAATCATTCAGACGCACTATTTTTATTTTCCAAGATTTGTCTCTTTTCTTTCAAGCTTCTTCTTTCAACCCATCTACCTTCCCAATCTTTGTGAACAGGATTCTACTGTATTACTGTTTTTTCAATTAGGAAAACAATGGAGCATCAACTCTACTTGGGTTCCTCCTACGAAGGGAACTAAGATGAAAAATGGGATCATGTCACCTGTGCATTAACAACTCTTCAGTTAAAAAATTTGGAAATTTGACTTTGTATAACTTAATGAGGGAGACAAATATTAATACTTGCCTTGGCAGCCATCTATAATTGTGTCATCCTAGGATAGCTATTGGCCTTTCCTTCTCACTGTTTAAACTTTTGCTGATTCATTGGTAACTCTTGAATTCTTATTACATATATTAGACTCCAATTTAGGATGTTTCTTAGAAAAGGTACTTAACCAAATTTTAGAATTAGGAATAAATCAACTGAAATTCAATTCAATAAATACTTATTGTACCCCTCCTGTGCTGGGTATTTTCCTATGTGCCCGCCAGAGTAAATATGAAAAAAAAATTTTTGGTAGTAAATTCCTGCCTTCATAGAACTTTAAGGGTGGAGAATGTTTCTCAAGTGCTAGTTGAGGCTCTTCTAAAGAAATGTCTACTTGGATATTTTATTAACTCACTTCCTGCTCTTAAACTCCTTAGCTGTTCTTTCCCTTTGATGTTTCCACACCTTAAAAACTTGGCCTTATGTTTTGATTCTCAATGTCCCTTGACCCCATAGATCAAATATTATGGTGTGAAATACTTATTGTTTGAACCAGCTGTACTCTTGTTTCATTATTTTAGATCTTCCTAGACTATTTAATTCTGGGTAATGGTGTACATTGACAATTTCTGGACAAACAAATAAACCTTCTCAAAGATAAGGATATATAGTTCCATTCAACTGTTAAAGGGTGTTACTGTATGAGTTAAATGTACTGAACTTCTCATCTAATTACTATGTAGTAATGTAGTAATCAGCTTTCTAACATTCAAAATGATTTTCTCTTGGAGCAAAATCATTTTCTCTTGGAGCAAAATCATTTTGCAAGTCAAATGTAACACAACTTTTGCATTTGAAGGACTGTTTAACTATTAATTAGTAAATATTTGCAGCATTCACATAGAGAAGGTAAGTACTCCCATTTTCCCACAAAACCTGAAAATCATATCTTAAAGGTAGGCATAAAGTTGGGCTTTTTTGATGTTTAGTTATGCCCATTAGATAAAAAATATAATATACAGAGTACTTAAAAATTAAATTTAAAATATAATAAGAAAAGCAAGTAATAGACACCAGTATGGTAAAGTAAGATCTACACTAGCTATCATTAGAGCAACTGAAATTTGTACATACTGTGTGATTCACAAAGTATAGTCATATATAACATTTTGTTATATATGTGTTATATATATATGTGATCAGAATTTATAACTATGAATAAATGGATCAATTAAACATTAGTTTAAGTGCTAAAGCTGATGAAATTCATTTTAGTAGCACCCTAATTGACCCAGGAGTCATTTGTTCTCCTAAATAGTACTCAATCTGAAGACAATGGGAACTGTTTAAAATCGATTTCATAAAACCTGAAAGCACTTTGACATTTGAACAACACCAATGTTGAAATAAGTTTCCTGTTTTGGTAAATTTAAAGGACTGCATTAACATGATAATTTGTCTCCTAAAACAATGCCTCAGGACGCACAATACCAAAGGTCAAAATTGAAGGTGAACCTGAATTCAGACTGATTAAGGAAGGTGAAACGGTAACTGAAGTGATCCATGGAGGTGCGTTCTGTTTCCCTAGCCTACTTAGGATCACTGTGAACATTTTGAAATTGTACTGGTTTAAATATATTGAATACCTGATGTTTTCCCTTGACTTTTATACACATTGGTGGAAAGCTTTTATTAGTTATGGATTCTTATTAGCTATAGTTTATCTTTTAATGGATCTAGTTGGAATCGATTTTACCATTAAATCACCAGGTCCCACAAAACCATCCTTACTCTGCATATGCAAGGATGATTATGAATATAATGAAAACAATCACATCAATACCAGATAACATGTTGGTCTTAGAAGAAAGAATGAAAATTCTATGACTAATAAGCCACAGCTAGGACTTATTATGAGGTTCCCATTCTAATGATGTTGTAATTCCTTGGATTCTCCCTAAATGCTCATTGCACAGTCAGGAGACAAGTATGACATGGAGTGTTAGCTTGACAGTTGGCTCTCTCCTTTACTCAAGATTCAGGACATGACTACTAGCTTTTAGACCTCTATTATCTGAATTTATTTGAGATATGTTCTCCAAATGATTATGATTGATTTCTAAATAGTATTACTGTGAGAAATACATTTAATCAACTGTACATTTAATACATTTAATTAAATGTCTAGCTTATGGCCATTTAGACACCATACTAGGACAAATCAAATGCATTTTTCTTCCCCAATTTAGAGCCAATTATTAAAAAATACACCAAGATCATTGATGGAGTGCCTGTGGAGATAACTGAAAAAGAAACAAGGGAAGAACGAATCATTACAGGTAGTCTTTAATTCAATACTATAGAACACTGTGTGTGTGTGTGTGCATTCAACGCAACTCTATGGACTATATAGCCTGCCAGGTTCCTCTGTCCATGGGATGCTCCAGGCAACTATGCCTGGATTACAAAGAGCAAATCACATTTAATCCTAAAATATCTCTACAAGATTCATTAAAGAGGCTTAAGTCATTTTCATGGTGGTTACTGAAGTTATTCATTTCTTTTTTGGTAGAAATAATACTAACTCTAAATATATAATCTATGTTTTCTCCTGAGTTGGAAATTTGGGAGCAAATTTATAAGCATGTGTTTTTATTATGAACACACATATGTATTATATAATACATTATCTTCACTTTGCTATTTATTAATGAGTTACTAAATCCTAAAAGAAAAACCATTCCCTCCTTTGAATTTTCCATTAATCTTAAGGTCTACACACCAAAATATATGCAAGTTAGTATAAAACAATTTATAAATAATTTCAGTAAACCTCTGTATCAGTCTGCCACCAATGAATTAGCATTAAATTCTGAGTTCAGCTATTTTATAAGTATTTGTCTAAACAAGTAGTCAGCAACTATGGCCCATGCCATCTTTTAATACTTATGTAAATAAAGTTTTATTGGAACATGATGTGACCATTCATTTATACAATGTCTATGGTTATTTTCACACTACTATTTTACTGTGTAATAGTACTACTACTACTGTGGCTATTTCACACAACTATTCAACTTTGAATAGTTGCAACACCAACCATATGACCCATAAAGTCTAAATTACTCACTATCTAACCATCACAGAGGAAGTGTGCCTACCCTTGTTTCAGGTCTTTTTGTAAACTGTCTTTCCTTTAGGTCCTGAAATAAAATACACTAGGATTTCAACTACAGGTGGAGAAACAGAAGAAACTCTGAAGAAATTGTTGCAAGAAGGTCAGTATGTTTAGAAAAATAAGAATGTGACTTTCTTAAGCTATCTATTTATATCAAATTCTAAAATAATCTTTGAGGACTTTTACATTTTCTACTCTATCTCCCTCCTTTGTTCTAGTTCCATACCAACACAAGAAAAAAATCCAAAGATAGGGAATGAAACTCAGATGATAGTCATTTTGATGGTTTTGTTCTATATTTGTTATATACTGTTCAACAACTTTGTAAGAAAATTGGCTTATCAAAAAACAGCACTAAAAACCAAGAAAGAACCAAGTGTTGGTCTGGAATTTATTGTTTGGCAGATGCCATTATGTATCGCATCAAATCTCCAGCCTTTTTATTACATAAACCAATTTCTGCTATAAACATGTATCCTCTCAGAGGTCACCAAGGTCACCAAATTCATTGAAGGTGGTGATGGTCATTTATTTGAAGATGAAGAAATTAAAAGACTGCTTCAGGGAGGTTAGTAAAAGGGAAACAACTAACCCACTTAACAGGTTCTGATAACTGAGTTCTTCAGCTTTTTAAAGACTGAGCATTCAGGTTTGTTTGTTTCTTAATTAGGTTAAAAACAGCATCATGTCTGTCTTAACAGATTGATTGGGTCAATGGTGGTTAAAGTAAGAGGTATAAAGAAAGAATTACTAGTTTAAACAGTCTTTAAAAAGTTCAGTGGGGAGCAATGAATATTTTTTTGCTCTGATACAGACAACTGTAAGGATATTCTTAGTATGTGAAAGAGGGATGCTTTTTAAATTGGTAATTATTAAAAGAAGCCCAAATTGAAATAATTTTTATATTTTAAAAAATGTATTCACTGCCCCCACAACCATAATAAAAGGCATGTTTATGAATTTTTTAAGTGCATAGAACTAGCAAAAAAAAAAAAAATTGCATTTAGCAACTTTATTTTCCAAAACTACATTCTCAGGAATGAGTTATCTGTTTCTTCTAACAGTTCAAGTGATAATCTATACCTGGAGCTGTAAATTGTTTTGCATATGAAATTAATTTTAATCTTTAAAATATGGAATGTTCTCTGTCTATGGCATTAAAAGGACCCACTTTTAAAAGGAAAGAAGAAAAAGAATTCAAAATCTACACAAACTCTCAATGGTAATTACTCAAAGAAGTTTGACTAAACTAATTTCTAATTCATTTTGTTAACAAAAAAAGTACTTAAGAAATTGTTTTAGATAAACAAGAATTTAAATTATCTAGAAAAATCAAATATGTTCTTTGAAATACACTGTGAATTAAGAAATACAAGTTTAGTGTTTATCCAAAGTATGGTTCTCATTAGCTTTATGCTTAAAATTTTAAAAATTATAGTACTATGTCCAAGAAGTAATTTCTTTTGGGACTGTATATATTTTTAGCAATTACTGTTTTCTTATTCTTTATTTTTACATAGGCAGAATCTCTTACATAATATTGATGCTGTTCAGCAATAGTAAAAATAAATAATTTTTTTGAGCCAGTGACTGAATTTCCCCTCAATAGAAAAATGTGTGTCTGAAAAATACAAGACTTCCTTTTAGACTGCTGGGAGTATATGACACTCCCAAAGCCACAGTAGAACCAGTTTCCTATAAGCTATAATATAAAATTTACTCATCTACATCTAAATGCTTACACTCTACTAGAAAAAAGGTGGGGATTTGAGTGAAGAAATGTAGACATTGTGAAAATTAAGTTGAATTCTTTTTTTTTCAGTCCTTGCCATAGTAAGCAGCTTTGTAGAATGGCAGTGCTTTTTAGAGAATGAACCAATTAGTAGCTGCACTTGTATATATTGCTTTAATTTATTTAGACTTAAACTTCAGGTAAGTATGTTTTCCTCCCCTTCAATACGCCCCTGTTATCAAGTCCATTATAAACAATGAACTGAGTTTTGAAGAATAACTTCGGCCAAAAGAAGATAATACCGGTTACAAGAATAAGATAATCTACTTTTAATTAATAGAAATATAATCCTTCTTTAATTCTGGTTCCTGTTCATCCCAGAGGTTGATTCCTTTATATTCCAGTGTTTGGTTTCTCTACATACTTATAAAGCATTCATTTTGTCAATGTCACAACATAAATTTAATAGTTTTTTAAAAAGATGTTATATTTTATATTGGAGCATAGCCAGTTAACAAAGTTGTGATAGTTACAGATGCATACACAGCAGAGCTGTGCCATACATATAGATGATTGAGCCATACATATACATGTATCCATTCTCCCCCAAACTCCCCTCCCATCCAGGCTGCCACATAACATTGAACAGAGTTCCATGTGCTATACACTAGGTCCTTGCCACAGCATAAATTTTTATCAAAACATTTCCAAGGATTCTTTTCTCGTAAGGAAGACAATATAAGTGGTATAGTTACTAATACCTGGACATCAACTGGACATTCTAGTTTTCTTTTTTCCAGCCCTGTAAAACCACTGGATCAACACTGAGTAACAAGTGTCCTCTTGTCTAGATCCCAAGAAACACCAATGAAGCTGGTGTGAATAAAGATTATGTCATGCAAGATAGGCTTTTTTTTTCTTTCAGAATATTGATAATTGATCTATAGCTAAACTACAGTCTTCATCTCAAAGCTTGTAGTTTTCTATCTGAACTGCTCATTTTGTGGTACATACAGTACACTTTGGTGAATTGAATGTATTCCTCAATCATTCAGGTCATGTTTATAAACTTGGCTAAATGGTCAATTGGGTACTAATATTATGATTTGCTATTGAAACACTTCAGACCCCTTCACTAAAAATTCTTCTCAAAAATGTGTACAGTTGTTCACTCTTATCTTAAATAGAACTACATTTACTGAAACTACTGAAGTAATTAAGGGAAAATCACAGAAAAGTAGGCTATGGAGAAAGGAACAACAGCAAAAAGCTGTTTGAGAAGGTTTTGATAAATCTGCCAGTATAACATTTGAAGATTCATGGCCTCTGTACAGAACAGAGGATCAGGTCCTAAGTCTGGCTTCCAGTCTGGGTTCCCACTTGAACTTAAGTAAACTGATGTTTTCTTAATCTGGGAAGTGGGGATGGTAATGTTACCTACATAAAAATGAGCCAATATATGAACAGCACTTGGAATAATGTTCACTGAAGAATAATAATGTTCTCAGTGATGTTAGCTACTATCAGGATTATGGTCAATTCACACTAACATGGTCAACAAAGGAATATTTTATGCTCTACTTTAAATTTACAAAGTCATAGCTATGTAGAAATACAACAATCTTGCAGATAATTGGGTCAAAACACTTTGTGTGTTTAAGGAAACATGGTGGGGAGGGGCATTTTCGTGGGATCATTCCAATGACTGGTTTACCTTAACACTTGCTTCTCTAAACACAACATACAAGTGTCATTCAGTTTGAAATGGTAGAGAGCCACTGAGAGAAAATCTGATTATCTACATTTTAATTAAGCTTTTCTTCAAGAGATATTTGTTTGCCACAGTGAATATTTCTTATTTTGATTTTGTCATAGCCAAATAGTAATAAATTAACAAGTTAGTTAATTAGATATGCATTAATCAGATGCTGCCAAATCTATAAAAGAAAACTGAGTGTAAGTGCTTGTTTTCAAAAGTAGTGTTGAAATCTTGTTTTAAGTTGCATGATAAGTGCTCTTTGGAATTAGTAAGTCCATTTCATACAATGATTTCCATCTTTTCTTGACAATATGTTATAAGCCATTTTTTGTGACCAAATAAACCTGAAGTTAAGAGAAATATATCAGTTGGAGCATACTCATAATTCAGACTTTTCTATCTCACCTAAACTCTCCCCCACTATCCAATCTGAGGAGGTTTTCCATAGTTCTGCATTTTACTATAGTATTAATGCATATGGTTATGTAACTTATATCCAGGCAGAGTAAAAAGACATGCTGGAAATGTGCTATGTAGACAGAAACAGAATTCTTCAAAAAATGCTTAATATTTCTTTTTTTTTTTAATTCTTGACATTATATAGCTAAAAATACTGTTGGTGATAGTTTCATGTCTTACTTTTATGAGATTTCAGAGAATTGAAAAAAAATGCATTTGTATATCATAGAAAAATTTTGACTTCATTGTTGAGTACAGATAATATATAAAAATCAAGAAGTCAAACTTCGGAGAAAAAATAAAGAAGGTAAGCAGAGAAGTGAAGTCGCTATAGGGACCATATTTATGCTTTGATCTCAAATGTCCAACAACAGAATGAAAATGTGAATTTCAGTTGAACAAGTAGTCTTGTCAATAAGTTAAAAGAAAAAATGAAGACCTGGGAAATATTTTGCAAAATATTACATTGTATGAACATTGCATTGTTATGAACACTTGAAATTCTAAAATATGAACTCTTATTATTAACTATTTGATTTTTAAATGGTCTTGTCGGATTAGAATTCGATTCAGGAATTGAATTGGTACAAACTTCTTGAACTGTTTATTGGCATAAAGTTAATCAAAATTAAGTTACAATGAGAATTTTACAGAGGCAGAAGTCTGATATATCACAAATAGGAATTACTAGGAAAAAAATGAGTGCATAACTCTGGGAATATACTTCTGCTAAACTTCATAGGATGTTAGACATCCTTTCATCATAAAGTGCTGCCTTTTATAAAAAGGATGAAAAGCAAATCATGTAAGTCACTTACTCCATGAAAAAATGGAACACCATCTGGGGCTCCACATACCATAATAAAACAATACGTTTTGCAAAAATAGTAAACATTCATTATGATATAAGGAAAACAAATGTCTGTTGCCAATGCCAAAGTCTCACTACTCCAGGAGAGAATCTACATGTTTAAATGATGTTTATTTAAAACTTTACACTCTTCTGCTAAGCTGTTTTCCTGTCTCATGTTAGCCATAATTTCAAAGTATTTTTAACTACAACTGTTTAATTTCAGACACACCTGTGAGAAAGATACAAGCCAACAAAAGAGTTCAAGGTAAATATATTGATTATGGTAATTTGCATAAGTGGCACACCTGTTAATTAAGACAAAACAAAGGAGAGTCTTTTAATATGCTTTATTTTAAGCAAAGTATTTTGATGATACGAATCAGAAAATAAATCTTTCATATCACTCACTATTAATAAAATGTAAGAAAAGCAAACATTAAGGAAAGAAAATTATACTCATGTAAACAATTAAATATATTGAATCACTGGGGTAGACTAAAGTAGAGTTAATCTGAAAGGAAATCTTTGAATACCAAAGTTCAGTAAAAATAAGTTGCAGGTACACCTGAACTCTGTGAAACTATTATTTAAGATGAGGCTGCAGTTTGAGACAAAAATAAATTCAAAGCTATATATACTGTACACTTATAGGAAATGATTAATATATCTATGTACAAAATGTTGATATAATGTGTAGGTTACATACATGTATATATCACCTATGCATTATAACTTTCTTTATAGCTTCATTTATATGCATTTTCTCATCTTTCACTTAGGATACCTTATATTCTGGTACAATCAAATATCAAAGATTTCCTTTGTGGAACTTAGAATTACATACTAATAGTCAAAAGAAATTGCAAGGCTTATAAATGCATTTATAGGCATATCTGATTTTAATCTAGTCCAATATAGACATTTGAAACTAAAGACTCAATTGTACAAATAATTTTTAAGTGAAAATTTTATCATGGATTTCTTTTAAACATGCAAAATCATCCAAATTTTCTAAGGAAATAAAGCATAACTTTATTATGTTCATATACCTTTGATCAAAAGATGACTTGGTTTCATCATAAGCAGAATATTATTAAGAAAACATAATTTAACATTTATTATAATAAGAAATAATAGTCTTTTATAGATATAATTATGCATAAAATGGGGCTTTGCTGATGGCTCAGTGATAAAGAATCTGCCTGCAACAGAGGAGACGCAGGTTCGATCCTTGGGGCAGGAAGATCCCTGGAGGAGGGCATGGCAACCCACTCCAGTGTTCGTCTGGAGAATCCCATGGACAGAGGAGCCTGGCGGGCTACAGTCCATGGGGTTGCAAAGAGGTGGACATGACTGAAGCCACTGAGCATGCACCCATACACATGAGTAAAATATCATATTGTTAAACACTATAATTTCATCCTATTTACAATCTATGTTCTCTGCCTTCTTCCTAATCAGCATCTAGAAGACGATCCAGGGAAGATCGTCCTCAGTGAAAATCCAGACACCAGACCGCAAAGTTTATACAACCCTAAACCAACAACCTGGTCTTACAGGAAAAATATGAAAGCCACTTTGATGTGAAGAATGAGCCAAGACAAAAGAGCAATTGTTGAACAATTCTGAATGCAGTCATTTTTTTTTTTTTTTCTGAATGAGAAACATGAGGGAGATTGTGGGTTTAGCCTCCTGTGGGATAGAATCTGAGGGAAACATAACACCTTACAGACTTTTACATCTTGACATGAAGAGTCCTAGCCGGCTTTGGAATCCATGAGAGAAAATCCTTGTCACTGGATTCATTACAATTCAAATCTCTGAGTTGTGACCTGTTATCCCATTGAGAAGATTGAACCTTGAATTTACATATGGAGAGATAAAATGCATGCAAGGAGTTACCTCTCCATGGGAAATGGGTAAATAAAAATGGGTGCTCAGTATTAAAAAATGACAAAACCAAAACTTTTACATCAAAAAGCTTTGCACATTTCTAATAAAATGTGGGTTTACTGGCAAATTATGTTATTTCTACAACTAATTTTGTACTCTTGAAATGTTTGTCTTATGTTTCTTACAATACATAGTTTTTATCTCAAACATTTCAATAAATCCATTTTTCAGGTATAAAGACAATTATTTCAAATGAGTAATTAAAAAAAAAAACTCAAGGTTTAAGTTAATTAGAGGTTTGGACTTGGGAACAGGACTTTATACCTCTGTTTTTATATATAACAAATACTCATTAAAGGAGATTAAATGAATTTAGTGTTTTTTGAATTTTTAAAGCTATTATGATACATAAATAATTATTACACAATGAAGCAATAATTAAACATCAACTGAGTATATAATATAACCCCTGAACTGTGCTAAGCTGTGAGGATTTAAAAGAGGAATGAGACAACTACTGTTTTCAAAGGGCAAAAAGACAAACCAGTAGCCCACAATGTACCATGGACTGTTAGAGAAGAATAAACAGCACTACGGGAGCACCAACACTTCAGTTAATTATTCCTAGGCTTAGGCTAACTTAGAAGGAGCCAAAGACATGCTTTTAATGAAGACTTGAAGTAACATAAGTGTCCATTTCACGACAAAAGAGAAGAAAACTATTTGTTTGCTGAGAATGATAAAGAGATTTGTTTGATCTACACAGATCTCAACAAATGTCATCCTTATCTTGGACCAGAGATAAGAGCAGGTAGGGATCAGAATCCATACTGCTGAGAAACCAACTTGTCATAGCTTGATAAATTATACCATGTGTTGAATTTAGCAATCAAAAGACTGTAAAACTGAGGAAAACCAAAACAAAGGTATCTCTTGGGTCAGAGGCTCAGTACTAGAGTACTACTAAAGGAACCTGGAGAGAGCTGAGGTAGCTGAAAAGCTTTAGTTCTTTGAGTAGCAATTGCGGTAAGGAAGTGAGGTGTTAAGTTCCAACAGGGCCACTGACTGAGGAATTGCTGGATAGCATGGGTTTTCCAGAATGCTTTCTAGTTTACATAGTGGTGACATTTATGCCCAGCACTTAAGAGCCCTTGCCAAGAAATGAAATGGCCTACCAACTCAGTACTCAGATAGATATCTTTGGACTTGGATTTCAGCTGGACAGACCATTGCCATGATTTAACCAAAATGATTCAAAGGAGATGGTTATGTAAAGTGGCGCTGGTGGAATATACTAAACTAATATCAAGATAAATGGCTGTTCTAGCCAGACAGCATATTGTTACTAACCTTCTGGAAGATCAAAGGTTGATTGCATAGAACAGAGAGTACATGGATTCATTCACTTCACTCCCTTCAGGCTTTGCTTTTGATAATGAGCTGAGTATTGCAGAGTTTGACCTTGAACATGGTCATCATAGACAGTAGAGATGAACTTGAGGTATTTTTAAAGACTGTCACCTTTAAGTTTTAAGGCCCTGCTTTTAAAATTTTTTTTGTACCATAGAAGAAAAAAAACAGTATTTGCTAAACATACATACAAAAATCTTGCATATCTCTGGTAAAGGATAGCCAACTGACACATGTAAATATATTTAAAGATAAAATTTAAAGATAAATTATTGATAAAATAGAAATAACAACACAAGTAAAATGATATAAGGTTAAACTGTATGAAAATAAATCATCTAAAACCACAAAATAGGAATTTAAAATAGATAAATAATAAATAAATATCCTACCAGGGAACTTTCTACAAATGGAAGCTGCAGCATAGTATATGCTTTTATACACAATATTTATTCCTTTAAAAATTCTGAAGAGTTTTATTATCTCCAGTTTTATATGAAAAACATGAGGCTCAAAGAATTTATATCACTTTTCTTATTTCTTTTTTTAATATAAATTTATTTATTTTAATTGGAGGTTAATTACTTTACAATATTGTATTGGTTTTGCAATACATCAACATGAATCCTCCATGGGTGTACACGTGTTCCCCATCCTGAACCCCCCTCCCTCCTCCCTCCCTGTACCATCCCTCTGGGTCGTCCCAGTGCACCAGCCCCGAGCATCCAGTATCATGCATCGAACCTGGACTGGCGATTCGTTTCATATATGATATTATACATGTTTCAATGCCATTCTCCCAAATCATCCCACCTTCTCCCTCTCCCACAGAGTCCAAAAGACTGTTCTATACATCTGTGTCTCTTTTGCTGTCTCTCATACAGGGTTATCATTACCATCTGGCCATCACTCAGCTTACCACATGTTCATTACCCAACAAGCACAACTTGAATAAAACAAACACACTTGTGTTTTGAAATTGTGCTTACTCTGCACTGCTTGATTTCAGCTCTTTTTCTAACCATCCTTTGCATAAGTAGCATTGAATTTAAGGTTGAATTTTGAAATAACCCTTTCTAGTTAAGTCTGGTGTACAAGGTTTTCCACACTAACTTTGAGAAATAAAGCTCTATAGAGATTTCTGTTGAGATCACAGTATCCAAGCAGCCACTGATCTACTATCACTACAGATAACAGCATTTTCTAGACCTCTATATAAATTGAATCATGTAGTATGCATGGCTTCTTTTTCTGGCTTTCCTTTCTCTTACATTAATATGTAGGAGCGAAATGGTAGGATCATAGGAAAGGTATATGGTTAAAGTTTTAGGAAACTGGCAAATCATACTCCAAAGGCATTCTATTGTTTTACATTCCCACCAGAAATATCTGAAAGTTTCTATTTCTCTAGCCAACACCTGCCATGGTCCGTCTTTTTAATTGTCTCTATGCTAAGAGATCCAACCAATCCATTCTGAAGGAGATCAGCCCTGGGTGTTCTTTGGAAGGAATGATGCTAAAGCTGAAAATACAGTACTTTGGCCACCTCATGCGAAGAGTTGACTCATTGGAAAAGACTGATGTTGGGAGGGATTGGGGGCGGGAGGGATTGGGGGCAGGAGGAGAAGGGGACGACAGAGGATGAGATGGTTGGATGGCATCACTGACTCGAGGGACGTGAGTCTGAGTGAACTCCGGGAGTTGGTGATGGACAAGGAGGCCTGGCGTGCTGCGATTCATGGGGTCGCAAAAGAGTCGGACACGACTGAGCGACTGAACTGAACTGAACTGATGCTAAGACTGGTATAGTGATCTCATTGTGGTTCTAGTGTCCATTTCCCTAATGTATGTTTTTCATCTGCTTATTTAACATTTATATATCTTCTTCGATGAACTATCTGTTCAAATTTTTTGCCAGTTTTATTTTTTCTTTTTAAAAATTTATTTATTTATAGCCGTCCTGGGTCTTGATTGCTGAGCAGGCTTTTCTCTAGTTGTGCCAAGCGGGGATTACTCTCCAGTTGTGTTTCGCAGGCTTCTCATTGTGGGGAGCTTCTCTTACTGCAGAGCATGGGCTCTAAAGTGTGCTGGCTTCAGAAGTTGTGGCACAGAACTCAGTAGGTGCGGTTTCCGGGCTCTAGAGCACTGGTTCAGTAGTCATGGCGCACAGGCTAAATTGCTCTGCAGCATGTGAAATCTTCCTGGATCAGAGATCAAACCCTTGTCTCCTGCATTGGCAGGAGGATTCTTTACCACTGAACCACCAGGGAAGCTCGCCAATTTTAATTGGTTTGCTTTATTTACAAAAATAAAAAAAATTACTCTTGAGTTTTGAGAGTTTCTATCACAGATGCAAGTCCTTTATCAGCTATATAAGATGTAAATATTTTCTCCCCATATGGGACTTGTCTTTTCACTCTCTTAGCATTGTTTCTGAAGATACCAACACCTACTTTGTCTTTTATCTCTCTTTTTTTTTTGCTTTCACAGATTCTACCTATTATCTTTCACGGTGTTGTATCTAAGAAATCTCTTATTAACCAAAGGTCATAAAAATTTTCTGGTATGTTTTCTTTCAGAAGTTTTATTAGATTAAGCTTTTACATTGAGATGTGTTATCCATTTTGAATTACTTTTTGCTTGTGGTACAAGGTTTGAATCAGGTTCTTTTTTCCTATAAAAAGCCAATTATTCCAGCACCATTTTCTGAAAAAAACTATCCTTTGTCTACTGATCAGCTTTTATGCCTTTGTCAAAAATCCATATATTTGTGGATATATTTCTGTTTATTTTCTCTATTCTTTTTATTCTGTTCCATTAATCTTTGTCTATCTTAATTGAAATGTCACACTGACTGTATTAAAATAGGTTAAAAATACTACTTCCTATGTTTGTCTGTATTGTGTTTTTTTTTTCTATTTCACTATTTTCCACTCTTATCTTTATTGTTGTCTTTCTTCCGCTTTATCTGATTTTACTTTGATCTTGATTTTCTAGTTTTCTAAGGTAGAAGCTGAAGTCATTGACATAAAAACTTTCATTTTTCTAATACCGTAGCTGACTGGTATAAATTCCCCCACTAAGTATTGCTTAGTTATATCTCACAAAATTTCACTTTTTTAATTTTTATTCCACTTAAAGTACTTTCTAATTTTCTTTCTAAGTATGTATTTAAAGGTCAAGTGTTTTGTTTTGTTTTTAAGAAATTGAAGTAATAAGAAAAATATTTATTTTCAAGTGTAGTGATGATTTCTTATGTTCTTTTTTCCTTTGTGTAGATCCATATTTCCATCTGGTATCATTTTCCCCTTGGTAACATTTCTTTTAGTGCAGATCTACTGGTGATAAATTGAATTTTTCTGTCTAAAAAAAAATCACTATTTTGTCTCTGTTTTTGAAAACTATTTTTGCTACATATGCAATTTGAGATTGACTGTTTTTTATTTATAATGCTTTCAGTTCAGTCGCTCAGTTGTGTCTGACTTAAAGACGCTATTTCACTGTCTCCTTGCTTGTCTTCTTTTTATCTGCTCTGTATGTAACATGCTCTTTTAACCCTCTTTGCCAGTGTTTCTGAAAATTTTGATTATGATGTGAATTGGGGTGGTTTTTTCTTGTTTTTGTTCCTAGGATGTATTGAGTTTCTTAGATACATGATTTTAGAATTTTTATCAAACCTGATTTTTTTTACCCAGTATCAATGTTTTTATTCTGTCCCCTCCTTTCTGGCATTCTAATTACGTATATCAGACTACTTTTCAGTTGTTGTACAGCTCACTGTTCCTCATTTTTTAAGTAATTTTTTCTTTGTGTGCTTTTATTTTGGAGAGTTTCTACTTTCATACCTTCATGTTGATTAACCCTTTCTTCCACAATGTGCAATTTGACCCTAAATCTATCCCCTGAATTTTTCATTTCAGAAACTATAGTTTTCACCTGTAGAAGTTCAACTTGGCCTATTTTTTTAATATCTCACATGTCTCTCCATAACTTTTTGAACATATGGAATATAATTATAGTAACTGTTTCAAAGTCCTCTGCTACTGGATTCAATGGGTTGAATTTTGTCCTCAGTATTTTCCATATACACCTGCTTTGTTGCATGCCTAGTAAACTTTGATTGTTTCTCAGACACTGTACTATTTTCTTGTTGGGTGCTAGATATTTTGCATTCCTACAAATATTCTTGAATATTGTTCTAGGATATAGTTATGTCTTGGAAACAGTTTAATCTATTTGGGTCTTGCTCCTAAGATTTTCTAGGCAGTGCCCTATCTGGGTCAGTTCAGTTCAGTTCAGTTGCTCAGTCGTGTCTGACTCTTTGCGACCCCATGAATCGCAGCACACCAGGCCTCCTTGTCCATCACCAACTCCCAGAGTTCACTGAGACTCATGTCCATCAAGTCGGTGATGCCATCCAGCCATCTCATCCTCTGTCGTCCCCTTCTCCTCCTGCCCCCAATCCCTCCCAGCATCAGGGTCTTTTCCAATGAGTCAGCTCTTCGCATGAGGTGGCCAAAGTACTAGAGTTTCAGCTTCAGCATCATTCCTTCCAAAGAACACCCAGGGCTGATCTCCTTCAGAATGGACTGGTTGGATCTCCTTGCAGTCCAAGGGACTCTCAAGAGTCTTCTCCAACACCACAGTTCAAAAGCATCAATTCTTCGGCGCTCAGCCTTCTTCACAGTCCAGCTCTCATAGACTGAGGCTAATTATTCGCTGCCGTGTAGCCACAGTCCTGTTGAGTACTGTCTCGGTGTTCAGTGAATTCTGAGGTTTTTCAATCTGACTGGTGGGAACGGATGTTTTTCTAGGCTCTTGTGAATGTGAGATACTGTTTCTGCTAATCTTTTCAAATGTTTATCCCCCCTCTGGTCTCTATTAGTTTTCTAATATAGCATGATTAATAATTATTATTTAAAATTAATAATTATTTCAAAAATTTTCTAATATTTCTAACCACATGCTGATGATTACTCTGTTGAATACTCGTGGAAGCCCTCTGCATTTCTCTCAAATTCTCTCTCTGTGAGGCTGTGTCCTCTGTCCCGTGAACTCTAGCCTTCTTAGTCTCCCTGCACAGTCAGCTCCCTCTCATCACTTCCATGACTCAGCCAGTCTCCCCTGTGGGCTCTCCCTTCCTGCACTGCAACTTGCAGAACAGAACTCTGCAATAAATACAGAGCTCACCTTGCCTGTTTCCTGACTCTGAGGCATCACTGACATTTGTTGCCTGATGCCCAGGCCCCATTCCTGAATACCATTCTTTGGAAATTTTCCTCTGTTTTTTTTTTTTTTTCAAATTATTTTAGTCAAGAGAGTAAATCTTATCCCTACTATCCAATTTTTCCCCCTAGAAGTATAAGATCTACTTTAATTTTTATATTAATTCTATTTCATAATCATAAACTATAACTTTAAATAGGAGCAGCCAACTGGAAGATGCTAATCATAAGAAGAGCCAGATGGAAATGTGTTGATAGGATGCACACAGACCTATCCTGAGTAATAGGAAAAGAATTCGAGATGAAATCTCATATAGCTACTATCATTGCTATGCACATGCATTCATATATCAGACACTGATAAGGAACTGTCTATGGAGAAGGAAATGGCAACCCACTCCAGTATTCTTGCCTGGAGAATCTCATGCACAGAAGAGCCTGGTGGGCTACAGTCCATGGGGTCATAAAGAGTCGGATATGACTTCATGACTAGAACACACACACACACACACAGAACTAAGAGAAAATGGTAGCTGAATTTTATTTATTGAGATTTCTTTTTTATGTTCATCTTAACACATATTTATTTTCATTCATCACTGACTCAATGCACATGAGTTTGAGCAAACTGAGGGAGATGGTGAAGGACAGGGAAGCCTGGTGTGCTGCAGTTCATGGGGTCACAAAGAGTCAGACATGACTTAGCGACTGAACAACAACAAACACTGAGAACAGTATTTCTTAAAGTTTTAAGCACTTATTTAGGTTAATTGAAAATAGCCTCATTGTCTTCACTTCTGAGAGTCTCCAAAAGGTCTTACAAAACATCTGTTAAATATTCATTGATGAAACTTCTACGCAATATGATGAGAAAAGACTAGTAATTTTCTAGTCAACCTAGGTTCCAAAAACAACACTTGAAAAACTTAGACCATATGTGAATAAGGCTGTTAGATGACTTCCATTTACAGCGATAAAGTCATTAACTAATGGATTTCTTAAACTTAAATGAGGTCTCAGAAAAAGTTTTGGAAACACAGAAAAAAATCTGAAACATACAAGATAATTCTGGAACTTCAGGAAAGATAGATCAAAAATTTCCATAATAACAACAATCTTCAAGGGGTTGGTAAGAATAATAAGCTTGAAAATATAAGATATATTCCATACGAATTTAAAGACCGGACAGAAACAAGGTCAATAAACAACATGTAAATTAAGGATCCAGCTTAGTTGAAGGAATTTTAATAAGTCCTTCCTCAATTAACTATTCCTGAAAATTAGTCCCAACATAATTCAGTTAAACTTTAGAAACTGTTTATTAGGTTAAGTCTCTATTATAAAATCAATTTGGATTTTTTTTCTATTTAATATGGCAGAAAAATACACCGTTTGGTTTTAAAAAACTGAAATCATGATTTATCCTGTTCTAGGAGAGTTCAATTAAATTTTTTCTTCAGTCCATTATGTATCACCAACATCTGAGTTTCAAATATTTGTGCCACGGTTTCTGTTTGCTTATCTTTTACTATAATATAATGATCGTCTCTCACACCCTTAGATTGCTGGAGTCCAAGTACACATCCATCAAAGTCAGCAGAGAACCTGCTGCAACCAAAAATAACTACTACATTGTTATCTCTGCAGACCCATAGCTGCCTCTGGTATTCATCATCTTCTCAGCCACCATGTAAGTACATCTTCAGGAAAATGAGCATAAAAAGCAAATAAAATCCCTGGGTCTTGTTTCTCTATGACAGTTGTGTCTAAGCAGTTTTATTGCCAAACATAAGAACTGTACTGGAAAAATTAATACAAGGGGTAGGAAAAGCACAGCACTTAACATCTCTTTTACCCTATGCATTTTTTTTCTCCCATAGCATTTATCAGACTCAAACATACTACAGAATTTATTGATAATATTTAATGTTTATTATGTATTCCCCTTCCCTCACTAGAATATAAACTCCGTGAGGGTAGGGATCTTATCTGTTTTGTCCACAGTTAGGTCCCTAATGTCTGCTGCTGCTGCTGCTGCTAAGTCACTTCAGTCGTGTCCGACTCTGTGTGACCCCATGGACGGCAGCCCACCAGGCTCCCCCGTACCTGGGATTCTCCAGGCAAGGACACTGGAGTGGGTTGCCATTTCCTTCTCCAAAGCATGAAAGTGAAAAGTGAAAGTGAAGTCGCTCAGTCATGTCTGACTCTCAGCGACCCCATGGACTGCAGCCTACCAGGCTCCTCCATCCATGGGATTTTCCAGGCAAGAGTACTGGAGTGGGGTGCCATTGCCTTCTCTGCCCTAATGTCTACACCCGGGCTTTTCTCATTATAAGCTTTCAATAGTGAATTTGTGAATAAATCTACTTACAATAAGTGCAAAAATTTTTAGAACAGATTACTCAAAATATCAACAAAAGTAGTTTTACAGGTATTTTATAAACCCTTCATCATTTTCTACACTGTATACACTTTCTAACATTGATTTCTATAATCAGAAAATGTTTTTTAAATTGATATGTGTGTACATTATTGAAAAGACATTGCTAATGGAATTTGTATGTAAATGAAGGAACACGTAAATCCTTATACATAATACACAACACATACTATACATAATAAACACACATCACATCCTTACACATGCCAGAGAGTCAATTTTTTTTCAGACTTCTATGGACCTCCTCACTGCCTCATTTATTTATCACTGATTACAGTCCATGATGATTTTAGTTATTCTTGCCTTTCCTCTCATTTTTTCCCCTCATGTTAGACCTGAAATGTCTTCTCTTCACATATCCCTCTAATAATTTCTTCCTTTGAACACACTCTTGTTTTTGCTTCACTCAACCTCCTCTGCCTACGCTACACATACCATACAACACATTTTCATGCTGTTATTTCTCATCCCAGAGTCTGTATGACCTACACCATTCACACTTCCTGATCAAGAAAGAGATCTATGTTTTCGTCACGTGTGTACGATCATTGCCTTACATAAGGGCTGGTATAGACAATATAATTACCAAAAAAAAGCAAAAATTAGGGGTCATGATGAAGTGTACTCTCCTTAATTACCTGTATTTTCACCTAGGAGCCTGTGCAGACCTTAAAGAAGATAGACATGCCCTTGCACAAGAGACGAACGTCAAGGGGGAATAGTCAATAGCTATCTCTCATTCCTGGACTTAGTTTCCCAGAATGCCTGACCTCATCTGCTCTGAATGAATCCTTTGTTCCATTCTTCTGGCCTCTCTGGTCATATACTCACTGCCTCTTTCACTGTTGTGTCATCATCTCATGCCTTTCTTCTAATGTTTCCACTTTTCTCGCTCATCACTTGGTTATATTTAATATATATTTTTTCTTGGTGAACTCACAATGGCTCTCTTATGACTTTCTATTTCATACTTATACGCAACCACCTCCCAGACAATCTGACATTTCTAGTGGAACCCAGAAGTTATACAATAATAAGAATGATTTTTTAAATAAATAACACCTATTTGGCATCACTGTATGACAGAATCTGTTCAGCATTTTGTACAAATACTCCTGACAATTCTAGGAGGGAGATATAATTGTTTTCTCTATTTTAGAGAAGAGGACATTGGATCACAGAGAGTTTAAATAATTTGCTAAGATCAGCAAGAAGCAGAAATAGAATTTGAGTCCACACAGTACCCCACTCCAGGACTCTTGCCTGGAAAATCCCATGGACGGAGGAGCCTGGTGGGCTGCAGTCCATGGGGTCGCTAAGAGTCAAACACGACTGAGCGATTTCCCTTTCATTTTTCACTTTCATGCATTGGAGAAGGAAATGACAACCCACTCCAGTGTTCTTGCCTGGAGAATCCCAGGGACGGTGGAGCCTGGTGGGCTGCCATCTCTGGGGTTGCACAGAGTCAGACATGACTGAAGCGACTTAGCAGCAGTATGGCTTATAGTCTGAGCTCTAAATGATTTGATAGACTGAATCTCTTTTCTTAGTTTTCCCTGAATCTGGTCTTGAACACCATTACTATCCTTTGAATCTTTATGATTTATTTTCTGGACTATAGCAATAGTTTTTCAACTGGGCATCCTACTGCTAGCATTTTTTGTCTTATTTCATATTTAAATTTTTAAATGTTTTTTATCCCCAAAACTCAACTCTGACAGCATCACTCCATTGCTTAGCAACTTTGAGCACTTTCATTAACTATGGAAGTCTAGACTTTTATGCAGGCATATACAATGCCCTTCAAATTAATCTAACCTCACACTAACCTTGACAAACACTAGATATACCAACTGGAGTGTACTACTAAATATTTACCATGTTTCTTTCCTCCTCATGTTGAAGGCTTAGCTTGAGTCCTATATTATCCATGGCACCCTTCTTGATTTGCCCAGCAAACCTTCTCTTCCTGTTCTGATTTCCTATATGACTTTGATGGAATCTCTCTTTTGTCACATGTTATAGCCAACCTTGTATCTCTCCTGCATTCATTCATTCAGCAAACATAAAGCTATATATTTTTGCCAACTTTCCTACAAAACTTCAGATTTTAGAGAAAGTGCTACTTTTTTTCCGTAAGTGTGTTTCTCATAGGTTATATTTAATGAATGATGATTGAAATAAATATACTTATTTGCTCAAAATTTTACTGAATACTTGTCAACAATTTCTACTAAATCAAAGTTATAGTGCTTCCAGTTGTGAATTAGTCCAATCTCTCTCCATCTTTAATAGCCATTTTTAGACAATTAAAGCTGTAAACAAGACATCTGGAGGGAAGAAGTGGTCTCAGAATCTTCCCAAGCTGCTGTTCATCTGCACACATCTGTTGGTCATTATTAGTCATAGGAAAACGTCTGAGTTTACACGTTTTATTTAGGTTCTCCTTCATAGTCTCTCTATATTAGTCAAACCATCATGGGATCCTGTGTATACTAGTTCTTCCTTGTACAAGACCTTGGCTTCCTGCTGAATCTTCTTCCTCATTTTTCTGTTGATAAAGTGAAAAGTTCATGATCAATGTCAGATTGAACCAGTTTTGGGAACTCCAGATGGCTTATTTTTTCTTTTTCCTTCAGAAAAAAAAACAGTTAACACAAAAATATTACTTTGAAATTACCATTTGAGGGTTTTGAAATATTATTTGATTTTTAATAGTGTATTGTTAGTGAACAATTACATTTGGCAAAAATGATGGCCCTGTTATGAAACATATGTCACTAACACAGACCCAATCACAAATACAAGCTCCTGACAATTCTGAAATTTGTAAAATTTTAGTCTACAAATATTGCAGTTGTTATTTATTCATAAGAGTAAATATTTATTCATGACAGTAAATACTTGTCTGGTTTGTGGATAGAGTACATACAAATACATGAACACAGAATTCAAAATGATATTAAGTTTAATGCAATATGCCATTTCTTTCAATATTATATATCACTACAAATTGGAGTTAGGAAAAAAATTAAATGTTATGCTCTCACATTTTCTAATTGAATATTATACATTACTTTTTAAACTAAATTTTTTAGTTTTTAATTTTCCTATGTATATTATTCAAGATTTACTAGCTTGTAAACAACAGAAAGACCATTTATAATAAAATTATTAGTTTACATACTAGTAAATATAAATACATAGCCCACAAGTTTAAAAAAAAAAAAGAGTTTCAGACCAAAACCTTGGGAACTGGAATAAGAAACTCAATGTGAATAAGCTCCAGCTCATACTGGATTTTTGTTTTTGTTTTTGGTTGTACCCATGGTGTGGAACATGGTTACTGATAATATTAATCTAGAAGCCGCAGAAGAAAGAACGGTTTTATATTTCAGTGCCTAGGAAGGAGACCAACTGATCTTCCATGAGTTATGTGTTCACTCTTTGGACCAGCCGCTGTGGGCAGGACAATGTGGTAAGAAGAATGCACATAACTTCTCCCAACAAAAAGCTCCCACAATGACAACAGTGTGCAATATCTTGGGACTTTTGGGCTAAAGTCAGCAGAGAAAGAGCAGGGCAACACAGGCGAGTCATCAGGACAGTCCACGCCTCACAGAGAGGGTGAGGTTAGGAGGAGCAACCTGGGAGCTTGACAGTGTGGTACCCTTTTAACTTATATGGTTAGGTAAAATTGGAAAGGATTAATGACAGTTCAGAGTTCTCTCAAAGAAGGAGGTGAAATGTGCTGGAGGTTCCATAGTTCCTCCCCCATTTGTCCCTGTAGAGTTTGCCCCTATCCTATACTGCAACTGCCTCTTTACCTGACATCCTTTGTATCTGCCTTCATTGTTTTTTCTAAACAGGCTTCCTTGATTCAGGGAAGGAAATGTGAGCCACAGAACTTTTTCTTCATTCTCACATTCATGTAAGAATTTATGCCTTATATCTTTTAAAGCAAAATTTAATCTTTTAGAACATAAATCACCCCTCTGAATATAAGAACCACATGAAAACATACATTAATTATGAAAAATCATCAAGGCCTTATTGAGTCCTTTTCATACCTAGGGGTTCTTTATTTATACCCAGGTGATCTAAAAAAAATTACAATCAACTTCTTTTATCCTTCCAGCTATGCTGCTGCTAAGTCACTTCAGTCATGTCCGACTCTGCGTGACCCCATAGATGGCAGCCCACCAGGCTCCCCCATCCCTGGGATTCTCCAGGCAAGAACACTGGAATGGGTTGCCATTTCCTTCTCCAATGCATGAAAGTGAAAAGTGAAAGTGAAGTCGCTCAGTCGTGTCTGACTCTGTGCAACCCCATGGACTGCAGCCTACCAGGCTCCTCCATCCATGGGATTCTCCAGACAAGAGTAGTGGAGTGGGGTGCCATTGCCTAGTTATGGTTATTAGAATAATATCCAGGCAGAAGAGGTTTTGATACAGTTTTTTTGAAGAAACTGGAAGAATGATCAGAAGAATGATAGAATAATCTGTTATACAACAGGTTACTAAAAATAATATACAGCAGGGATCCATTTGAGTAAAATATGT
>NW_011494620.1:1931625-1952904 GCF_000754665.1 Bison bison bison | reverse complement strand
TGTATGCATAGGCAAAAATAAAACTTTTGGAAATATCTTAAAAATAATTATCTTTAGTTATAAAATTATACTTTTATGTTACAAAATTTTTACTATAAGGCTTCATCCTAAAATAGTTATAAAATTAATGTTTAGCTATTTAATTTCATTTTCTAATATATTTACATGTACTGCATCCAAGTATGAAAGAATGATTGGTGATGCTTTTGAAGGCAGAAGTAAAGACAGATAGGGAATATTTCTTCCAACTAACAAGAAGAGCAGGTACTATTTCTATTTATGAAGACAAATACAGTGTGTGTGTGTGTGTGTTAGTCACTCAGTCGTGTCTGACTCTGTAATCCTGTGGACTGTGGCCCACCAAGCTCCTCTCTCCATAGGATTTCCAGGACAAAAATACTGCTGTGGGTAGCCATTCCCTTCTCCAGCGGATCTTCCAGATCCAGGCATTGAACCTGGGTTTCCTGCATTGCAGGAAGATTCTTTTAATGTCTGAGCCACAAGAGAAGTCCTTATAAAAGCAGAACATATGTGCAGAGATTCATTAAGGCTTTCTGTGGATGGAGTAGAGGCAAGACCATCTGGCATACAATCTACAATACTGTAAAAGAAAAAATGAACCAGTTAGAAAGCTACTGAGGCAATTTGGATTAGAAATCCTGGTGGCTTGAACAAAGGTAGTGGTAATGAAGATTAAGAGAAGATGATGGTTGTAAAATACATTTTGAAGGTAGCAATGACAGGTCTTAGTGATGCATTTGGTGTATGGCAGAAAGAGAGAAAGAAATCAAGGATGAGCCCCAGGTTTCTGGCTTGAGCAACTGGCTGAGTGATGATGTGCTTTAATAAAATAGGAAAGTCTGGGAGAAAAAAGATCAGGAGATGGATTTTGGATTTGATTAACTCTTGGGACCTCTAAGACATACAAATAGATTCTTGGACAAAGGAATTTAGCATTCAGATCAGATACTCTTAACTAGAGGAGATATAAATTATACTTGTGTTGTCACATGCTGTTTTTTGAAACTAAAAAATGGATTAGATTAGGAGACATGTTTGAGAAAAGAAAGAAGGGATATGCAATCTGAAGAATTTCAGTAGTTGGAGGCGGTTGGAAGAGGGGGAGCTAGGAAATGAGATTAAGACAGAGTGGTGACAGAGATGGGAGAAAAAACAAGATGGTAGTTTCAAGGGAAGCAGGTTGCTTCAAAAACAGAGTGGATGAACACATTGATCAATGGTAGGATGATAATGGTAGGATGGTAACTGGAGTTAGAAAAGGCAGAGGAATGAGAGATTAAATTGCCAACATCTGTTGGATCCTCCAAAAAGCAAGACAGTTCCAGAAACATCTACTTCTGCTTTACTGACTAAGTCAAAGCCTTTGACTGTGTGGATCACAATAAACTCTGGAAAATTCTTAAATAGATGGGAATACCAGACCACCTGACCTGCCTCCTGAGAAATCTGTATGCAGGTCAGGAAACAGCAGTTAGAATTGGACATGGAAAAATAGACCGGTTCCAAATCAGGAAAGGAGCATGTCACTCTGATTATTTAACTTATATGCAGAGTACATCATGAGAAACACTGGACTGGATGAAGCACAAACTGGAATCAAGATTTCTGGGAGAAATATCAATAACTTCAGATATGCAGATGACACCACACTTATGGCAGAAAGTGAAGAACTAAAGAGCCTCTTGATGAAAGTGAAAGAGGAGAGTGAAAAAGTTGGCTTAAAGCTCAATATTCAGAAAACTAAGATCATGGCATCTGGTCCCATCACTTCATGGCAAATAGTTGGGGAAACAGTGACAGACTTTATTTTGGGGGGCTCCAAAATCACTGCCGATGGTGACTGCATGAAATTAAAAGATGCTTGCTCCTTGGAAGAAAAGTTATGAGCAACCTAGACAGCATATTTAAAAGCAGAGACATTACTTTGCCAACAAAGGTCTGTCTGGTCAAAGCTATGGTTTTTTCAGTAGTCATGTATGGATGTGAGAGTTGAACTATAAAGAAAGCTGAGCGCTGAAGAACTGGTGCTTTTGAACAGTGGTGTGTTGAAGAAGACTCTTGAGAGTCGTTTGGACTGCAAGGAGATCCAACCAGTCCATCCTAAAGGAAATCAGTCCTGAATATTCACTGGAAGGACTGATGCTGAAGCTGAAACTCCAATACTTTGGCCACCTGATGCAAAGAACTGACTCAATGGAAAAGACCCTGATGCTGGGAAAGATTGAAAGTGGGAGGAGAAGGGGACAACAGAGGAGGAGATGGTTGGATGGCATCACCGACTCAATGGACATGAGTTTGAGCAAGCTCCAGGAGATGGTGAAGGACAGGGAAGTCTGGCATGCTGCAGTGTATGGGGTTGCAAAGACTCAGACACAACAGAGCAACTGAACTGAACTGAGGACGGTAAGAAAGAGAATGGCAGAGTGAGCTCATTAAATATTACAACAAGATGTCATTGTGAGTCTTGGCAAGAACAGGACTGGAAGTACAAGCCAAGAGTAGACTGACAAAAAGATGAAAAGTAAGAGAAGGAAAGCAGCAGAAACATACAACTTTCTTGAGAAAAATATTGTCTTTGGAGGGGACAGAAATTGAGGCAGTGCTTGGAGAGGGCTTAAGAGTCAAGGGAAGTGATTTCTTAAGGAAAAGCTTTGCTTTTATATTTTTATTGAAATGACAATCAGTGACAATCCTTTATTAGAGGAAGCAAGATGTTTTATATTACAAACTGCCAATTACAATTTTTTGTGAGGTAGACAGCTTAAAATGTACCTAAAAAACCTCATGAAAATGTTCTACACATCCAGTTGAAGTAAATATGAATTCAACCAGTCTTAAGATATGAAGTTTTTCTACTATAATTTCTCATCTGGATTACTACATTAGCCTCTCACTTCCTCTAGTTTGGGTGGTTTTATTGCCAAGTCATGTCCAAATCTTGTGATTCCCATGGATGGTAGCCTGGTAGGCTCCTCTGTCCTTGGAATTCTCCAGGCAAGAATACTGGAACAGGTTGCCATTTCCTTCTCCAGGGGATCTTCCTGACCTAGGAATTGAACCCAGGTCTCCTGCATTGATGGCAGATTCTTTACTAACAGAGCTACAAGGGGAGCCCACCTTTACTTCTCTGTTATCAGTAATCTTCCAAAATCCCAAACACAATTATGTCTTACCATTAAAAAAAGTCAACCATAAGCTTTCAGAACAAAGGCTGAACTCCTTACTTTAGCTCCTCAAATCAGCCCCAACATTTTGAACCTTTTGAACATCTTCTACTTCATCCATCATGCATCATTTTCCCAAACAGACATATTCCAACTCTCTGCTTCAGACGTTTGTATACACTTAAATACACAGTTGCTTAGAATGTTCTCTGCAATAATCACAGTACTCAAGCCATATCCGTAAGTACCCATACTCTTACACATTAAAAAACCCTTTTATATCTAGTTGGACATGAAACAACAGACTGGTTCCAAATAGGAAAAGGAGTACATCAAGGCTGTATATTATCACCCTGCTTATTTAACTTATATGCAGAGTACATCATGAGAAATGCTGGGACTGGAAGAAACACAAGCTGGAATCAAGATTGCCGGGAGAAATAGGAATAACCTCAGATATGCAGATGACACCACCCTTATGGCAGAAAGTGAAGAGGAACTAAAAAGCCTCTTGATGAAAGTGAAAGTGGAGAGTGAAAAAGTTGGCTTAAAGCTCAACATTCAGAAAACTAAGATCATGGCATCCGGTCCCATCACTTCATGGGAAATAGATGGGGAAACGGTGGAAACAGTGTCAGACTTTATTTTTCTGGGCTCCAAAATCACTGCAGATGGTGACTGCAGCCATGAAATTAAAAGATGCTTACTCCTTGGAAGGAAAGTTATGTCCAACCTAGATAACATATTCAAAAGCAGAGACATTACTTTGCCAACAAAGGTCTATCTAGTCAAGTCTATGGTTTTTCCTGTGGTCACGTATGGATGTGAGAGTTGGACTGTGAAGAAGGCTGAGCGCTGAAGAATTGATGCTTTTGAAGTGTGGTGTTGGAGAAGACTCTTGAGAGTCCCTTGGACTGCAAGGAGATCCAACCAGTCCATTCTGAAGGAGATCAGCCCTGGGTGTTCTTTGGAAGGAATGATGCTAAAGCTGAAACTCTAGTACTTTGGCCACCTCATACTTAGAGTTGACTCATTGGAAAAGACCCTGATGCTGGGAGGGATTGGGGGCAGGAGGAGAAGGGGACGACAGAGGATGAGATGGCTGGATGGCATCACTGACTCGATGGACTTGAGTCTGAGTGAACTCCGGGAGCTGGTGATGGATAGGGAGGCCTGGCGTGCTGCGATTCATGGGGTGGCAAAGAGTCGGACACGACTGAGCGACTGAACTGAACTGAATATCTAGTCATCTGTTAACTCTCAACTCAAAAGTCACTTCTTGTGGTAAGCTTCCTTATTTCATTTGTTTTAGATTCTGATTCCATAAAGCAAATTTTACCAATTATAACACTCAACTCACTGTATCATGGTTTTCTTGCCAAAACCGGCAGAAAACATAAGGTCCTTGAAGGAAAGAGGAAGGGTTCATGAACTTTATTATCCTGAACATAACATAATGTCTGGCAATTGTTCTTAAAATTGAATATAGCAAAATAGCTGGAAGGAAGCTGGAAAGAGTACTGGGGAGAGAAAAGGGATTTACGATTTATAGCTATTCCCCAGCTGAATGTTAAGTCCACTATGCCAACCTATTTGATAACTACCCATCTCATTGACTATCTATTCCTGGGAAGCAAAAGGAAAAAATTACTTCATTGTTTTGCTTATGGGTTTGAAATCATACCTAATTAAAAGAACACTTTGTTTTTCTTAACATAACATATCCTAAGAATTGCAGATGTCAAATTTTGGCACATTTGCAACACACTTACCAAACAAAAATTTTAAATTCATCACTGGAACCAGATAGAAGATTGGAGAAAGATAAAAAGTAACACTAATAATAACCATATTTTCCTCAAAATAGGCTGCACATTTTTGAAGAATGCCAGTATTCCTTATGGTTTGTCTAAATCAAGTGAAAGAATCACTGCAGATTTTGATGCAGGATACTTTTTTTTTTAATTTAAATTTATTTATTTTAATTGGAGGCTAATTAATTTACAATATTGTATTGCTTTATACTTTTTGGTCTTACTATTAAAACAAAAAAAATGTTTCAAGGTAGTTCACCCCTTAAATAATATGGCAAAATAACAAATTATCCTTTGACACAGTCTTACATATACATTTTTGAAACTGATTAACCCTTCAAATACGTGTTCCATTGGCCTCTGTTTTCTCACTCAGGCTATCTCTTCATAACTTGTATTCTTTGCAAGTGAACAATAGGCAACTGAATAATCTTCTTGCTACAGACACACTCAGAATTTGTTTCTTAGCTTCAGATTGCAAGAAAGGGGTAAAGAAAAAAAAAATGTATGTTCTATTTCTTATTGTGTTATCTTCTGATTAGTTTCTAGGTCCCAAACTTGTGTTTTGGGAGTTATTTACCATCATGATGTATTATGTTTCCTGGGCCGTTAGTTTCTGAAAAAACATGCATCTTGATATGAGAAAACTTAGAATAAAACCATAGTAAAACACTTGTAAATTTTAGTTCCTCTTGGGCAATAAGATACTACAGTTTTTTAACATATATATATATATATAAATATATATATACACACACACACATGAATAACTGCTGTACACTTGAAACTAAATGATATTAGAAGTCAAGTAAACTTTAATGTTTAAAATCATGTAAAAATTTTTAAATACAAAATGAAGCCAATTGATTACTACATCTCCTGGTTCTCACTTCTAAAATGTCTGGATGAGTCCATTTCTTATCCTGTCTGCATCCTTGAAGCCTTTCTATTTATTTGAAATAAAACTAAAAGCTGCATGAGAAGCCAGATTTAAAAAAACAAGGAGGCCTCAATGAAGTAGAAATATAAGGCTCACAAGAGTGAGTGAGAGAGCAGCAAGAGTTAACAGTTTGGCATAAATTTGGAGAGTGTGTCCAAGCTACAAAATAAAAACTAATTCTTCAGAAATATTCAGTTAAGTTGAAGCTAATTGACTATATCCTTTTAAAATCTAGAAAGGGGAAAAAATAACATCATGAAATTGAGTGCATTTGTTAAAAATATAATCCCTACTATATGAAACCAACTGGTGACAATTAGAATTATGTTAAAATTCAGATAAACACCTGTTTCAATTGTGTTTCACTTTAATGATCTCTTAAATTTTAAATTTTTGTTTAGGTTAGGTAATTTATCTTTTATTGAATCTTCTCTGTGTTCTAAATAAATAATCCAGGAATAGTAAATAAAATTTCTAATAAAAATAAGTCTGATTGTGTAAAACAGGGGCTCTTACATAGCAGAATACCAACCATTAAAGACTAATGCCAAGGTTTTCACCATAATCCAGAATAAAGCCTATAAGATGTGGAAATACCAACTGCTTCTCTATGAAACATAACACATGTGAAACAACTATAAACTGATTAAGTGATTGATATATTGATCTTTGTATGTAGGCTCTGACATTAATTGAAACAAAAACCTTATTGTGGGTCCAAAGCATGTTCATTAATTGAGTCCGCTGACTTTTCATAGACTTGAAAATTGACATAAGTGATTGGTTATAGGCACTAATTAATATGCATTTGGAAAAGCACTAGGGAAGAAATCAATAAAAATGTTTTATTAAAATTTTGTGGCCTCTGATAAAATGGGAAAAAGTCAGCTTCCTTGGAGAGAAGGGTTTAAATATTTGAATCAAGGGTTCTGAACTGTGGTGTTGGAGAAGACTTGAGAGTCCCTTGGACTGCACGGAGATCCAACCAGTCTATCCTAAAGGAAATCAATCCTGAATATTCATTAGAAGGATTGATGCTGAAGCTGAAACTCCAATCCTTTGGCCACCTGATGTGAAGAACTGACTCATTGGAAAAGATCCTGATGCTGGGAAAGATTGAAGGTGGGAGAAGGGGACAACAGAGGATGAGATGGTTGGATGGCATCACCGACACGATGGACATGAGTTCGAATAAGCTCCGGGAATTGGGATGGACACGGAAGCTTGGCATGCTGCAGTCCCTGGGGTCGCAAAGAGTCGGACACAGCTGAGCAACAGAAATGAACTGAACTGGACATTTGCAACTGCCTCATGGATGTCTACTGCAGGGTTTTCATTCTGTAATTGAAGTACCACAGCAATTTTTCCCCATACATCATGCATGTGTGCTAAGTCATTTCAGTCATGTCCTGCTCTTTGCAACCCTATGGACTGTAGCCCACCAGGCTCCTCTGTCCATGGGATTCTCCAGGCAAAAATACTGGAGTGGATTGCCATGCTCTCCTCCAGGGAATCTTCCCAACCCAGGGATCAAACCCATGTCTCTTACATCTCCTGCATTGGCAGGTGGGTTCTTTACCACTAGTGCCACCTGGGAAGCCCTTCCCAGGTGCAATGTTCATAAAGATTGTTAATTTTCTAGAAATGAAGTTTTCTTGAGAAAATATTCTGATTGATGGTAATTAATCACTTCTTGTAGGTTAAGTGCACATTTTCACCAAAAAACAAAGTGGGGGTTATAGACAGGTTTTGTTCTCAGGGTTCTAAGTTCTATAGCACACTCTGTGTTCTTTTTTCAAAATATGTTTTTGTAGAGGTAATGAATATATATGGCATAAAATACAAAGTACAAAGGTCTGTATTTTTAGAAAGTAAACCTCCTTTCCATTCCTTGCCATTCTTTCCAAATTCCCTGTGCTATCTTAAAAAAATAAGCTATGCATATACGAACATACCTAGGTCTATCTATCTATATGTCTCTCTACCTATCATCTACCTATTCATCTTATACATCAAAAGTAACATGTTAATCCTATTTCCTGTGCCAGTTTTTTTTAAATAGTAATATATTGTGAACATCTTCCACATTGGCATATGTAGCACTACTTCATTCTTTTAAAGCCTCCTAAATTCTATAGAAGTTTTCTTCTTTGACACAAACCTGGCCCCATAGTTGATTGGTTAATACTAAATTTTTATTAGAGAAGGAAGTAAAAGAATAGACTTGCTTGTCTATTGGTGGTCAATATCTTCAATCGTCCCATAACTGATTTCATGTTTATCATATATCATAATTTAATACATTTTCAAAATTGGTATAACTTATTTTAGTTGTACTTTGTTAATTCAAAATTTGAGAATCATTATTACGAATAATATATGGCTGTCTTCCAGTTCTGAAAATACTCTGCTCTTAGAGGAATTGGGGAAATCCGGAGAAGTAATTACTGGGTAAAACTGTCATCCATCCAGAAGACTAGTCCCCAGTTGAGAGACTGTTACAAATTTCATACCCATTAACTCTGAAATCCTTTACAGATATCATTTACATGTGTGCACAGTCTCATGCGGACTTGGTCTCTGACTTGATCGGTTTGGGAAGCTGACGAGCACAGATTCTTTAGGAAAAGAGCATCCAAACTAAACTGTATTCTTTGCAGCCTAGTCACCCACTTAGACAAAAATGACCAAATCTTCAGTCACTATGTTGGAACAGGAGAAAGCCATCATCTAAGGAGCCTTGATTTGTATTCTGTTAGATTCTAGGAACTATATGATCAACCCAAGAGTGTGCAAATGAATATCAGTTAACTAAGAAAATATGGAAGAAAATCATAAGCAATGTCAGTCAATGGTCTTTGCTCATGAGCTCAGAGAAATAAAAAATAATAATCACTAGCATTTGCTCTGTGCATTTTAGGTTCACAAAGAACATTCACAAATACTGATTCAATTTAGTCATTGGAACTTGGTGTACTGCACAGGTTTGAGTATAACCACAAAGAGAATTTAGAGATCTGTATATTAACATAATACCATATGCTTCACACAGGCCTCTGCCTGTAACTGATATTAATACCCTTAAATTATTACAAACTAGTGAACGGATGGGGGTGGAAGGGGGTGGGATAATGTCTTCTGATTTGGATGCTGGGTACACTGGTGTCCTCAATTCGTGAAAAGCCTCCAAACTATACACTTAACAATTTGATTACATTTGTATATCCCAATTTACTTCAATTAAAACCTTTTAAATGGTAGGAAAACTACAGAGAAATAATGCTGTAAATATTAAAAGAAAAAATTTAAAACATTAATCATAAATTTATCCAGCTGTTCAGGGTTCACACATTTTTGGTCTATATATTTTCAGTTTTTTGCTACTCATATGTTATATATGTATTTCCATAAAATATATAATCATAATTTGGCATTTATTAAAAATATTTTTTACTTTATGACATATTATGACTTAACACCTTTCCCTGAGAGTACTAATATTTCTAAAGTAGCATTTTAATTAGTTTCCACTTGGTGAGAGCATTATTTATTTTCAGTTTTTGTCATCTTCCTCTTAATGGGATATTAAAATACAACACAAATGAATCACTACCTTTACCTGTTTTGCTAGTGCTCTTGTGTCCTATCTGAAAAGTTTTTTTCAGTTTCCATTTTTATTCTGAGTTATTTAATCAATAGTCATTAAAGTTAAAAAAAGTCAGTTTCAATAAAAAGTAAAATAAAATAAACTGTGAACCCAACACAAAAAGAGAATTGTCATATTTCATCACTTCTAAGATGCACATATTCTTCACATTTTAACTTCCCTGAAATTCTGAAATGAAAATGCATTTTGTAACTACTGGTGCCTTATAGACACTATTGCTCAGGCAGCCCTTAAGATAAAATTGTTGCTGCTTCATGTCTCACGTGTGTGACCTTCATCGCTCCTCATTTGAAACACTTTGTACTACAGACATTTCATATAATTTCCATTTAAATGTTTTCAAAGTATTACCTTTATCATTATTTTGTCTTGTTTGAGTCAAGGAAGCAGAGGGGGAAAAAATTTGACATTGAGACAAATACCACTGTGGGAGAACTAGTGGTAACTCAATATTTTTGTAAAACAAACAATGTTGAGGATTCTGAATGAGGAAAATACCCTCAGTTAGAACCTTCACTAAATTTTGATGGAAAACAAAACCAAGAGAAAGTGTCAAATTTCTGAAAGAGGTATATTGACTGCAAAGTTAACAAATGCTAAGCTGTAGGGTCTTTCTTGTGACTGCCTGTTTGCTCTGTCGCTCAGTCGTGTCTGACTCTTCATGATTCTATGTATTATGGTCCCCCAGGCTCCGGTCCATGGGGTTTCCCAGGCAAGAATACTGGAATGGGCTGCCATTTCCTTCTTCAGAAGATCTTTCCAACTCAGGGATCAAACCCAAGTCTCTTGCATTGGCAGGCAGTTATTTTACCACTGAACCACAAGAGAAGCCCTTTCTCTGTCTTTTGTTCAGTTGCTCAGTCATGTCCAACTCTTTGCAACCCCATAGACTGCAGCACACCAGGCTTCCCAGTCCTTCACCATCTTCTAGAGCTTGCTCAAACTCATGTCCATCAAGTTGGTGATGCCATCCAACCATCTCATCCTCTATCGTCTCCTTCTCCTCCTGCCTTCAATCTTTCCCAGCATCAGGGTCTTTTCCAATGAGTCAGTTCTTTGCATCAGGTGCCCAAAGTATTAGAGCTTCAGCTTCAACATCAGTCCTTCCAGTGAATATTCCTGTCTACTACATCTACGTGTCTAATATGCTGCTAACCAGAGTGTACAAAAACACAATCCTTAGCCCTGTGAACTAAATTGCAAAGCTGTAGAATTCACTCTTTAGCCTAGAATCCATCTAGTTATCTAGACAATAACTAGACATAGAAAGATTTTACACAAGGAAGGTGAATAGGATCCACTTAAAGATCACATTCTCTTGGAACTTTTGTCTGGCTCTTAAATCATTCTTGGTTCCCTTGGTAATACTCCCATAGCAAATGCTTTACTATAATTACAGATGAACATGGGCATATTTTGAGACGTTACTCTTTGTTAATTGTAATTATACATACATGTACACAGAATAAAAAAAAAAAAATTCTTTCAGACCTAGAGAAAGAAAAGGGGTCAAGGATGGTTTTAATCCCCAAAACCTGTGAATATGTAACCTGACATGGCAAAAGGCTTTTGACAAGTGTGACTAAGTTAGGGGTTTTAAGATAGGGAGATTACCCTAGATTATTATGACAGATTCAATGTAATCACAGAGATTCTTATAAGAGAAAGCCAAGAGGATAAGTGTGAGAGGCAGTCCATGACATCAGAAACAGGGGTCACAGGAATGTGGAGCCACAGGCCAAGGAATGCAGGCGGTGTCTAGAAGGTGGAAAAGGGAAGGAAAAGATTCGCCTAGAATCTCTGGAGGAATTCTGGTCTCTAGAACTATAAGAGGATAAATTTATATTGCTTTAAGCCACTAAATTTGTGGTACTTTGTAATAATACCAATAAGTATCCAATATACAGACCTTGATAAAATAAAAGGGTAAGTCACAAGGGGAGATAGTAGATTTAAACTATACGGGTTGGGGGTGGGAAGTCCATTCAAGTGGATGAAATTCAAAAAAAAAACTAGGACAAATATTTGGAAAAACAAGATCATGAGGTCTTTTTTAATCACAGGAGAGACCGAGGTATGTTCAAAGGTGGGATGGAAAAGTGGAGAGGGAATTATCGAAGGTTATGAAGAGAAACTGTGTGAAGGGATGAATTTCCATGGCAACAGGAAAGAACACTATAACGAATAAGCACAGTCACCATTGACTCAATGGACATGAGTTTGAGGAAACTTCAGGAGATAGTGAAGGACAGGGAACCCTGGCGTGCTGCGGCTCATGGGTTGCAGAGTCAGACACGACTTAGTGGCTACACAACCCTGTGCTTGCTCTACGACAGTCCTGTCAAAGTCCTTTCTACTTTACAGAAGCAACTTAAGAAGTCCTAGAGTGCCTTATTTATTGATTAGGTAATTATGGTTGAGGGTGGATAAATAATTTGTTCAGACTATACATATTATAAATTGCAGAGCAGGACCTGAATCCAAGTCTGCCTGATAACAAAGGCCAGCCCCTTAACCCTCAGAAGAGAAAGGAAAGGTTACCAGGGCTATCAAACCCTGACTCCTAGCCCTTTGGGATGGGAGGGGACAAAATAAAAATGAAAGAAGAAATTAATGTGCTTTGTATATAAAAGCAGAAAGATAAAAATGTACTTCATAAGATAAGTTTAATGTTTCTTCACGAGCCAACTTTTAAAGCATGAGGTCAATATCAAAATATTTTTCACTGAATCACAATATTCAATCAACGTGTGACTTTTTATGCACAGTTTTAATGACTACATGGTTGAGAGTTCTCAGTTCATAAAAACTTTTTATGTTTTTCCCATATATGAGAAAAAATAAGTTAGGAATAAAATTAACATACCAGGGTATTCAGGTTGAATTTAAATCAAAATAAATTATATTTCTGTTGAGTTTCTAAAGTAAGAGCTATTTTCCCACATCGCTGAGTGATAGATTTTACTCAGTGAGAAAGTACAAACTACTTTGCAGAACACAATGTAAATTGACTTATCTGAATGGTATTTTGTGTTTCTAATTTGGGAAGGTGCTTGGTTTAACCATTTGCATCCAAAAAAGGAAGAGAGACTAAGATAAGAATTGGGTAAGTACACAGAATCAGTTGTCGGTATGCAGATATTTTCACCTAGTATTTTATTACTGTTGGGGCTTCCCAGGTGGCTCAGCGGTAAAGAATTCGCCAGCCAGGCAGGAGATGCAGGAGATGTGGATTGGATCCCTGGATTGGGAAGATCCCCTGGAGGAGGGCATGGCAAACCACCCCAATATTCTTGTCTGGAGAACTCCATGGACAGAGGAGCCTGGAGGGGCTACAGTTCCTCCCCGGGGGAGTCACAAAGAGTCAGACATCACTGAGCCCCAGTACACACAAAATCTGTACTTTCTTAAAAATCCAGGGCTCATCCTAAATTTTACACAATTGGGTCTGATTTATTGAATAGTTGACTGGATTTGGGCTAATTTTGAGGACAATTTGAAAATGCAAATTGATGATAGAAACAATATAAGTTGAAAAAGTATTTCAAGTGAATGGGCCAGTTTGGACAGTTCATAGACACAATAATAAAGATAAATTAAGGATTTCAAGGAAACTATTGTATAGTAGGAAAAAAAAATTGGACTGAAATAGAATAGACTGTCATTTTGAAGAAATAAAACTGTGATGTAGAAAATAAATATAAAATGATATACAAGACTTATACAAAAAGGGAAAAAAGCCAAAAATCAATAATATAAATGTAGGATGGAAAATAGAGGTGCAGACTAAGAATGACAGTGTTCCTGTAGGAAAACAGAGCAACTGAACCAGATGCAATAATTAGCATACAGTGAAGAAAACATTCCCAAGTTTAAAAAACAATACCTAAACACAAAGATTAAGACATTTTATTATATTCTGGGGGAAGGGCAATGAAAAAGATTCCATCAAATGACACACATCTTGGAAAACAATCTATCAGCAAGATTGAAAATACATCTCCAAGCATCTCTATAGAAACTGAACTTGCAAAAAAAATATGAGGATCTATTAAAGAACATGGGCTTCCCTGACGACTCAGATGGTAAATAATCTACCTGCAATGCAGGAGACCCGGGTTTGATCCCTGGGTAGGGATGATCCCTTGCAGAAGGGAATGGCTACCCATTCCAATACTCCTGCCTGGAGAATTCCATGGACAGCGGAGCCTGGTGGGTTATCGTCCATAGGGTCACAAAGAGTCAGACTGAGAGACTAACACTCTCCCTTTCACTTTAATGCCTTGTCTCAGCTGCAGCCTGGTTTATCTGGAGTGCTCTCATTTATTTTGCTTACAATCTGGCTCTCTCCTACTCTGGTCTTATTCTAGCCAAAGGCTTCCTGCTGGCATAAGCGGCAGGATTGAGCCTGTGCTGGTGAAGATGCAGATTAGAACTCTTTGCTTCAAGCCCTCTGTCTTTCTACAGCGCCTGTATTTCTCCACCAGAGGACTTGTAATAGTGAAGTACAGTGTCTATCTAAAATGTTTGAATAAATGAACGGTAAGGAGTTGTTAGCCAGACATCATTTTAAATTTCATTTATAGTTGACTGAGACTTCAGTAGTTTGAGTCTTATTTATATAGAATTTATGCATCTGTTGCTCTTCGTATATTAATATTAAGCACTTCCCTAATTTGTGGGGCCACTTATGGCCACTTTGTTACTAAAATTTATTTACACAGAGAGCCTTTCCTTTTTATTAAAAAATATTATATTCCTCATATCACTGACCCTTCTATATGTCTCTTACATGCAGCATTCAAGTTATATATTAATAGTAGGGGTTTCCCAGGTGGCACTAGTGGTAAGAACCTACCTGCCAACGCAGGTAGACATAAGAGATGTGGGTTCGATCCCTGCGTGGGGAAGATCCCCTGGAGAAGGGCATGGCAACCTACTCCAGTATTCTTGCCTGGAGAATCCCATGGGCAGAGGAGCCTGGCAGGCTATAGTAGATAGGGTCACACAGAGTCAGATACAACTGAGTGACTAAGCATGTACACAATGCTTTGGTAACTTAATCCTGAACATGTTAAACCTAAAGGACGGGTGCACAATTAATAGACCATGATCAGTGTACAGAAGAAAGTAGACAGAGTTAGGAGCAGGCTAGTGCTGGCAGATATCAGCTCTTGAGAACCCACTGTTTAATTTTCAGAAGTTTAAGTGTTGGTTGTTAAAAATAGGCAGTAACAAAAATAAATTGTATAAACCCACAATTAAATAAGTTGCATTAAAAACAATGACAGTAAATAACCCAAACTCATCATTTTCTAATTCTTTATTACACTGTACAATTATCTGTACCTTTGAGTTTATTTATATCTTTCCAACTCTTCACTGCCATCCACCCTCATCTTGCTTCATATATTCAGCACTCATATATTGGTTTCCATCATATTAATTTGATCAATTTTTTGTCAGTGTGGCTATTCACAACAAGATCTCAATTCACGGCTGAGTCTTTACTCAGTATCACTTCTATTGCACAGAACACAAAATAAAGGCTGTTAGGCTTTCTTCTACATAGGTATCAGTGGGGACTAAAACATCTTAGTATCTCTGAAGACTAAAACATCCTGAGTTCCTTTTCAATAACAAGGAACAAAATATCCTGCTGAGCATAAAGACCCTGATACTTGAAGCTTATGCTTCTTCACTATAGAGACTGCTCAAGCCCACCACTATTTTCTTGGTGTCTGACCCTGCTATGGTGTGAGATTTCCCAGTTAGCCTGAAAATCCCACGAGGAAGAACTACAATAAAGAACTGAGAAAAATGAGAAGCAAAGGACCACCCCTGGGAAGGATGTAGCCTGAGTATAATAAGGCAATTTGAAACAGGGACAGCAAATTAGAGCCTCGAAAGAAAAAAAAGGGAGCTGGGAAAGGAACATACATTTTTCAATATACACATACCTCCAGAATGAGTCATTGGCTTTTCCACAAAAGAGAAGAGTGTCGTGTGCATCGTTTCTACTTAAGCCACTGCTTTCTAACTCCCAAGCCTAAGCCAGTTACAGTAGGCTGTCTCTTTTATGTCCCTTTTATGTCTCTTACTTTTATGACATTAAAACACATCTTGGCTCATGGCCTTCTTTTTATCTAAAATTTTGTATATTTAACTTATCTCCTATGGTTAGATTTTTTTTTTCTTTTCTTCAAGTTTCCAAAGTTTCTTCTCATTCTTTTCTAAGGCATCACACAGACCTTTGATTAATTTAGTCAGCAATCTGAATCATCCTTGCTGCTAACTGCTAAGTCACTTCAGTCATGTCCAACTCTGTGCGACCCCACAGACGGCAGCCCAACAGGCTCCCCCGTCCCTGGGATTCTCCAGGCAAGAACACTGGAGTGGGTTGCCATTTCCTTCTCCAATGCGTGAAAGTGAAGTCACTCAGTCGTGTCCGACTCTTAGCGACCGCATGGACTGCAGCCCACCAGGCTCCTCCATCCATGGGATTTTCCAGGCAAGAGTACTGGAGCGGGGTGCCATTGCCTTCTCCGGAATCATCCTTGCTCATCACCAAATAGACAAAAAAAATAGAATCTCACTACTTGTTGTAAGCTGATTAAGAGGCACTGAAATTAAAATCAATTGGGTTTAGACAAAAAGAATCAAATACCACAGATGCATTTATAATTTGTTTATAACTTTAACATAATTTGAAAACAAAATTTTCTCACAGTAAGAGTCTATGGTGGGCCATGGGCATCTTTGTATAATCTGGAGGGGTGGAGAAGTTTTCTGTATGCACAGGCTGAAGCCACTATATGAAATTCTGATATAAAAATAAGAAAAACAGACACTGCCTCTTGTCATTTTCTCCCAGGAATATTTTTGTGAACTAAAGTCAGAGCTATTGGATTTTTTCCATGTCAGTTGCGTTGGATTTTTCTCTCACTCCAACCTTTGCTTGCAACAGCCTGTACCTGGGATATTCTCTTTGCTATATGGAATGCCATATGCAGTATGCTTCAGATCTTAATAAATGGACAATACTGCCAAGGTTGCTTGTTGTCCACCCGCAATTAAATTTTAATTTACTGAGAACCAACTACATGTTCAGCAGTGGCGGTAGGCATTCCAGGATAATATTAATAAGATACAGTCTTTATTCTCAAGATGATTACATCAGGGAAGAGAAAATCATGTGCCAAACAGAAACTTTAAGTGAAATTGAAATATTTGGCAGGGAAAGAAAGTCTTTTGGGGTCTTAAAATCAACACAAAACTGTGAATATAAATTTTCTGTCATGATACATGGCTAGGGGGAGAGTTAAGGGAGCAAAAGTAAAAAAAAAAAAAAAAAAAATCAGTGATTTGGTCACATAAGGCTCTGAGTTCTCTGTTCTCTGTGTTAAAATGATGTATTAAAGCAAAGAATTGGAAGTGATTCTTCCCAAGCACTTCTCGCTGCCAAGTACAAACTGTGTAGAAAGCCCAAAACTGAAAGGGGCGCATCAGACAGAAAGGAACGCGAGAGATAAGAAACAGCACAGAACGTCCATGCTTACCACTCTATCCTAAGAAGAGTCGATAGTGGTTAAACATGCCTAGAAAACCAAAACACTTACCTACACCTCTTTAGATGTGGCAATTCCACCTTAAGAAAAAAAGTAAGTGGGCTGGAAGTCTAACCCTTTCATTTTTCTTCTCACAGTTTATGGCTTGTTTACAGTTATCTTTAAAGGATATTTTACTCCAAACACTTTTCAAAATAGGTTACATGTATTATTAAAATAGGGCTTCCCCAGTGGCTCAGCAGTAAAGAATCCCATCCACCTGAAATGCAGGAGACCGGGGTTCAATCCCTGGGTCAGGAAGATCCCCTGGAGAAGGAAATGGTAGACAACTTCAGTGTTCTTGCCTGGAAAATTCCACGGGGTCACAAAAGAGTCAGACATGACTGAGCTGCTAAGCACCAATGAACTAAATAAAAAAAATCTCTCTAAGAATTAATTGTGCATTGGGGTTTTTTCAGATTTCATTCTGTTATTTATAGTATAACGTTAGAGAATGTTGATTCATGAAATTTTAGGGAATCTGAAGAAATTTAAGAAAATTTTTAAAGAAGCGTTTAACATGTTTACATGATTAGAAATATTTTTACTAAAATGAGGGGCAAAAACTTGACATTATCACTTATCTATTCCTAAAGAAACCAAGAGAAAACATAAGGTTTGCTACATATAAAATAATACTTGTTTTTTACTTGGAGCTTAAGTAATGGGCTGGAATTCTGTTATGTTATTTTTTATATTTGACTACTGAAAAGTAAAGTGTTACTGAGAATTTTCCCTGGACAAGGAAGTGGCAACCCACTCTGGTATTCTTGCCTGGAGAATCCCATGGACAGAGAAGCCTGGCAGGCTACAGTCCGTGGGATCACAAGAGTCAGACATAACTTAGTGACTAACCCACCATCACCACCGGGAATTATGTCTGTGTCAACATACTCCTAAATTTACTAAAAAGACAATTTGAACTTTGAGAGAGATAATAATATTCACAGTGAGTAGAACCTTCTCTCCATGTTCAGTGTCTGACTATAATATCCCAAAAGAGTAAGAGAAAAAGTGAATGAATAACCATTAACATCAATTTTGTTCTTGAAAGATAAATAGTATTCTTTATGGATTACTTCTGTAAGTCTGTTTTATGCAATTTTCACATGTTTTTTTAGTTATCAAGAAGAAAGCCTGAAGCAGTGAATAGTAAAAGTTCTACTTTGATTCAGGATGTAGGCCCTAAATTAGCTATGAAGTTCTTTGTTAGTCATGTCCCTCTCTCAGATGTAGGCTGTGTTTTGAAACTTAGCTATCAAAATTTTCTGGAAAATGTATGATTCAGAGAGGAATTTTCTTAGATCATAGTGTCCTTACATACTTTAAAAGAAAACAATATCAGTTTAATAATCCTATTTTGTTTCAGGCTAGATGAAGTTAATGGAAGAGACATTAGAGAAAATAAACATTAAATATAGCTTGTTTTTCCTAAGTGGTAACAAGATAAAAGGGAATGCTTTGATAAATAATCAGACAGTAACAGTATTCAAATACTGTTCAGACGCTTGAAAGTGTGTGACAGGCTACAATCTAAACTATAGACAAAATCCTAATTTTTAAAATTTAAGAAGAATTCTACTTCCTAGATGTAATAGCCATGTTAACATACTACAAAATAGAGGCACAGTTGGGTATAACACTATGGAAAGCTAAAATTGATAATTCAGATACAAATTAGATATGCAATAATTAGTTATAAATCTAAAAAGTGTGTATAGGATTCATATGCTGAAAACTATTGAGGAAACAAATAGAGATGAAAGACATAAAAAGATATAAATAGACATACTGTGTTGATTTCAGCATAGTAAAATGTCAATTCACTTCAAATTGATGTATAGTCTGATGCAGCTTTTATCAAAATCCCCACAAGAGTTTTGAATATATAAGCAAGATTGTGCTAAAATTTATATGGAAAAGCAAAGAAACTGGGATACATACATAATTTTCAGAAAGTAGAATAAAATGAGAGCTATCAGTCTACTTAATTTCAAAACATGACATAATTATAGTAAGCTAGAATGTGTGGTTTTGGGTGAAGTTATTGACACACAGGTCAAGGAAGCAAAATAAATAGGCTAGAAACAGATCACAAAAATACATCAGACTGATTTTTGACAAATGTTCAAAGCAATTTAGTATAGGAAAGATAACTCTTCAACAAATGGCACTGAAGCAGTTGGACATCCATAGGCAAAAAAGAGAATCTCAACCTAATTATCATACTATATACAAAATTAACTCCAAATTGATGATGGAATTAAACATGAAATATAAAACTATAACACTTCTAGGAAATAAAAAGCTTAAGATAAAAACTTTCAGATATTCAGTTCAGTTCTGTTCAGTTGCTCAGTTGTGTCTGACTCTTTGAGACCCCATAGATTGCAGTATGCCAGGCCTCCCTGTCCATCACCAACTACCAGAGTTCACTCAAACTCATATCCATTGAGTCAGTGATGCCATCCAACCATCTCATCCTCTGTCATCCCCTTCTCCTCCTGCCTTCAGTCTTTCCCAGTCTTTTCCAATGAGTCAATTCTTCACATCAGGTGGCCAAAGTACTGGAGTTTCACCTTCAGCATCAGTCTTCCAATGAATATTCAGGACTGATTTCCTTTAGGATGGACTGGTTGGATCTCCTTGCAGTCCAAGGGACTCTCAAGAGTCTTCTCCAATACCACAGTTCAAAAACATCAATTCTTCCACACTCAGGTTTCTTTATAGACCAACTCTCACATCCATACATGACTACTGGAAAAAAAATAGCTTTGACTAGATGGACATTTGTTGGCAAAGTAATGTATCTGCTTTTTAATATGCTCTCTAGGTTGGTCATAACATTTCTTCAAAGGAGTAACCATCTTTTAATTTCATGGCTGCAGTCACCATCTGCAGTGATTTTGGAGCCCAAAAATATGAAGTCTGTCACTGTTTCCCCATTTATTTGCCATGAAGTGTGGGCACAGGAGGGCCTAGAGGAGCTACTCCACGTTCAAGGTCAGGAGGGACGGTGGTAAGGAGATACCCCTCGTCCAAAGTAAGGAGCAGCAGCTGCGCTTTGCTGGAGCAGCCGTGAAGAGATATGCAACATTCAAGGTAAGATGGTGGGTGTTGCAAGAGACATCAGGGGGCAGACACACTGAAACCATAATCACAGAAAACTAGTCAATCTAATCACACTAGGACCACAGCCCTGTCTAACTCAATGAAACTAAGTCATGTCCTGTGGGGCCACCCAAGATAAGTAGGTCATGGTGGACAGGTCTGACAGAATGTGGTCCACTGGAGAAGCGAATGGCAAACCACTTCAGTATTCTTGCCTTGAGAACCTCATGAACAGTATGAAAAGGCAAAAAGATAGCACACTGAAAGAGGAACTCCCCAGGTTGGTAGGTGCCCAATATGCTACTGGAGATCAGTGGAGAAATAACTCCAGAAATAATGAAGGGATGGAGCCAAAGCAAAAACAATACCCAGTTGGGGAGGTGACTGGTGATAGAAGCAAGGTCCTATGCTGTAAAGAGCAATATTGCATAGGAACCTGGAATGTCAGGTCCATGAAACAAGGCAAATTGGAAGTGGTCAAACAGGAGATGGAAGAGTGAACGTCGACATTCTAGGAATCAGCAAACTAAAATGGACTGGAATGGGTGAATTTAACTCAGATGACCATTATATCTACTACTGTGGGCAGGAATCCCTTAGAAGAAATGGAGTAGCCATCATGGTCAACAAAAGAGTCCGAAATGCAGTACTTGGATGCAATCTCAAAAATGACAGGATGATCTCTGTTTTTTTCCAAGGCAAACTATTCAATATCACAGTAATCCAAGTCTATGCCCCAACCAGTAACGCTGAAGAAGCTGGAAGTTGACCGGTTCTATGAAGACCTACAAGACCTTTTAGAATCAACACCCAAAAAATATGTCCTTTTCATTATAGGGGACAGGAATGCAAAAGTAGGAAGTCAAGAGACACCTGGAGTAACAGGCAAATTTGGCCTTGGAATACGGAATGAAGCAGGGCAAAGGCTAATAGAGTTTTGCCAAGAGAACGCACT
>NW_011494620.1:1913472-1931525 GCF_000754665.1 Bison bison bison | reverse complement strand
TTATACAAACACCCTCTTCCAACAACACAAGAGAAGACTCTATACATGGACATCACCAGATGGTCAACATCAAAATCAGATTGATTATATTTGCAGCCAAAGATGGAGAAGCTCTATACAGTCAGCAAAAACAAGACCAGGAGCTGACTGTGGCTCAGATCATGAGCTCCTTATTGCCAAATTCAGACATAAATTAAAGAAAGTAGGGAAAACTAGACCATTCAGGTATGACCTAAATCAGATCCCTTATGATTATACAGTGGAAGTGAGAAATAGATTTAAGGGACTAGATCTGATAGATAGAGTGCCTGATGAACTACAGATGGAGGTTCGTGTCATTGTACAGGAGACAGGGATCAAGACCATCCCCATGGAAAAGAAATGCAAAAAAGCAAAATGGCTGTCTGGGGAGGCCTTACAAATAGCTGTGAAAAGAAGAGAAGCAAAAAGCAAAGGAGAAAAGGAAAGATATAAGCATCTGAATGCAGAGTTCCAAAGAATAGCAAGAAGAGATAAGAAAGCCTTCCTCAGCGATCAATGCAAAGAAATAGAGGAAAACAACAGAATGGGAAAGACTAGAGATCTCTTCAAGAAAATTAGAGATACCAAGGAAATGTTTCATGCAAAGATGGGCTCAATAAAGGACAGAAATGGTATGGACCTAACAGAAGCAGAAGATATTAAGAAGTGGCAAGAATACACAGAAGAGCTGTACAAAAAAGATCTTCACAACCAAGATAATCACAATGGTATGATCACTCAGCTAGAGCCAGACATCCTGGAATGTGAAGTCTAGTGGGCCTTAGAAAGCATCACTATGAACAAAGCTAGTGGAGCTGATGGAATTCTAGTTGAGCTATTTCAAATCCTGAGAGATGATGCTGTGAAAGTGCTGCATTCAATATGCCTGCAAATCTGGAAAACTCAGCAGTGGCCACAGGACTGGAAAAGGTCAGTTTTCATTCCAACCACAAAGAAAGGCAATGCCAAAGAATGCTCAAACTACCACACAATTGCACTCATCTCACACGCTACTAAAGTAATGCTCAAAATTCTCCAAGCCAGGCTTCAGCAATATGTGAACCGAGAACTTCCAAGTTCAAGCTGGTTTTAGAAAAGGCAGAGGAACCAGAGATCAAATTGCCAACATCCGCTGGATCATGGAAAAAGCAAGAGAGTTCCAGAAAAAACATCTATTTCTGCTTTATTGACTATGCCAAACCCTTTGACTGTGTGGATCACAATAAACTGTGGAAAATTCTGAAAGAGATGGGAATACGCTACCACCTGACCTGCCTCTTGAGAAACCTGTATGCAGGTCAGGAAGCAACAGTTAGAACTGGACATGGAACAACAGACTGGTTCCAAATAGGAAAAGGAGTACATCAAGGCTGTATATTGTCACCCTGCTTATTTAACTTCTATGCAGAGTACATCATGAGAAATGCTGGGCTGGAAGAAGCACAAGCTGGAATCAAGATTTCTGGGGGAAATAGCAATAACCTCAGATATGCAGATGACACCACCCTTATGGCAGAAAGTGAAGAGGAACTAAAAAGCCTCTGGATGAGAGTGAAAGAGGAGAGTGAAAAAGTTGGCTTAAAGCTCAACATTCAGAAAACGAAGATCATGGCATCTGGTCCCATCACTTCATGGGAAATAGATGGAGAAACAGTGGAAACAGTGTCAGACTTTATTGTTTGGGGCTCCAAAATCACTGCAGATGGTGACTGCAGCCATGAAATTAAAAGACGCTTACTCCTTGGAACAAAAGTTATGACCAACTTAGATAGCATATTCAAAAGCAGAGACATTACTTTGCCAACAAAGGTCCATCCAGTCAAGGCTATAGTTTTTCCTGTGGTCATGTATGGATGTGAGAGTTGGACTGGGAAGAAAGCTGAGCATGGAAGAATTGATGCTTTTGAACTGTGGTGTTGGAGAAGACTCTTGAGAGTCCCTTGAATTGCAAGGAGTTCCAACCAGTCCATTCTGAAGGAGATCAACCCTGGGATATCTTTGGAAGGAATGATGCTAAAGCTGAAACTCCAGTACTTTGGCCACCTTATGCGAAGAGTTGACTCATTGGAAAAGACTGATGCTGGGAGGAATTGGGGGCAGGAGGAGAAGGGGACGACAGAGGATGAGATGGCTGAATGGCATCACCAACTCGATGGACGTGAGTTTGAGTGAACTCCGGGAGATGGTGATGGACAGGGAGGCCTGGCGTGCTGCGATTCATGGGGTCACAAAGAGTCAGACACGACTGAGCAACTGAACTGAACTGATGGGACCAGATGCCATGATCTTAGTTTTCTAAATGCTGAGTTTTAGGCCAACTTTTTCACTCTCCTCTTTCACTTTCATCAAGAGGCTCTTTAGTTCTTCACTTTCTGCCATAAGGGTGGTGTCATCTGCATATCTGAGGTTATTGATATTTCTCCCGGCAATCTTGATTCCAACTTGTGCTTCTTCCAGCCCAGCATTTCTCATGATGTACTCTGCATATAAGTTAAATAAGGAGGATGACAATAAACAGCCTTGACGTACTCCTTTTCTGTTTTGGATCCCATCTGTTGTTCCATGTCCAGTTCTAACTGTTGCTTCCTGATCTGCATACAGATTTCTCAAGAGGCAGGTCAGGTGGTCTGGTATTCCCATTTCTTTCAGAATTTCCCACAGTTTATTGTGATCCACACAGTCAAAGGCTTTGGCATAGTCAATAAAGCAGAAATAGATGTTTTTCTGGAGCTCTCTTGCTTTTTTGTTGATCCAGCGTATGTTGGCAATTTGATTTCTGATTCCTCTGCCTTTTTAAAATCCAGCTTGAACATTTGGAAGTTCACAGTTGACATATTGTTGAAGCCTGGCTTGGAGAATTTTGAGCACTACTTTACTAGCGTGTGAGATGAGTGCAATTGTGTGGTAGTTTGAGCATTCTTTGGCATTGCCTTTCTTTGGGATTGGAATTAAATCTGACCATTTCTAGTTTTGTGGCCACTGCTGAGTTTTCCAAATTTTGAATCTTAGGACTGGGCAAAAAGGTTTTTAAACTTGACAACAAAAGCATGATCCATAAAAAGAAAAAATGATAAACTGGTCTTTATCAAAACTTAAAACTTCTACTCTGAGAAAGATCTCATTAAGAGGATGAAAAGGAAAGCTACAGAGAGAAAAATTTTGCAAACCACATATCTGACAAAAAACAAATATCTGAGACACAAACAGAAATCTCAGAATACAGTAGTGAAAAGTGAAAGTGTTAGCCACTCAGTTGTGTCCAACTTTTTGTAACCTTATGGACTGTAGCACGCCAGACTCCTGTGTCCATGGGATTCTCTAGGCAAGAATACTGTAGTGGGTTGCCATGACCTTCTTCAAGGAATCTTCCTGACCCAGAGATCAAACCCAGGTCTCCCACATTTCCAGTAGAGAAAAAAGCAAATTGCAAAATAGGCAAAAGACACAAAGAGACACTTCAACCAGGAGGATGTCCAGTTGGCAAATAGACACATGAAGAACATGATGATGACTAGCATTCTAGATTTCAGGTTGGAGTCTACTGGTGCATATCCAAACTGGCATAACCCTGAGAAGTTCATGTAAGAGATGGGACTTTGTCCCTTATATCTACATAGTTCCTACCAGACATTCTTCATTTATCTACTCTCCACACTTTGGTAGTTACCCCTACCCTCTTTCTTTCCAGGTCTTCTTATAGCAGTGGCTCCTGTTCTTGCAATCCCTGGAGTACTACCACCCTCATTGGTTTCTCTAACCCATCCAATATCTTTATAAATAATCTCTTTGAAAACTCTCCAGGAAGACTTGGTCTGAGTGGCCATCTCTTTCTTACCAGGCGAAGGCAAACAAACATAAGTGGCCAATAAAGCAAACATAGTTTTAGATCTGCAGTCAAATGAGTTATTAAATACTTTATTCTGAACTGGAATTACCCATCTGTCCCTGGCACAGCTGGATAAATTCAGGGTTCCCCCACAAGGACAGGATTCTTGCTACATGGCACAGAGCAGATCTGCTCACGTGTCCTGCACTTTCTTCTCCATGAAAAAAGAGACTCAGAGAGGACAGCACAGAGTATGCTTAGATACTTCTCATTCCAAAATGAGATAATTCATTCAAGAGAGACAATAAGAATAGGCAAAGAGATCGAGAGTGTCAACTGCAAGGACATTTCATCACTTTGAAGAATTAGACCAGAGAGGTAGAGTCCCTCTTCTAATTTTCAGTGTATACCAAGAAATCCTATAAGCAATAAGGAAAAGATAACACAAAATAGAAACTCTTCAAAGGACATGAAAAGGCAGTTCACAGAAGAGGAAACTCAAACTGTCAAGTAGATCATTCCTACCCTAGTGGACATCCAATATACTATTTGTTTTTGAGATCGCATTCATTATTAATTAAAATTAGTTTTCTGTTTGGTGTCAGACTAAATTTTTTGACATTGACCAGAGCAGTCAGAGGTAACATGTAAGTCAGTTTCAAACTTTAAAAGCTATTTTATAAAGGCTTAAACTTTTGCCTTCTTAGTTTAGGATTGTTCTTCTCCTACCTTGGACTTTAAGGCTGCCTTTAATGATGAAAATAATAATGTCACTTCTAAATAGGGCTTGCAATAGGCCAAGCAATATTCTAACTGTTTCACATGGGACAACTGTTAACCTTACAACAATCATGCAAAGAACATCATATTATTATTCCTTTTGATTAATGAGCAAACTGTCTGCCTAAGTTCAGTTGGGATTTGAACTAGGACAGTAGGGTCTCAGGGTCTGTGATGTTAACCATATCATATTGCCTCTAATTTTCAATTTGTTCCTGGCTTGAGCAAAAATTCAACCTATTTTAATCATGTTTCTCCCCATGATCTGAGTAACATAAACACTAACCCCTCCAAGGACAAGGAAAAATACAAATTTGCTGATGCTACGTGTAAACTGTGGTCTAATCCAGTGTGAATACCTTGAAGAAAAATGGTAGGCAGTAGATTAATATATTTAATTGTAAAACAACAGAGACAATCACAGGGAGCCAACATTCCCCTCCATCTCTGAGTTTCCCAGTGTTTGGGAAAGGTTTAGAAAGACTTAAGGGTAATAGGAGGGGAATTCCAGGCTGGAAATAGAGCTGGGACTTGGCAGCCTATTTAAGGAGGTAGAAGTTGTGGACTGCACAGGATTTCCTAGGGAGATAAGTGTTGCAGACCAAAGAAGGAGCACTCCGGATACCGCTGAACCTGTGAAAGCATTTCAGCAGAAAACCAGGACCACAGGAATGCAGCTTCTTCCCCAGACAAAAAGATGGTTATACGTTAAGCACAGTCAAAGGTTCTAAATGGTAGTACTTAACTCATAAACCACTTTTCCCACCCTTTAAAATGTTTACAAACTGGATTAAACCTGGCAAAAGAGGATTCAGGGAAAGAGGGAAAAAATACAAAATGCATATTACAACTACTTTTTAAAGATACTTGGGAAAATGTTTTTCTTTAGCCAATATGGAGAAAGCCTCCATGAAAATATGTTCCATAAGGACTTTATTTGTCTTGTTTATTATTCTTTCTATCCTCAAGGCCTAGAACACTGCCTGGCATAAGGAGATGCTTAATAAATATCTGTTGAATAATTAATTAATTGACAAAAAAGTGAACAAATGTTGGTAAACTAAGAACCACAAAATATTATTTTCTTTCTTATATATAAGCTGTATCCATTTTTGGCTGAAATTATCAGGATTTTATGAAGATGGTGTTTTGACCCTAATGATCAGACTCATCTCAGCTGATTAAAATGTTTACAGAGATATCAGACTTCCGTTTTCTTGCCAAGAGTTCCATTTTTTTTTTTCTTTCTCCATATACTTTATTTTTGTCTCATCACCCTTAGGCCTGCTGCTGCTGCTGCTGCTGCTGCTGCTAAGTCGCTTCAGTCATGTCCGACTCTGTGCGACCCCATAGATGGCAGCCCACCAGGCTCCTCCGTCCCTGGGATTCTCCAGGCAAGAACACTGGAGTGGGTTGCCATTTCCTTCTCCAATGCATGAAAGTGAAAAGTGAAAGTGAAGTCGCTCAGTCGTGTCCAACTCTTAGTGGACTGCAGCCCACCAGGCTCCTCCGCCCTTGGGATTTTCCAGGCAAGGGTGCTGGAGTGGGTTGCCTTCTCTGACCCTTAGGCCTATTTTAGTTTAAATGTGAGAACTGCACCAATAGGATAATTTCTCTCCCTCCCAATCCACTCTTTCTCTCCCTCCCTCTCTCTCTCTCCCTCTCTCTCTCCTCCCCTGGCTCCCTTCCTCCCTCCCTATCTACTAATTAACTAGGACTGTTTTTGTAATCACTTCAGAGGAAAAATAATAATCAATCCATTCACAAATGCATGTGCTTGTTGAAATCTCTGCTTTCTCCTGCCAGGGCAAACATTCCACTCCACCAAATGCTTCCTTTAGTTCATCCTGATCAGAGACAAGCAAAGCATTCAAGAGCATCCCTAGGAGCCAGCCATCTGCCTGTGAAGGAGAAACTCAAAGCCTTCAGAGCAGTCATTGAAAACACCTTAAAATAGCACATCGATACATCTGAGACTACTGTCCTCTCTAAACCCTAGAGCTGCTGATTAAAAGCTTATACTGTAAAGCAAAGCCATATGTTAGACCTTGTCTGTAGTTTTAGAATACTGTTTTGAATGTCTTGCTATCATCTCAGAGGTTTCCTACGGCCCTGCCAGTCATGTTGTGGCCAGCCAAAGGTAGGCATATCGGGGAAGGGCTCATTCATTTCTGTTAACATTGCTTCTAATGGGACAGTAAAGATCTAATGTGGTCGCTCTAACCAGGCCAGTCCCTGGTTCAGAGCAGCTGTCCGAGAAGAGTGACGCTCTTACTCTCCCTCTGTTCCCTTCCCCATTAACATCAGTCTCATCCCCCCAAATCTCCTGCTTGAATATCTTCAATTAATTATATATGATTGGAGTTGAAAATCAATGTTCTGGTTCCTTTTTATTTCCTTCCTGCATTTTGGGGACAGATGTCACTAATATATGTAAATTTATATAGGCTGGTTAAATATCTGGATATTAAGACAAATGTTTACTTAATTGTGCTGTTCAAATAGGGGAGGAAGAAGGAGATTAAATTGTCATCATTTCCTTCCTGTTAATATGCATTAGTCTTACATTTACACTAACACTCCAGTACCAACTAGCATAGCATCTTCTTTAGCCACATTTAAGCATTTTCCTTCAAATTCTTCATGGCTTTCCTTGGGTCTCTGTTTTGAATGTTTTGAACCCTGACAGCTATCTCTACCTTTCATGAAAAATTGTATGGAACCTGGGATATAACTCCAATCTCTGCTGTATTATTAACAACCCTCTTCTACAACCTATGTACTAAAACCTGTATTTCACCACTGTTTTGAAAGACTTTTAGGCACTCTAATATCTGTACAATTAACTGTGAAAATGTTCAGTCTTTTGAATCTTTTATTAAGTGATCAGTAGTTTATAAATCCCCGAAGCCAGAAACATGATTGAATAAGTTAACTACTGGTCCACTTCTCTAAACATGGACTTTAGGTCAAAGGTTATGTAGGACTTCAAGGAGGGTAGAGGAGAGTGTGAAAACTGGAAAGAAGCAGCTTCTTCAGTAAGATATTATGAGAAATTTCTCTAAAACTGAGCTGATATGTCCCAGATGTTTTGATCTCAATGTCTGTATACAAGATGTGTAAACCACCATATTCCAAGTCACATTCCCCAAATAAAATGATGACTATGTAACATCTGGAGGCAGACTGGGAAGAGCCTGATATGAAACTCAAATTCCACAGGGAATATGCTGAAGAACATGAGAAGTTGTCTGCTTCAGAGTTTCTTCCTGTTTTTTACTGTTTATGACCTTTGAGGCTGTCCGCACATTAGCGCATCACACACACAGGCCTTAAGTAAAATTCTTCTCAATAAAACCAGTTTCAATTAAACAAGAAATCCTGCCAATGTATTGTTTGCTTCCTTTCTATAACAAAAGAGCCTTAAACTGAATCTTGTTGTTGTTTAGTTGCTGAAGCATGTCCGACTCTTTGGTGACTCTATGGGCTCTAGCCCGTCAGGTTCCTCTGTCCATGGGATTTCCCAGGCAAAAATACTGGAATGGACTGCCATTTCTTAATCCAGGGGATCCTCCTAATCCAGGGATCAAACTCACGTCTCTTGCATTGGTAAGTGGACTCTTTACCACTGAGTCACCTGGAATGCCCAAAATGAACCTAGACTAGCATTTATTCTTGGAAAACAGTTTCAGATAAAAGTTTACCATATAACTGAATTATTTTACTGTACAGTAGAAATTAACACAGCACTGCAAATCAATCACACTTCAATAAAATATTTGTTTTTAAAAGTTTACCAAAGCAAAATCTAGACATGAAGTTTTGATGTCCTATCCCTATAGGTGACTCCACACAGCCAAATTTCTTAAAATGCTTAGAGTTTAGATCCATGATATTGTTAATGAGCTTAAAGAAGTATTTGGACCCAGATCCAGCTTTTTAAATTAACTTTTACAACTATCCTTAATTACAGACTTCGGGGGAAAAAATTACATATATGTTGTAATGTAAAGGAAGAAACCATAATAAAATAGAAAAAAATAAAGCAACATCTTTTCAGGAAAAGCCTCGTGTTTATTTAGAATACAGACTTCAAAGCCAAATTAAAAAACTGATTGTGATGGAAAGGATTCCTGCCTTATAAAAGGCTGTGAGGACCTTGCTCTGTACAAGAAAGGGTGAAGAATTTGAGGTTCTAAGGGGAAAAGCTTGGATAACAAAATAAAGGAGCACATGAGAAGGGACACAAAATTGCAGAAGAGAAGATAATGAAGAATACCTGTGGTAGTGTGATGGAAGTGAGTTTGGAGAAAATAAAAATATTTGATGAGGAAGCGAGTAAATGGTATGAGATGTTTCTCTCATACAGAATCTTCATTTAAATCTGTATTGCTCAATTAAGGTTTGTTTCAGTGAATTTGAAATAAGAAGGCTTGAAAATATCCATATCTAGCTTTATAAGGAGGAAAAATCCACCCATATCAATGCAGAAACCCAGGGTGGAGAGTGAAGCTTTAATCTGGGATACAATGAAATGAAAACTTATCTGATTAATCATCATAATATCTGACCTTGATAAATTATATTGATCTTTGTTATAATCTCTCTATTCAATATTTACACTTTCCATAAGCTACACAGTCAAAAAATGAAATCCTGTAATGCTAGATGTGTTACTAAGAGTAATAATATTGCTTCTTAGTGGGATAAACCATCCACTGTAAGTCCTGTTAGGTTCTTTTCATAATTATTTCATGCAGTCCTCAAAACAACCCTGGAAGTTGATTATTCTCACTTTACAGATGAGGTCACTGAGAATCAGAGACGCTGGATGACTTGCCAAGCATCACAAAGTAAGAGGCAGCACCGGGATTCTAAACCAATTCTCCCTCCAAAACTCACAATCCTCTCCAATGCACCAGCTTTGTGAGGTTTAGTTCATCGTGTTTTGAAATAATCTAGCTCTAGATTAGGTCTAACAAACTTAGAAAACATTGCTCCATTCACAACAAAGCACGGATGCATTTGTGTCTCCAAGATGCAGCTTCAGTGAAGCTGCTCAGTCATGTTCGACTCTTTGCGACCCCATGGACTGTAGCCTTCCAGGCTCCTCCATCCATGGAATTTTCTAGGCAAGAGTACTGGAGTGGGTTGCCATTTGAAGAAACTTGGAACACTGAAAGAGGGAACTGGTCAGTTCTATGAGTGCACTTGGAATTAATGAAAACATACTTGAAGCCAAAGCTAAACAACCGAATAAAAACAACAGCAAAAAATATCCCTTCCCCTTTTATTGCGAGTTAATGATTGAGATACATACAAACTGATGGACTGTTTCTGAGTGTTTGCTGGTATCTCAGTCAATCTCATTTCAGTGACCCGTGTTCGTTCGTTTTTCACAAACCTTATTTTTGTTAATAAAAGTCCTTTTGAATATCTTTTGCCAAAAGCGTTTGTCAAGATCAAACTAAAAATCATTTCTATTAAGTTGGAGAAGCTGCTTTCTTAATTAAATGTAAAATATAATGAACTCTTTGTTAAGGAGGCCTGCCTTAAGTTAAAGATGTTGCTGAGGATAAGGGGCTTGAGGTGCATGTCTGCCTCCCTGTTGTTAACAAAAGCACCCTTTTGTTATGCACACACAGCTCAGAATGTCTTTCCTTTTCCTTTTTTACCATTTCCTTCTTTTAAAATTCAAGACGATGATGACAAAAACATGGAGGTTAATAATACAATTCAAGCCAAGCATATTTTTTGTGGGAAAACATTGAGATAACTAAGGCAACATGTGTATGTTTCAATTATGTGCATTCTTTCTCAGTTTTTCATTTTATCCTCAAAAAGAGGGAGACAGAAGGCATACAGACACTAGTAGAATCTCTGGGGTACTGAGCTCATCTTTGTTTCCTGGGGAGATGTTAGCTTTGGAAGTGGTTCCCTGTTCAGCATTAATCGCTTATTTATAATGTGTCAATGAGTTTCCTCTTACACTTAATATGGGAAATAATACAAAATAAGCACTGTGAAAAATATTTGGCAAATAGAGCAAAGAAGCCATTCTGTTATTGTTATTTCTAGTTTCCCAGACAGGAACTGAATGGAATCACATTCTTGTGCTAATAGTCATTAGTGGAGTTTCAAGGTGTTTAAAGATTTAGGAAAGTAATATTCACAAATCTGTTAGCTTTTATATTCATCGAAGAAAACTATTAATTACTGGCTTGGGTTTATAAATAGAATTCTGCCATAGAAATTTATAACTTTTTAAACTTTTAAGACACACAATAAAAATTTAAAAAATAGAATCGTTAAACATAGCTGTGAAAATATAAAGTCAAAAGAGACAGAAAATACATACAATGAGTAGAAAAAGATGGAATCTATCTAAATGGAAGTAGACTTGAAATAAATGTAAAATCATTTTTAAAGAAAGAATAGTTACAAGAGACATACTTTATTATCAACTAATATGTCAGACTTGAGAGTTTTAACTGGTGATACTTTCATTAAAAATCAATATGCACCATGATATTAGAAAAAAAGACCACTGATATCTTCAGGAGCAGTGAAAGAATACAGTGTATGAAAAAAATAAAATTATCATCCTACTCTGTATTACTCCTAATAGAATGTTTAATTCTCCCTCATGGTCAGACATCTATGGGTAAACAACAATACCCTGAAAGGCTAGCAACTAAGATGGTGCACGAAACTGTATCACATGAAAAAGTGATACAGTTGAAGGAACTGAACATGAAGCCTGGAAAAGAGGAGACTTGGGCAAATGCCAGGAAAAGAGGGAGGAACTTTCTCTAAGTGTTAGAAATGCTGTTATATGAAAGAAGAGCCACGCTTGTTCTGTGTCCAAAAAACCATCTGGGCTCCATATAGAGGAAAACATGCTGAAAGTCAAAACTGTATCATTATGGGATAGGGTGCCGTATTAGTCACAGTTCTTTTGCTTTCAAGTAGAAAAATGAAAAAATAAAGACGGGGTACTTATTGGCCTACACATTTGACAAACCCAAGGGTGGAGTAAGCTTTGGGAACAGGACATTTAAGACTCTAACAGTGTCATAGTGCTCTCTTTCTGAGCATTCATCTCCTTGTGTTTGGCTTCTTTCTCAGGCAGCCTCTTGATACATGAGACCCAAGACAGCCACCAGAATACAGGGTGTGCCAAACCTGGAAATCACAGGGAAAAGAAAACAGCTCTCTCTCTCATCTTCTAATTTGTGAGTTATTATCGAGAACTGTGGCTGAGTCTGCATGGGTGCGAAGGTGCCACTTCTGGGACTCCTTACCATAGACAGGGGGATGGATGCTATGAGAGATTCAGCCCAGGGAAGTCATGTGCCTGTGGCTAAAAGTGCAGTGACCATGACTGACACCAGCAGAATCAATCTGAGTGGAAGAGAGGACAGTAGGGAGCTGTGCCAGCAACAAATCAAATCAAAACAACTACAAACAAAAATGGATGTGTAAAAAGAAGTAAAGCTGTACATCACAGCTGCTTGGAAAGGTAATGAGTTTCTCATCACTGAATGTGTTCAAGCGGAACTTGCAGAACAGCTTGTCAATACAAAAAGGTCACAGAGGTCAACTGTGGGACCCTGAGCAAGTCACCCTCTATTTCCTTGTTTAGTCATAGATTCAGCATTGAGCACACACAGTGTGGCAGGCCATGCAGACCCAGTGGTACACAAGACAGGTGGGTGCCTGCTCTGGAGGAACTTATAATCTACAGTCTCTAACCTGTAAAAGAGATTACCTCCATCACATAGCGTGAGTGTGATTAAAACAAAAGATGTATGTGGAAACTGACAATTATAAAACAATATATGAATACAAGATAGGGCTTCCCTGGTGGCTCAGTTGGTAAAGAATATGCCTGCAATGCAGGAAACCCAGGTTCAATCCCTGGGTGGAGAAGATCCCCTGGAGAAGGAAATGGCAACCCACACCAGTACTCTTGACTGGAAAATCCTATGGACAGAGGAGCCTGGGAGGCTATAGTCTACGGGGTCTCAAAGAGTAAGACATGACTGAGTGTCTGAACATATTGCAGAATAACTAATATTTGTGTTGGGAAAGGTGAAAAGGATTTAAAACCAAACTTCATCTCTAGAGGAATTTCATCTACACATGCTATAAGCATCCTACTCAACTCCATGACACAGGGCTTGTGATCTAATCCCAAATGAATTATTTTCTCCAATAAAGATCAAGGGTAAAAATACTCAGCCTATGATTTAGGGCTAAAGATTTAAGAAACAGATTATCTCATGAGCCATAAACATGGATACAGCTTCTAGGACGGGGTCTGGCTGAGATCCATAGTAAGCTTGACCTGAGGGCTCTGTGAGCCAGCACAAAGCAGGGCAACTTCTCAGAGTAGCTAGACGGTCTCAGCACCCAGCCTTCTTGAACACCATTGGCACTGGCTTGCTAAGCCAAAGCTTGAGGGACATGAAACAACCTTAGAAGGTGGGTGGCCCCATCATGAGAGACTTAAATTAAAGAGCTTGGGAATAGCAACATCTTATCCAGTGCCCAGGCACAGTGCCAAACACACCTTTTGTGTGGATAGTATAATTAGTGACTGCTGCAGTCGCTTCATGGCACCCCACTCCGGTACTCTTGCCTGGAAAATCCCATGGATGGAGGAGCCTGGTGGGCTACAGTCCATGGGGTCGCTAAGAGTCAGACATGACTGAGCGACTTCCCTTTCACTTTTCACTTTCATGCATTGGAGAAGGAAATGGCAACCCACTCCAGTGTTCTTGCCTGGAGAATCCCAGGGACGGGGGAGCCTCGTGGGCTTCCGTCTATGGAGTCGCACAGAGTCGAACACGACTGAAGCGACTTAGTAGCAGCAGCAGCAAAGGCTTTCCTAGGTGGCGCTAGTGATAAAAACAAAACAAAACAAAACAAAAACCTGTCTGCCAATGCAGGAGACATAAGAAATGCAGGTATGGGGACGGTCCTATGATGGCGGAGGAATTGAACGGGGAGACCACTTTCTCCCCCACAAATTCATCAAAAGAACATTTAAACACTGAGTAAAATCCACAAAACAACTTCTGAATGCCGGCAGAGGACATCAGGCACCCAGAAAAGCAGCCCATTGTCTTCGAAAGGAGGTAGGAAAAATATAAAAGACAAAAAAAGAGACAAAAGAGGTAGGGACAGAGCTCCATCCCAGGAAGGAGTCTTAAAAATAGAGAAGTTTCCAAACACCAGAAAACACTCTCACTGCTGAGTCTGTGCCAAGCCTTGAAAGCACAGAGGGCAACATAATAGCGAGGAAAAATAAGTAAATAATTAAAACCCACAGATTACGAGCCCAACAGTAACTCCCCCAGTGGAGAAGCAGCGCAGAAGCCTGCGCCCACCACTAGCAAGTGGGGACTGGGCAGGGAGGCGCGGGCTGCATTGCTTAGAGTAAGGATCGGGCCTGAATGCCCCCGACGGTAATCAGAGAGAACTAATTTGGGCTAGCAAACCAGACTGTGGGATAGCTACCACGGGAAAAGCCCTAAGACACCACCAGGCCCGCGCACAGAACAAAGGGTGGAACAGAACTAGCCAGCTGCAGACCATCCCCCTCTGGTGACAGGCAGCCAGAGCCAGAAGGGGGCAATCGCAGCCCCAGAGAGACATTATCTACAAAACTGCAAGCAGGCTTCTTTGCTTACTAAGACTTCTTGGGGTTCTGGAAAGTCATCCGCCTGAGAAGGTGCGCCGGTTGTACACCCAGAAAACTGAGCGGCAGGGACGGGAGAGGCGATAAGTTGCAGTGACCGAGCTCACCAAACACCTCATCACCTGAGCTGCTCGGAGCTGGGAAAGGCACAAAATGCAGGTCCAATGGAGTCTGCGCCTCTGAGGACTACCCGAGTGCCTGAACCTGAGCGGCTTAGACCTGGGAGATGCATGCAGCCCAGGGCTCGCCTCGGACAGTTCCCAGCGGAGCAACCTAGAGCCTGAGCTGTGTGGGCAGGGAGAGTGCACACGCCGTGAGCGGGAGCAGGCCCAGTGTGGCTGAGACACTACGAGCACACGCCAGTGTTATTTGTTTGCAGCGTCCCTCCCTCCCCACAGCACGACTGAACAAGTGAGCACAAAAGAGTGTCAACCACCATCCCCTTGTGTCAGGGTGGAAATCAGACACTGAAGAGACCAGCAAACAGAAGCTAAAACCGAGGGAACCGCCTTGAAAGTGACAGGTGCAATAGATTAAAACCCTGTAGTTAGCACTGACTACATAGGAAGGGGCCTATAGATCTTGAGATATATAAGCCAGACCAAGAAACTATCCAAAAATGAACTGACCCCACACTGCCCACACCACCACCAGAGAAAGTCCTAGATATATTTTTACTATTTTTACGATCATTCTTTTCTTTTTCTTCTTCTTCTTCTTCTTTTTTCCTCTTTTTCTTTTCTTTTTTTTAACTTTTTTAAAATTTTAAGTCCTCTATTACTCCTTTAATTTTCATTTTTATAACCTCCTATTACTTTTCAAAAAAAAAAAGACTTTTTAAAGCAAACTTCATATATATATATTTAAATAACTTTTGTGACTTTTTTTCTTCTTCTTCTTCTTTTCTTTAATATTTCATTTTTGAAAATCCAACCTCTACTCTAGAATTTTAATCTTTTCTTTTTGGTATTTGTTATCAATTTTGTACCTTTAAGAATCCAATCTTCAGTACCTATTTTTACTTGGGAGCAAGATTACTGGCTTGACTGCTCTCTCCCCCTTTGGACTCTCCTTTCTCTCCATTAGGTTGCCTCTGTCTCCACCCTCCCCCTTCTCTTCTCTACCCAACTCTCTGAATCTCTGTGTATTCCAGACAGTGGAGGACACTTGGGGAACTGATTACTGGCTGGATCTGTCTCTCTCCTTTTCATTCCCCCCTTTTATCCTTCTGGCCACCTCTGTCTCCTTTCTCCCTCTTCTCTTCTCTGTATAACTCCATGAACATCTCTGAGCAGTCCAGACTGTGGAGCACACCTAAAGAAGTGATTACTGGCTAGCTTGCTCTCTCCTCTTTTGATTCCACCTCATCTCATTCAGGTCACCTCTAATTCCCTCCTCCCTCTTCTCTTCTCCATGTAACTCTGTGAACCTCTCTGGGTGTCCCTCACTGTGGAGAAACTTTTCATCTTTAACCTAGATGTTTTGTCAACAGTGCTGTATAGAAGGAGAAGTCTTGAGACTACTGTAAAACTAAGACTGAAAACCAGGAGCAGGAGGCTTAAGTCCAAATCCTGAGAACATCATAGAACACCTGACTCCAGGGACCATTAAGCGATAGGAGCTCATCAAATGCCTCCATACCTACACTGAAACCAAGCACCACCCAAGGGCCAATAAGTTCCAGAGCAAGACATACCACGCAAATTCTCCAGCAACACAGGAACACAGCCCTGAGCTTCAATATACAGGCTGCCCAAAGTTACTCCAAAACCATTGACATCTCATAACTCATTACTAGACACTTCATTGTATTCCAGAGACAAGAAATCCAGCTCCACTCACCAGAACACCAACACAAGCTTCCCTAACCAAGAAACCTTGACAAGCCACTGATACAACCCCACCCACAGCGAGGAAACTCCACAATAAAGAGAACTCCACAAACTGCCAGAATACGGAAAGGCCACCCCAAACTCAGCAATATAAACAAGATGAAGTGACAGAGGAATACCCAGCAGGTAAAGGAACAGGATAAATGCCCACCGAACCAAACAAAAGAGGAGGAGATAGGGAATCTACCTGATAAAGAATTCCAAATAATGATAGTGAAAATGATCTAAAATCTTGAAATAAAAATGTAATAACAGATAAATAGCCTGGAGACAAGGATTGAGGAAATGCAAGAAAAGTTTAACAAGAACCTAGAAGAAATAAAAAAGAGTCAATATATAATGAATAATGCAATAAATGAGATCAAAAACACTCTGGAGGCAACAAATAGTAGAATAACAGAGGCAGAAGATAGGATTAGTGAATTAGAAGATAGAATGGTAGAAATAAATGAATCAGAGAGGATAAAAGAAAAACGAATTAAAAGAAATGAGGACAATCTCAGAGCCCTCCAGGACAATATTAAATGCCACAACATTCGAATCATAGGAGTCCCAGAAGAAGAAGACCAAAAAAAAGACCATGAGAAAATACTTGAGGAGATAATAGTTGAAAACTTCCCTAAAATGGGGAAGGAAATAATCACCCAATTCCAAGAAACCCAGAGAGTCCCAAACAGGATAAACCCAAGGCAAAACACCCCAAGACACATATTAATAAAATTAACAAAGATCAAACACAAAGAACAAATATTAAAAGCAGCAAGGGAAAAACAACAAATAACACACAAGGGGATTCCCATAAGGATAACAGCTGATCTTTCAATAGAAACTCTTCAGGCCAGGAGGGAATGGCAGGACATACTTAAAGTGATGAAAGAAAATAACCTACAGCCCAGATTACTGTACCCAGAAAGGATCTCATTCCAATATGAAGGAGAAATCAAAAGCTTTACAGACAAGCAAAAGCTGAGAGAATTCAGCACCACCAAACCAGCTCTCCAACAAATACTAAAGGATATTCTCTAGACAGGAGACACAAAAACGGTGTATAAACTCGAACCCAAAACAATGAAGTAAATGGCAACGGGATCATACTTATCAATTACGTTTACCTTAAATGTAAATGGGTTGAATGCCTCAACCAAAAGACAAAGACTGGCTGAATGGATACAAAAACAAGACCCCTATGTATGTTGTCTACAAGAGACCCACCTCAAAACAGGGGACACATACAGACTGAAAGTGAAGGGCTGGAAAAGGATATTCCATGCAAATAGAGATCAAAAGAAAGCAGGAGTAGCAATACTCATATCAGATAAAATAGACTTTAAAACAAAGGCTGTAAAAAGAGACAAAGAAGGACACTACATAATGATCAAAGGATCAATCCAAGAAGAAGATATAACAATTATAAATATATATGCACCCAACATAGGAGCACCGCAATACGTAAGACAAATGCTAACAAGTATGAAAGGGGAAATTAACAATAACACAATAATAGTGGGAGACTTTAATACCCCACTCACACCTATGGATAGATCAACTAAACAGAAAATTAACAAGGAAACACAAACTTTAAATGATACAATAGACCAGTTAGACCTAATTGATATCTATAGGACATTTCACCCCAAAACAATGAATTTCATCTTTTTCTCAAGCGCACATGGAACCTTCTCCAGGATAGATCACATCCTGGGCCATAAATCTAGCCTTGGTAAATTCAAAAAAATTGAAATCATTCCAAGCATCTTTTCTGACCACAATGCAGTAAGATTAGATCTCAATTACAGGAGAAAAAATATTAAAAATTCCAACATATGGA
>NW_011494620.1:1912239-1913372 GCF_000754665.1 Bison bison bison | reverse complement strand
TGAACAGAAACGAATGAAAATGAAAACACAACAACCCAAAACCTATGGGACACTGTAAAAGCAGTGCTAAGGGGAAGGTTCATAGCAATACAGGCATACCTCAAGAAACAAGAAAAAAGTCAAATAAATAACCTAACTCTACACCTAAAGCAACTAGGAAAGTAAGAAATGAAGAACCCCAGGGTTAGTAGTAGGAAAAAAATCTTAAAAATTAGGGCAGAAATAAATGCAAAAGAAACAAAGGAGACCATAGCAAAAATCAACAAAGCCAAAAGCTGGTTCTTTGAAAGGATAAATAAAATTGACAAACCATTAGCCAGACTCATCAAGAAACAAAGGGAGAAAAATCAAATGAATAAAATTAGAAATGAAAATGGAGAGATCACAACAGACAACACACAAATACAAAGGATCATAAGAGACTACTATCAGAAATTATATGCCAATAAAATGGACAACGTGGAAGAAATGGACAAATTCTTAGAAAAGTACAACTTCCCAAAACTGAACCAGGAAGAAAAAGAAAATCTTAACAGATCCATCACAAGCACAGAAATTGAAACTGTAATCAGAAATCTTCTAACAAATAAAAGCCCAGGTCCAGACGGCTTCACAGGTGAACTCTACCAAAAATTTAGAGAAGAGCTGACACCTATCCTACTCAAACTCTTCCAGAAAATTGCAAAGGAAGGTAAACTTCCAAACTCATTCTATGAGGCCACCATCACCCTAATACCAAAACCTGACAAAGATACCACAAAAAAAGAAAACTACAGGCCAATATCACTGATGAACATAGATGCAAAAATCCTTAATAAAATTCTAGCAATCAGAATCCAACAACACATTAAAAAGATCATACACCATGACCAAGTGGGCTTTATCCCAGGGATGCAAGGATTCTTCAATATCTGCAAATTAATCAATGTAATACACCACAGTAACAAATTGAAAAATAAAAACCATATGATTATCTCAATAGATGCAGAGAAAGCCTTTGATAAGATTCAACATCCATTTATGATAAAAACTCTCCAGAAAGCAGGGATAGAAGGAACATACCTCAACATAATAAAAGCTATATATGACAAACCCACAGCAAACATTATCCTCAATGGTGAAAAATTGAAAGC
>NW_011494620.1:1911547-1912031 GCF_000754665.1 Bison bison bison | reverse complement strand
TTAAGGAAATAATTCCATTCACCATTGCAACGAAAAGAATAAAATACTTAGGAATATATCTACCTAAAGAAACTAAAGACCTATATATAGAAAACTATAAAACACTGATGAAAGAAATCAAAGAGGACATTAACAGATGGAGAAATATACCATGTTCATGGATCGGAAGAATCTATATAGTGAAAATGAGTATACTACCCAAAACAATCTATAGATTCAATGCAATCCCTATCAAGCTTCCAATGGTATTTTTCACAGAGCTAGAACAAATAATTTCACAATTCGTATGGAAATACAAAAAACCTCGAATAGCCAAAGCAATCTTGAGAAAGAATGGAACTGGAGAAATCAACCTGCCTCACTTCAGGCTCTACTACAAAGCCACAGTCATCAAGACAGTATGGTACTGGCACAAAGACAGAAATATAGATCAATGGAACAAAATAGAAAGCCCAGAGATAAACCCACGCACCTATGGACACCT
>NW_011494620.1:1910530-1911329 GCF_000754665.1 Bison bison bison | reverse complement strand
CTTTGACAAAGGAGGCAAGAATATACAATGGAGAAAAGACAATCTCTTTAACAAGTGGTGCTGGGAAAACTGGTCAACCACTTGTAAAAGAATGAAACTGGAACACTTTCTAACACCATACACAAAAATAAACTCAAAATGGATTAAAGATCTAAACATAAGGCCAGAAACTATACAACTCTTAGAGGAGAACATAGGCAAAACACTCTCTGACATACATCACAGCAGAATCCTCTATGACCCACCTCCCAGAATATTGGAAATAAAAGCAAAAATAAATGGGATCTAATTAAAATTAAAAGCTTCTGCACAACAAAAGAAACTTTAAGCATGGTGAAAAAACAGCCTTCAGAATGGGAGAAAATAATAGCAAATGAAGCAACTGACAAACAACTAATCTCAAAAATATACAAGCAACTCCTACAGCTCAATTCCAGAAAAATAAATAAGCCAATCAAAAAATGGGCCAAAGAACTAAATAGACATTTCTCCAAAGAAGACATACAGATGGCTAACAAACACATGAAAAGATGCTCAAAACAGAGAAATTATCAGAGAAATGCAAATCAAAACCACAATGAGGTACCATTTCATGCCAGTCAGAATAGCTGCGATCCAAAAGTCTACAAGCAATATATGCTGGAGAGGATGTGGAGAAAAGGGAACCCCTCTTACACTGTTGGTGGGAATGCAAACTAGTACAGCCACTATGGAGAACAGTGTGGAGATTCCTTAAAAAACTGGAAATAGAACTGCCTTATGATCCAGCAATCCCACTGCTGGGCATACACACTGAGGA
>NW_011494620.1:1909295-1910430 GCF_000754665.1 Bison bison bison | reverse complement strand
AAGAAAGCTGTGGTACATATACACAATGGAGTATTACTCAGCCATTAAAAAGAATACATTTGAATCAGTTCTAATGAGGTGGATGAAACTGGAGCCTATTATACAGAGTGAAGTAAGCCAGAAAGAAAAACACCAATACAGTATACTAATGCATATATATGAAATTTAGAAAGATGGTAATGACAACCCTGTATGCAAGACAGCAAAAGAGACACAGATGTATAGAACAGTCTTTTGGACTCTGTGGGAGAGGGAGGGGGGATGATTTGGGAAAATGGCATTAAAACATGTATAATATCATTTAAGAAATGAATCGCCAGGCCAGGTTCGATGCAGGATACAGGAAGCTTGGGGCTGGTGCACTGGGATGACCCAGAGGGATGGTATGGGAGGAAGGTAGGAGGGGGGTTCAGGATGGGGAACATGTGTACACCCGTGGCAGATGCATGTTGATGTATTGGCAAAACCAATACAATATTGTAAAGTAAAAAATAATAATAATAATAAATTTAAAAAAGAAAATCAATAAGGAAATGCTTAAATAAAATGTGATAATCCATTGACTATATTAAAAAAAAAAAGAAATGAGCGTATGATCCCTGAGCAACTAAGCGTGCATGCTTGCAAAGGTAGCCTAATACTATAATTTTATTGCCTTAAATGAGGGCCAACTTCTCCATTGAAATCTGTCTATTCAATGAAGACACTTTAAGATACTAGAATTTACTGTTAACCCATGGAACCCAAACACTTTTGATTCATTTTGAACAAAAAAGAAAATGATCAGATTGTCTTCTGGGGGTCAGAAGCGAGATGGGTTAAGGTTATTGGGAAATTTGAAAAAATTAAAGGTTCTAGCACCCAACTCCAGTACTCTTGCCTGGAAAATCCCATGAATGGAGGAGCCTGGTAGGCTGCTGTCCATGGGGTCGCTAAGAGTCGGACACGACTGAGCAACTTCACTTTCACTTTTCACTTTCATGCATTGGAGAAGGAAATGGCAACCCACTCCAGTGTTCTTGCCTGGAGAATCCCAGGGACTGGGGAGCCTGGTGGGCTGCCATTTATGGGGTCGCACAGAGTCGGACATGACTGAAGCGACTTAGCAGCAGCAGCAGCAGCCACTCTATTAGGG
>NW_011494620.1:1876076-1909144 GCF_000754665.1 Bison bison bison | reverse complement strand
GTGATGGAGGCTGACAGCCCCTGATGTATGATAGGAAGTAGTAGGATTAAGAGAAACCTATAAATCAGTCAGTACTTGCCACAGCCTCGTTTCCAAACCATCTGAGCAGGAAGGTCTGTTTGGACCAGAATTAGATTTGGCCCACACAGGACCCTTAAATCAGCCATTGAAAACCAAATGTGGAATTTCCTTTCAGGTCCAAAATATTGATGTCATATTTTCACCACAAGAATAAACCCAAAATAATCTGAAGCAATTTTCTTCCATCTGAGGGAGGAAAATAGGGTGTAGAAATTCTGCCCAGCTGACTCAAAGTGAATAGTTCAGAAGCAATTGCCAAATATCCAACTCAAAGAGGATATTTAAATTGATTGAGGAACCCCATTCCTTGATAACCAACGTTTTGGGATTGAAACACCAACAAAATAGCAAAGCCTTTGTTTTTCCATTTTGAAAAGGTAAATGAGACTTTTAAGTCAAAGAAATTTTTTCAAATCTTAAATGTTTGGTGGGTACTATTGACCAACGGTGTAGGAGGTGAGTTTTACTGCTGGTGTTTTTTAATTCCCAAGTTTCCATGATTGCATACTTTAGTCATTTGGCAATGAGAACATTAGAAGTCTTGTCAAAGGTCTGCTTCTTCCTTTCTTGTTTGTATGAATTTCAACTTTTGTTTCTGGTGAGAACAAAGGGGTGTGTCAGGGGAGGTGTCTCCCTATGTATGTCTACCTTTCACTTGTCCTAAAAACAATACAAAAAAAAAATATCTTTTGGTTTTCTGACAGTCTCTGCAGCTCAGACACTTCCATTAAGAGACCCTGCCTCTTTTGAGATATTCTATTACCTCCTGGCTATGTTTTCCAGCATGTTCCCCAACAAAGCACAAAGGGAACAGGTAGGGCTGCCTTCAGATGCAGGTGATCAGCTGCGAAAGAACTCCTCTCTGGTGATCAGAGCAAGGACAGCAGACACTTTGACTTTAGATACTCCATTGATAAGCAGCTCCTTCCAAAGGACATGAAGTAGGCAATCTTTCTTAGCCATCAATTCTGCTAAGAAGACCACCTAACTTGTCTATATCCCCTTAGGTGGATATAGGGGATATCACCTGTATCACCTAAGGGGATATAGACAAGTAGACAGGACTTATAGATAAGTTAGGTGACTGCACTTTATTTCTCACTTAAAATACTTTAACTATCAATATGTTTGGAATGAAGTTATTTTTTAATATAAGTTTATTTTAATTGGAGGCTAATTACTTTACAATATTGTATTGGTTTTGCCTGGAATGAATTTCTGTATGATTCTATATGCGTGCGTGCTCAGTGGCTTCAGTCCTGTCCGACTCTTTGAGATCCCATGGACTGTGCTTCACCAGGCTCCTCTATTCATGGGATTCTCCAGGCAAGAATACTGGTTTGGGTTGCCATACCCTCCTCCAGGGGATGTTCCCCACCCAGGGATTGAACCTGGGTCTCCTGAGTCTCCTGCACTGCAGGTGGGTGTTTTTTTTTTTTTTTTTAAACCATTAGCTCCACCTGGGAAGCCCATGACTCAGTCTAGCTTTTCACAAAGACAGGTTGTCTGATGAGGCGGGTCCCTCACCATATGCAGGCTGGAGGGATCTCTCTCTGGCCACACTGTCTCTGATAGGACTTAGTCCTAAATACTTTTGCTACCAGTCTGTGTGTGTGTGTGTGTGTGTGTGCTCAGTCGTGTCTGACTTTTTCTGACATCATGGATTTGTAGCCTGCCAGACTCCCCTGTCCATGGAATTCTCCAGGCAAGAATACTGGAGTGTGTTGCCATTTTCTATTCCTGGGGATCCTCCCAACCCAGGGATCAAACCTGTGTCTCTTGCATCTCCTGAATTAGCAGGCAGATTCTTTATCACTGTGTGACCCACCTTCTGCAATCAGGGGGCCTTGGTGAGCACTGCCTGCTTGTACCCCACAAGTGGAGAATCAATACTTCCAGATTCACAGAATTTCTCTCAGAACTCAAGAATCAAGGCTCCAAGGCGGGGAAAAGACAAAAGCAAACAATTTGACCAAAGAAACAGCATTCCAATGTCAAACACATCTAGGGGTGGGGCGTTGTAGTTTAGATTTGTGTAACAGAAATGAACTAGTGTTTACTGAATACTGGCTGGGCTTTGTCTAGCATGTTAGAAGATCCATCCTTACCGAAAAAGCACTTGTGTGCAGAGGTGACCAGAGGATTTTCTCAAGAGTGGGGAGAAGAGAACAGGGTATTTTCTGGGCAGTGCTATAGTCACAGGGGAGCTTTCCATTCTTCTAAGTTTGGTTTGCATACAACAGTGATTTCAGAGGACTGAGGAGAAGAAATGGGAGAGAGCCAGTCATTAAGCCTACTAATTCTTTGTTTCTTTTTACTGCTTCTCAACAGAGTGTTGGGAGTGGTTGATTTAGAAAGTTTGCATTTAGAATACAAAAGCTCTCTTCCTAAAGCACGCTGCCACTGCTAAGTCGCTTCAGTCGTGTCCTACTCTGTGTGACCCCATAGATGGCAGTCCACCAGGCTCTCCCGTCCCTGGGATTCTCCAGGCAAGAACACTGGAGTGGGTTGCCATTTCCTACTCCAATGCATGAAAGTGAAAAGTGAAAGGGAAGTCACTCAGTCATGTCCGACTCTTAGCGACCCTATGGACTGCAGCCTACCAGGCTTCTCCATCCATGGGATTTCCCAGGCAAGAGTGCTGGAGTGGGGTACCATCGCCTTCTCTGAAAGCATGCTAGATAATATCAAACATTTCTGAGAAGTATTCTTTTTTAACCCTTGCAAAAAACTAACCCACAAGAATGAGGATGTGCTTTCCCAAAGCTTGTTCTTGCTGACCTATTGCTCTCATTCATTCGCAAATGCTAACCACATACAACTCAAGATTTCAGTGGATTTTACCTATAAATTATCACACTATCTTGGTCCATTTTTAAGGAGAAACAGACTTGGTTAAATTACTCTTTCAAAGCTGATTCTTACAGTTTAAATGTTTGTGAAAGTTCTCAGTTGAAAGTTTTTCTCTTTCTCTTTTTTTCTCTTTTTGGTTTTTGCTTTCTTTTCTTTTTTTTTAAGTGACTTTACCGTTAGTTCATTTCATTGCTTCCCTAAGGGAAATGATGCTCTTATATTTTAAAGATGCTGGTCAAAGGTTGGAAATGTTCTCTCCTGTTTTCTTTCCAGCTGGCTGCTTCCAGAATAGATTGCAATCCACAGTGAACCCACAAATGCCTTTTTTTCAGATTAGACTGCTACTTTAATAAAAATTTTTTAAAAGCCACTACCAAAAAATTTTTACTAAAAAGATATGATTATTGAAATGCTGATATAAGTACTCATGCCTTATAAAATTTGAAAAATAAAAATGCTATTACACACATATTCATTGAAATGGAGAGAAATAAAATTGGAATACATAGCTTCTGTCATTTATGGGAAAAGAAGAAAATCCCAATTAGTAACTATGTGAAAATCTCACCCGAAAGCTTTTATTTGACAGCTGATTTAAAATATATATAACGGGAGACAGAAGCAGAGCTCTCCCTGGTTCTTTGGACCTTGAAACTGAAAATTTTTAAGGAGAAAACTCTCCGTTTTTTTCCCCCAAATGTGACAATAGACTCAATTGTTTCCTACAATTCAAACAAGAAACTATTGCCTAGAGACTCAGCCAAGCCAGTGCTTTTATATATGTTCAGTGAAGTTCGTGTGCCAAGATTACTAAACAATTAGCAATTTTTCCCTGGTGTGTCATCTGCACATATGCATGCAATGTATACATATGGATGTATGCAGAATGAAAGCCATCTTTGTGTGAGTAGAAAGTTCCTTTCTAGTGACTCTAAGTTTAATAAAATGTCATCTGCAGCAAAATATCTGGAATGAGCCATATAAAAATCAAAAGGGTATATTTTCTCAGGTGCTTCGGCTGAGGAGAAAAAGTGCTCTTTCTAAATGTCCAGTGATGTATAGCATAGAGTCAAGAGCTTAAATAATCCCAAACCTCTGATAGTATCATTGTGAAATGTCATGCTCTCATGAAAACGCTGCTGAATGTAATTGCCAAAAGCTGACTACGCTCAGGATGAACTGTTGTTCAGAATACGCATATTCTTTTCTAAAGCTGAAATATAAAAACATAAAACTACTATAAAATGTATGGAATGGAATACCACTTTCTCAGTGGGCTCCATCAGCTTGAAGTTTCTGGAGAAACAGTATTTTGCCAGCTTTGGACTCCCTGTTAAATGTATTTCTTCATTTTTATTATTGTTGTAGTTTTCAGGATTTTTTTTCCTATCTAATAGTGGGTACTTCTTCTTAGTATTTTTATATCATCCTTTTTGTTTTCTAATCATTCTCCAGACAGTCTGATCATTACCAACTACCACTGAGATTCCAATTAGTTCATGATTGCATCATGAAAAGCCTGCTTTCTTGACCTATTTGAGGGCATTATTTATAATTTAAAATACTTCCTCAGTTCCCTAATTAGAGCCTCAGATTCCCGCATCTGACCCTTTGCCCTTGCAGCACTGCTGTGTCTAATAGTCTGCAAAAGGGAGCATTCGTCAGTATGAGACGTACTGAGCTTTCTCGACGGTGTCTTTCCATTGTGCAGACATTTTCTTTACTAAAATGACTGGCTCACCACAGCTAAACACACTCATATGGCCTGCCCCAAGGGCTGCCTTTAATAAATAGGCCAAATGAAACACTGAAAATGTCTGTACAGAAAGAACACTAATGTGCACTTTTTAGAAAATGACTGGAGTGTGGTTTTCTTGAAAATAATAGTGCTACAGAAAGACAGATACAGAGAGAAACCAGGCCTATTTTCATGGCTGGCCAGGTCTCCATAGAGACACTCGCTGACCCCATTAATCCATTCCTTCCTTTCACAGTAGAAGAAATTTGATCTGGATCACATGACCACTCAAAGACGAGCTTTTGTCCCTTTTGCAGATAGGATGGGGCACGTGACCTAATTCTTACTGATAGGATGTCTGCCGCTTGAAGAGGGGAGACATGTCATCCCATTCCTCCCCACTCCACCCCGGGACCTGGAAGAGGCGTGGAAAACTGCGAGGATGACGACACACTGCAGAGATGGTACAGCCGCAGAATATCTCCCGGGCCTCTGGAAACCCAGCGAATTGCTCTCCTCCAGCTTTTACAGGCTGGAGAAGCGAGTGGCAAATCCACTCTAGTACTCTTGCCTGGAGAATTCCATGGACAGAGGAGGCTGGTGGGCTACAGTCCATGGGGCCGCAGAGAGTCAGACACAACTGAGCGACTAATACTAATTTTACAGGAGAGAGAAATGAAACACAGTTTTGTGTCAGACGCTGTTATTTTGGGCCCATGGTATAAGTAGCTGAAGCTATGTGCTCATTCTTTCTGTGAACTGCCATGTTTTACATGCTAGACTTCAGATGTCTTGGGAACCGCTGGGCACATAGCTCTGATAACTTTATGTTCTTATTGCTCTAAGGAAGAACTTATACTTTTCACTAAACCAGCTAACTTTAATTTTGAAATCTTTAAAATCTTGGCTCCAGTGCTACTCTGTGGAAGCTCTTCATGGAGGACACAAGAAACGAGGAGCTGGAAATGGGTGAGGGGCAGAGGATGGGTGCTGGGCCAGAGTCCGTTCACAGACATAATCAACAGAACCAAGGTTGGACATGTTAATAAGCTTTACTAGGGAGAAGAGTCAAGGCCTCTTGACTAACCCTGGTACAGGGATAATTCTCCTGCAATCATCACATCTCTCATGTGATTTTGCCTATCACATGTATTTTAAAAAAACTATCAGAAACTAAATATCAAGTGTATACACCTGGGCAATTTTTTTTTTTTTTTTTTTGCACTTCCCTTTTCTTAACTTTCCAGCTACTCATTTCCCTTCGTCAGCTCTTTGTTTGCTACCCAACAAGTGAATATCTCTTCCACTGAAAAACTAGTTCCAGGACTCATGAGCCATGATTGCTGGGTCTGTGCTTTCTCTCACTTCATCTTTTGGGGAATGAGACAGAGAGTGGTTGTAATTTTATTTTGAATTTCTCAAATCCATTACTGTCTCTACCACTGGCTCACTAAGGGGTCAGTGTTTCACTGTCAATAATGTTCTATTTATTTGTCAAACCCCTGGGTGACTTTTAAGTTGATTCTTCATTAGGCATCAGAGTGTGAGAGTGTTACATAGAATAACAGCTTCTTACTATTTAAACCGTCATCTAGTCCAACCTCACAATGAGAACAAAAGACTCACAGCTAGTTACTAGCTGCGCATTTCAGCAGATTACGTAACGTCACTTTCTCACTTACAGGTCCAAATAAATATCTACGTTATTCTGTTAATTGTTTCAATAAGAGTAGTAATGACAGTCAATGATGTTAGTGCTTGATATGGTTATTGTTGCTAACAGAGTTAAGTCTTCTCTTGATTCCTTACAATAGAGACTCTCTCACATCCTTCACAGAGGTTAAAATAGTTCGGTTACTCTCAGGGTTAAAGCAAAACCTCATTCTCTGTAACTTTATCCGTCTGCCCTAGACCTTCCCGCAGGGCTTGGAGAATGAATCTACTCTGTCCACATGATACTGATCCTTCCCAGCAAAACTTTTCATCCCTCAAGCTGAAGATTTCCAGTGACTCTAATATTCTCAGATGAGATGGAGATTCCAGTGTTTTTCACAAAGCTGGCCTTTCTCCTCCAAATGATACTCAGTGTCCTGTGTTCCTTCTAGAGTACCCAGACCCACAGCACACAGCTCAAGTACAGTGACCTGATTTGCACTTTTGATGGGGGGCAGTGAGCACCTGGGCTTCCCTAATGGTTCAGTGGGAAAGAATCCACCTGCTAATGCAGGAGACATGGGTTCAATCCCTGAGCCAGGAAGATCCTCTGGAAAAGGAAATGGCAACTCATTCCGGTATTCTGGAAAATCCCAAGGACAGAGGAGCCTGGCAGGCTACAGTCCATGGGGTTGCAAAGAGTTGGACATGACTTAGCAACTAAACAATTGAACAAATACCAGTATGCTCTCAAAAAAAAAAAAAATCTCAAACAGAGATAAATCTTATTCATGAGAGGGATATTTTTGTCCAAGCTTCTATCCTGAAATTTTACTCCTTGCTTCTCATTCATCTGAACTTAATCACTTTGCTGGGATTCAGAGAAGAGGATTATCAAACAGATTAAGGATCCATGTATTGTTGTAGGTTCAGGAGTTTATATGAAGGGTGAACTTGAGCAATGCCTTGTTTTCCTCATTTGTGAAAGTCCTGCACTATTTATTCCACTTGATTAATCGCAATGAAAATATGAATGGTGAACCACTGTATACATGCTAAACATTATTGATAATAGTAAGAAAACTGTTCTTTTCTCATTATTTCTCATCTTTTCTGAGTCATTCTGCTTACAAAATGGGAATTAAAATATAGAATTATTTGAGGATCCATTGATGTAATATGTGTGCAATAGTGTAACACAATTCTTGGCACACACTGGTTACTCCATGTGAATTTTGTAATGTACAGTTGATGAATTCTGGCTCCCAAAATGATGCAGTCATTGTACCCACTGCATAAATGCAGATCATTCTGCAATATCTCCTTGTGGTGTTTTTAAGGAGGTAAAACACTAAATCTGAAAATAGGTCACCTGGAAACTATCACTCACATGATGGAAGAGTTAGATGCACCAAATTATTTTCCTTGAAATGAATGACTAAGGCAGTCTCCTCCTTCCTCTGACCATTAACAGCCACTGTTCCTTTAAGCATCACTCAGACACCAATCCATAAGGGAAACTGATTGAAATAAGATATATTGTCCTTTAGGTAGAAATATCGAGACACAACTTAATCAATAGCACCTTGATTCTACAAAAAAGATAATCCATCTCTCCTGTTCAAAGAATTTGTTCTTCTTTTTTTTTTGTTTGTTTTGTTTTATTTATTTTTTTTAAATTTTATTTTATTTTTAAACTTTACAATATTGTATCAGTTTTGCCAAATATCGAAATGAATCCACCACAGATATACTAATGATAATAACTGAAGCTAGCCCATGGCTTAACCTGATTGAACAGCTCACTGTATCTCTTGACTCCTTTTTAAGTACAGAGGGTGCAGACAACCATATAAATTCACTCTGTCCAATCCAGTATCCAATGTCTATTTGACGATTGTGACGGGTTTTTTTTTTTTTTATGGTGTCAATTATATTTTTAGGCCTCAACTATATTCCCTTATACAATCCATATGCAGTTATTTTAAATTTTTAAAAAGACTTTTTCTGGTACAGTAAAAAAAAAGCTTTTTAATTAAACTTACAGGATTTTTCCATCATGAACTGCCTTGAATTCTGAGCTTAACAGAAAAGAAATGCTGTGAGAAAAAGTTTAGAAGTCAAATTGACCTGCACCATTTCAGTTTCCAACTTTTCCTTCATCACACTGGAAAGCAACATTTACTCTTATTCCTTTACTATACATAATGTGACCACTTGTGTCTGATTCTTTGTGACCTCATGGACTATAGCCCATCAGACTCCTCCATCCAAGGATTTTCTAGGCAAGAGTGCTAGAGTGGGTCGCCCTTTCCTTCTCCAGGGGATGTTCCTGACCGAGGGATCGAACCTGGGTCTCCCACATTGCAGGCAGATGCTTTACTGTCTGAGCCACCAGAGAATCCCCTGACCATAAGCTACATCTGTTCTTAAAGATGTTCAAGTGTCACCTAAGTCTCCATTCTCTACTCCCCTTCTTGTCTCTCAACTGTAACAATCTCATAACTGCATTGGAGGGAAAAACAAGACTATCAGCTCGAAACATCTTCAGCTGTCCATTTCAAACTAGTTTTCCTCATTTTTTTATTCATTCATTCAAGAAGAACCTCAGTTATTTTATCAGATATGTTGTTGAGTATCTGGTTAGTTTAGGATATAAAAAAATTTCACAATCTAAACATACAGTAAAGGAACCTTAAATAAATTTTCAAGAAATTATGGTCTTCCAGAAGGTCCTCAGATATACACCAGAGGGTAAAGAGTGTCAGAAAGAGAGATACAGTTAAAGCCACTAAAGAGAGAGGAGCAAAGACTTGAAAGCTCACAGCCAGTCTCGGATGGACCCTGTGTGATCTGGGCCTCCACTCTAGTGATGATTTGGGTGGGGGAGGTATGTAAAGGGGGAGATTTCCCAGGAGAAAGGTAGAATTTGAACAAGGAAATAGAGGTAGAAAATCGCACAAAATTGAACAAGGAAATGGAGGTAGAAAATCACACAAAATGCGCAGAGATATTATAATTAATATAATTTAAACTGACTTGACTAATTCAGAGGAAATCTAAAGGAGAAGAGTGAGAGGAAAAACTAAAAAGACAGATTTGAGTCTTTATCAGACTGGTTTGTACACATTTTTAAAATTTGGAAATGGTGAGCCATTGATGGTTTTTTCAGAAGGCCAGAGATCAGGAACACCAATCTGACAGCTGTATCTATGATGAACTGGAAGAGGAAAACTGAAGTGAGAGATAGCTTGGATATTCAACGGCCTAAAATGGCAACCCACTCCAGTGTTCTTGCCTAGAGAATCCCATGGACAGAGGAGCCTGGTGGGCTGCCATCTATGGGGTCGCACAGAGTCGGACACGACTGAAGCGCCTTAGCAGCAGCAGCAAACAGTAAACAAAAGGACCCTGAAAGAGGCAATAGGAATAGAGTCGCAGAAAGAGATGGAGATAAGAGAAATGTAGAAGAGGTAGGACCTTGCAACTAACCAGATATGGCAAATGAGAGAGCATGAGGAGAGAGAAAGTATACTCCCATTCTAAACCAAGGTTATACATTTTTAAAAATTAATTAATTTATTTTAATTGGAGGCTAATTACTTTACAATACGGTAGTGATTCTTGCCTTTCAGTTCAGTTCAGTCGCTCAGTCGTGTCTGACTCTTTGTGATACCATGAATCGCAGCACGCCAGGCCTCCCTGTCCATCACCAACTCCTGAAGTCCACCCAAACCCATGTCTATTGAGTCAGTGATGCCATCCAACCATCTCATCCTCTGTCATCCCCTTCTCCTCCTGCCCTCAATCTTTCCCAGCATCAGGGTCTTTTCCAATGAGTCAGCTCTTCGCATCAGGTGGCCAAAGTATTAGAGTTTCAGCTTCAGCATCAGGGTCTTTTCCAATGAGTCAGCTCTTCGCATCAGGTGGCCAAAGTATTAGAGTTTCAGCTTCAACATCAGTCCTTCCAATGAACACCCAGGACTGATCTCTTTTAGGATGGATTCTTGCCTTACATTGACATGAATCAGCCATGGGTGTACATGTGTCCCCCATCCTAAAGTTATCTTTTTAAATTTATTTCATGGATAACATTGATGTTCATTTATATTCTATTCTAATTTATATATAGAAAAGGAAGTTGAAATTCTCAAAAGGATTGGTAAAGAGAAAGGTGATTTTAAAAATGATATAGAAATTAACTGAGCCAAGGTGATGTGACAGTCATGATAAAAATAAAATGCAGATAAATTCCTTAGAGTACAATAGTTTTCTTAGGGTATAATATATGCTAGTTTTCTTAGGGCATAATATATGTTTATTATTATAAACTCTGAAAAGAGGAGTTTTGTTTACTGTATGAGTAATAATGAAAAAGAAGAAACATATAAGAGACAATGAGCTTCAAATAAATATTCAATGTGTATGTGACTGAGTCAAACCAATGATGCAGAATTGATTCTAGGCTTAATTTTCAGCTTTTATACTCAGAAGCCAAATGCTAAAAATAAGTAAAACATAGATATAAATTAAATAAAACATAATAAAAATTAAAACATCATATTATTTATTTAAAAATACTAAATTAAGCATTGTATTCTTTACAAACACTACACTTTGATGATTTCAATTCTTTTGATTTTTGTTCTCATTGACATCTACACACCACTATATATAGGTAACTAGTAAGAACCCACTTTTAGTACAGGGGACTCTACTCAATACTCTGTAATGGCCTATAAGAGAAAAGAATCTGAAAAAAGAGTGGATATATGTATATGTATAACTGATTCCCTTTGCTATACACCTGAAAGGATCACAGCATTGTAAATCAACTACATTCAAATCAAAATATTAAACATGAATAAAAGGAATTTAGCAGACCAAAACTAGTACTGCTGTATAGCACAGAGAGCTATTTTCAATATCCTGTGATAAATCATAATTGAAAAGAACATGAACGAGGATAAAACTGAGTCACTTTGCCATAAAGCAGAAATTAACACAATGTTATAAACCAACTATACTTGAATGAAACAAATCTTGAAAAATAATGTAGGAATTTGGGGCACATTGAACTGTGAACAATGAAAAGTCCATATTCAGCTGCATTTGTGTGTAAAAGAAAAGTGACTGCTACTCACTCAGTCATGTCCAACTGTTTGTGACCCCAGGGACTGTACCCTGCCAAGCTCCTCTGTCCATGGAATTCTCCTGGCAAGAATACTGGGGTGAGTAGCCATTTCCTTCTCCAGGAGATCTTCCCAACCCAGAAATGGAACCAGATCTCCTATATTGCAGGCAGATTCTTTACCATTTGAGTCACCTCATTTATACTTAAACCATTCCTCAATCATACTTAAAAATAAGGAACAGTTCAGTTCAGTTGCTCAGTCGTGTCCAACTCTTTGCGACTCCATGAATCTCAGCATGCTAGGCCTCACTGTCCATAACCAACTCCCGGAGTTCACCCAAACTCTTGTCGATCGAGTCGGTGATGCCATCCAGCCATCTCATCCTCTGTCATCCTCTTCTCCTCCTGCCCCCAATCCCTCCCAGCATCAGGGTCTTTTCCAATGAGTCAACTCTTCGCATGAGGTGGCCAAAGTTTTGAAGTTTTAGCCTCATCATCAGTCCTTCCACTGAACACCCAGGACTGGTCTCCTTTAGGATGGACTGGTTGGATCTCCTTGCAATCCAAAGGACTCTCAAGAGTCTTCTCCAACACCAGAGTTCAAAAGTGTCAATTCTTCAGCACTCAGCTTTCTTCACAGTGCCACTCTAACATCCATACATGACCACAGGAAAAACCATAGCCTTGACTGGAAGGACCTTTGTTGTCAAAGTAATGTCTCTGCTTTTGAGTATGCTATTTAGGTTGGTCATAACTTTCCTTCCAAGGAGTAAGCGTCTTTTAATTTCATGGCTGCAGTCACCATCTGCAGTGATTTTGGAGCCCCAAAAAATAAAGTCTGACACTGTTTCCACTGTTTCCCCATCTATTTCCCATGAAGTGAATGGACCAGATGCCATGATCTTCGTTTTCTGAATGTTGAGCTTTAAGCCAGCTTTCTCACTCTCCTCTTTCACTTTCATCAAGAGGCTTTTTAGATCCTCTTCACTTTCTGCCATAAGGGTGGTATCATCTGCATGTCTGAAGTTATTGAGATTCCTCCCAGCAATCTTGATTACAGCTTGTGCTCTTTCCAGCCCAGCATTTCTCATGATGTATTCTGCATGTAAGTTAAATAAGCAGGGTGACAATATACAGCCTTGACATACTCCTTTTCCTATTTGGAACCAGTCTGTTGTTCCATGTCCAGTTCTAACTGTTGCTTCCTGACCTGCATACAGGTTTCTCAAGAGGCAGCTCAGGTGGTCTGGTATTGCCATCTCTTGAAGAATTTTCCACAGTTTATTGTGATCCACACAGTCAAAGGGTTTGGCATAGTCAATAAAGCAGAAATAGATGTTTTTCTGGAACTCTCTTGCTTTTTCAATGATCCAGCGGATGTTGGCAATTTGATCTCTGGTTCCTCTGCCTTTTCTAAAACAAGCTTGAACATCTGGAAGTTCACAGTTCATGTATTTCTGAAGTCTGGCTTGGAGAATTTTGAGCATTACTTTACTAGTGTGAGATGAGTGCAATTGTGCAGTAGTTTGAGCATTCTTTGGCATTGCCTTTCTTTGTGGTTGGAATGAAAACTGACCTTTTCCAGTCCTGTGGTCACTGCTGAGTTTTCCAGATTTGCAGGCATATTGAGTGCAGCACTTTCACAGCATCATCTTTTAGGATTTGAAATAGCTCAACTGGAATTCCATCACATCCATTAGGTTTGTTCAAATGTGGTCCACTGGAGAAGGGAATGGCAAACCACTTCATTATTCTTGCCTTGAGAACCCCATGAACAGTTTGAAAAGGCAAAATGATAGGATACTGAAACAGGAACTTCCCAGGTCGGTAGGTGCCCAATATGCTACTGGAGATCAATGGAGAAATAACTCCAGAAAGAATGAAGGGATGGAGCCAAAGCAAAAACAATACCCAGTTGTGGATGTGACTGGTGATAGAAGCAAGGTCCGATGCTATAAAGAGCAGTATTGCACAGGAACCTGGAATGTTAGGTCCATGAATCAAGGCAAATGGAAATGGTCAAACAGGAGATGGCAAGAGTGAAAGTCGACATTCTAGGAATCAGCAAACTAAAATGGACTGGAATGGGTGAATTTAACTCAGATGACCATTATATCTACTACTGTGGGCAAGAATCCCTTAGAAGAAATGGAGTGGCCATCATGGTCAACAAAAGAGTCTGAAATGCAGTACTTGGATGCAATCTCAAAAACGACAGAATGCTCTCTGTTCATTTCCAAGGCAAACCATTCAATATCACAGTGATCTAAGCCTATGCCCCAACCAGTAACACTGAAGAAGCTGAAGTTGACCGGTTCTATGAAGACCTACAAGACCTTTTAGAACTAACACCCAAAAAAGATGTCTTTTTCATTATAGGGGACTGGAATGCAAAAGTAGGAAGTCAAGAAACACCTGAAGTAACAGGCAAATTTGGCCTTCAAGTACGGAATGAAGCAGGGCAAAGGCTAATAGAGTTTTGCCAAGAGAACGCACTGGTCATAGCAAACACCCTCTTCCAAGGAATAGTAGGCCCCCACATACGCACTGAAGGTCTAACAAAGTGAACTTCATTGGTGGGTACCTTCCAGAAAGAAGGCAGTAAGATAAAACTTGCTGACTGCAGTGATCTTTAATGCCAGGGCTGACATGTAAAGATTGTTCTGTATTTGTAGAGATTCGGAAATGGAAGATTCTGAGAAGACAAATTGAGAATGAAACAGAAGTAGAGTGAAACAAAATAATATGCAAAAAAAAAAAACCAGGGCTCAATATTCTGAATTCGTACACCTTATAAAATGAATATAAAAATGTTTCTAATGTAGATCTAAATATAAATTAAATTATTATAGCTACATACTTAGAGAATTATAAAAATTCAACACCAGAAGTGATCTTATAAGCACTCTCTCATGACGCTTGATGGACAAAAAGTTGTTGCTGAGGAATGGGAAAATGTCAATCTTTTCTCCCTCTCTGGTTTTCTTGTTAATAATATCAGCATCATTAAAATCCACCTTATTTCTAAATTGCAGCAGTCTGTACTTTAATAGAAAGAGCAAAGATGACCTAAATATGAACTAATCCTCTGGGATGTGGAGATCAAGCCCATTTCATTATTATATTGATTGTGGGTGTCTCTAATGATTCAACTGGGGTTCCCTGGTGGCTCAGTGGTAAAAAAAAAAAAAAAAAGACATCTGAAATGCAGGAGCCCCAGGAGACTCGTGTTTGATCCCTGGGCTGAGAAGATCCCCTGGAGAAGAACATGGCAACCCACTCCAGTATTCTTGCCTGGAAAATCCCAAGGACAGAGGAGCCTGGCAGGCTACAGTCCATAGGGTTGCAAAGAGTCAGACAGGGCTGAAGGGACTTAGCACACACGCACACACACTTGCACTAATGATTCAACAGTAAGCCTCTCTCTTGGCTTCTGTGCATTGTCCAGGGCTCTGAGTCTCTCTTTTCCACCCTCCGCCTGTGCATTGCTCACGTAACATGTTATCTGGGCCCAGAGATCTGGCAGGTTTTGAGCAAGGGCCTTTGCTGCAGCTTATGAGTATGTACGTTGTTAATTTACTAGATCAAAGAATGGAAAAACCTACAGGCCATACCCTATGTTCCGCATCAAAAGCAAGTACATAAGAATGGAGTATGATGAGTTAGAAACAGCACTGACTGCACTCATCTCATTAAAGCACTGTGAACTGACAAAAGAGATTAAGCGGAAAATTCTTCCCAAGGAGAAAAAGGATACTGGGGAGTACAAATACCTAAGATAGAAGGAAATCCAAATATTCATTTAGAATTAGGATTTGTTGTTGTTTAGTTGCTAAGTCCTGTTAGACTCTTTTGAGATCCCACGGACTGTAGCCCCCAGGCTCTTCTGTCCATGGGACTTTCCAAGCAAGAATACTGGAGGGGGTTGCCATTCTCTTCTCCAGGGGATCTTCCTGACCCAGGGATTAAACCCACGTCTCCTGCATTGGCAGGTAGATTCTTTACCACTGAGCCACCAGAAAAGCCCAGAACTAGGATAGGCACTTAAAAAAAAAAAAAAAAAAAAAGGTGTGTTCTAGATATATTTATCAAAAATTAGGTGAAAATGACTTGTAGTTACTTATCATTAGTTAAAATTTCAAATAGCAGCACTCTTAATTACTAAACTCTGTGATAATGAAGTAGTTTTAGAAATGATGTGCTTTTCCATTATTTACAATTCAGGGCATCATTAAGAATAGCATATTTGGACAATGACAACTGGATCTGGTCATGATATTTTTGCCAAATTTGGTGACACCACAACATAAATTAGACTTGATGTGTGATTATTGTAAAGGTCTTCTCTTTCCCCCCACTTTATTTCTGTTTAAACAACTGTGGCAAAGGAGAATAAAAATGTGTAAACAATTTATCCTAGAACACTTGTAGGAAATCTTTCTTAATGTTGTCTGCATTTTTCTGCTCATTTGTCCCGTGAAATGCAATAGCAATACTGGATAGAGAACTACATGTGTCAGTACTATTTTAGCCATTACGCCTTAGGTGTAATTCGATTTTCTCATTTGAAATCCATGTTATTATGTGCATTCGTGGCATGGCACTCCTGTGAGCAATCACCACTGGATGTCTACAATAGGCTTATAATGAGACACATATTTGTGGTTAGCACAATAATTGTTTTTTTCCAATTGAAGTCACAGTCTCCTTTTTCAGTCTCTAGGCTGAAAAAAGTCATGCTTTCTCCAAACATCCTGGATAATCCTAAGACACATCCCCATATGTTGACAGCAGATTGTTTAGATAAATGCAGATCTTATAAGTGTTTTTGAATAATCAGTGTATACAATGAGTAAGTGAATGAGAGACTGCCTCTACTATTTTTAAAAAGTAATAAAAGGTGTATATGTCCACAAATTTCCACCATAATTATATGACAAAACAATGCTTTTTAAAGTTGAAAGGTCTAAAATATCAATAGCAAAACGCAAACAATTTAATTTAAAAATTTTAATTAAAAATTCAGATCAGAGGATCTGAATAGACATTTTTTTTTTTAAAGTAAGACATAGAGATGGCCAATAGACACAAAAAAAGATACTCAACATCACTAATCATCAGGGAAATGTACATTAGAACACAACAGGCTGGGAGAAAACATATGCAAAGCATACATCTGATGAAGAACTGTTATCCAAAAATTATAAAGACTTAAAATCAGATTGTTGTCATACTGTTGAGTTTTAAAAGTTCTTCATTTCACCAAAGAAGATATACAAATGGAAAATAAGCATGTGAAAAGATTCTCCACATTATATATCATCAGTTCAGTTCAATCACTCATTTGTGTCTGACTCTTTGCGACCCCATGAATCACAGCACGCCAGGCCTCCCTGTCCATCACCAACTCCCGGAGTTCACCCAAACCCATGTCCATTCATGCTCTGTTGTCCCCTTCTCCTCCTGTCCTCAATCTTTCCCAGCATCAGAGTCTTTTCAAATGAGTCAGCTCTTCGCATCAGGTGGCCAAAGTATTGGAGTTTCAGCTTCAACATCAGTCCTTCCAATGAACACCCAGGACTGATCTCCTTTAGGATGGACTGGTTGGATCTCCTTGCAGTCCAAGGGACTCGCAAGAGTCTTCTCCAACACCGCAGTTCAAAAGCATCAATTCTTCAGCGCTCAGCCTTCTTCACAGTCCAACTCTCATATCCATACATGACTACTGGAAAAACCATAGCCTTCACTAGACGGACCTTTGTTGGCAAAGTAATGTCTCTGCTTTTTAAAATGTTGTCTAGGTTGGTCATAACTTTCATCAGGGACATGCAAATAGAAACAATAAGATACCACTACACCCTAGTGAGAATGGCTGATGTCCAAAACACTGACAATACCAAATGCTGGTAAGGAAGTAGAGCAACAGGAACTCATACATTGCTCTTAGGAATGGAAAATAGTACAGCCATATTGGAAGACAGTTTCACAGTTTCTTACAAAAGTAAATATACTCTTACCATAAAATACAACAGTCATATTCTTTGGCATTTACCCAAAGGAACTGAAAACTTACATCCACACAAAAATCTGCACAAGGATGTTTATAGCAATTTTACTCACAATTGTCAAAACTTGGAAGCAACCAAGATGTTCTTTAACAGATGAATGGATAATAAACTGTGGTACAACCAGACAATGGGAATGTTAGCACTACAAAGAAATTAGATCTCAAGCTATGAAAAGACATGGAGGAACATTAAATGAATATTACAAAATGAAAGAAGTCTACCCGAAAAGTCTACGTACTGTATGATTCCAATTTTCAGACATTCTAGAAAAAGTAGACTATGACAACAGTAAAAAGATCAGCAGTTGTCAGGCTTTGGGGAAGGAAAAGTAATGAATTCGGTAGATCACAGAGGATTTTAAGGACAGTGAAAATACTTCCTTTGAAACTGTAATGGTAGAATCATGTCATTAGACACTTTTCCAGATCCATAGAATATATATCAAAGGTGAACTATAATATAAACCATGGACTTGGGGTGATTATGCTTCATCAATGAAATTTCATCATTTAATAAATGCCCCACTCTGGTGGGGGATGGTGAAAATGGTGGAAGCTATGCATGTATAGGGGCAAGGATTATTTGGGAAATCCTGGAATGTCCTCTCAATTTTAAGGTGCTCTAAAAATATAAAGTTTAATAAAAAATAAAGATAGGGCTCCTGTCTCCTAGTCTCGGTGAGAGAGAAGTAGTCTAACTTCCAAAGCACCGATTAGCAAACACAGATGGCCTGATCACATAGACTACCCTCTTCAACATCCTCTAGTATGTTCTCAGTTGCTTACACCAGTGCTTAAAAACTCTCCTGCCCAGGACTTCGCTGGTGGGCAGTGGTTAAGAATCTACCTTGCAATGCAGGGGATGTGGGTTCAATTCCTGGTTGAGGAACTAAGATGCCACATGCCATGGAGCAACTAGAGAGTCCCTGTACCACAAGGAAAGATCCTGCATGACACAACAAAGATCCTTCATGCTGCAAATAAGAACAGACACAAAGAAATAGATATTAAAAAAAAAAACAAAAAACTCTCCTGCCTTTTAAATACCATAAATTACTGCTACTGGTTCTTTTAAATATAACTAAAATGATTTTGGAAATACCAGACATTTTATAGCATATTGGATACAACATATAGACAAAGTTTTGTGTAATCTCTTTCAAAATTTATGTGTGTAAATTCGGTGTAAGCTGTGAAGTAGCTAGGAAATATTTTACTAATTGCGTGATAAAATAATAATACAGATTTCTTCAGTTATTTAATTGACCAAATAATACAATTTAGTCAATTAAGTTTTTCCATAAGATATTTAACAGTTCCTAAAGCCTATGAACAAAACTTAAAATTTAAGCTACGTGCCACATTGCTTAATTTTTAGTTACACATATATTCTCTTCTTTAAATAAAAAAGCAATATTTGTTCTTGATTTAAAAAAAAAAAAAACTCTGCTTTTTGTTTCAGTGGAGTTGAATTTACACTCTGTCTTCTTTTCCAGTAGTCTTAAATAACATCTCCCTTGCCTGTTTAACTGTTCAGTGCAATTTTACATTGACAGATCTCATACAATCTTCCCTCCATGGTTAGGGGTAACCCTTGCTAAGTACTGGTCAAGGATCTGACATCAATCCTATCTTGAATATAAGGAATTTAAGAAAGCCTAGTTCAATAACTCACATGAGTCAGCTATAGGCTTCCTTTGACCACACAGTTTTTGAAATGGAGGTTCTACCTTGCTTTTGAAATTACACCCCACTTAGTTTCCATCCTGTGAACTATGTCTTGTGGCTTCTCTAAGAAAGACTTCTTGCCCTACAATCTTCCTATTACTCCATATCTCCAACTTGCCATCTTTTAATCCCACTAGGAACTCGATCCCAGCTCATGCACCTTATAATTGCTATGTGACCACACCTAGAGGGACCTTTACTTGTTTGCCTGACACCAAAAGCCTCAGAACCATTTTCTGCTGCTTTGCCTACTTAGAAACGTCAGAGAGCCTACTGCTGGGGTTGTTCCTTAATAGCATTGTCATATGCTGTGTAGTTGTTATTTGTCCTGCTAAACTGCAGTACCCCTGGAGAAGGAAACGGCAATCCACTCCAGTATGCTTGCCTAGAGAATCCTATGGACAGAGGAGCTTGGCAGGCTATATAGTCCATGGGGTCACAAGAGTTGGACACAACTTAGCAACTAAACCACCACCCCATCAAACTTCAGTACTGTTCACTTAGGTCTTGTTAGGTGGGTGCCTAAGTCCCTGCCCTATCTCATGAGTGGCCCTAGATTCCCAGGGTGTGCTGTCCACTGGTCCAGCCTGACCCAAGGCCCCTCTCAAATGACAACTCAAGGCCATATCTATTCTGAGACAAAATGTTGTCCTAACTGCTAACACAGGGAATGGAGATTTAGATTCAGGTGGTGTCTGTGTTTTGTTTCAGGCTATAGTGTGCAAATCATGCTTTAATATGTTGTGGTTTGTTTAAAAAATCAACATAGGCATGTCATTTCAGAATAAGTTATGTTTTATGGTTCTATATTCAATTTAGACATTTTATTTTTTATTCATTTTTGGCACATCAACTGAGAATATTATGTTTTGGAATGCCTATAGAATTCTTTGGAGGATAAAATGAAATTACATAAAAAGCTTCCCAAATGTTAAAAAAATATTTAATTTCCAAAGAAAATAGCAAATGTAGGTGAGATTAGGGAGGCATCTGGGGCTCCTAGAAATCAAGTAACAGTACTGGACACAAATCTCTTTCAGCTGGTAAGTACACTAGGGCATAGAGATAGGAACTCAACAGACATAATAAAGGGAATAAAATCTTGCTATTTTTTTTAGATTTCTGCTTCAACTTGGTCTGCCCTTAAAGGAAGAAACAATTTCTTGTTTCTTCATAGGCTGCACAGACTTCCCAAGGAAAATGTTCACTTTCTCAGAGGATCATCGATGGATGTGTTCTTTTTTTTGGGGGGGGGGGGAAGAAGTAGTTCTTTATTATTTTTTTTTTAAACTTTACAAAATTGTATTAGTTTTGCCAAATATCAAAATGAATCCGCCACAGGTATACATGTGTTTCCCATCCTGAACCCTCCTGCCTCCTCCCTCCCATACCATCCCTCTGGGTCGTCCCAGTGCACTAGCCCCAAGCATCCAGTATCATGCATTGAACCTGGACTGGCAACTCGTTTCATACATGATATTTTACATGTTTCAATGCCATTCTCCCAAATCTTCCCACCCTCTCCTTCTCCCACAGAGTCCATAAGACTGTTCTATACATCAGTGTCTCTATTTCTGTCTCGTACACAGGGTTATTGTTACCATCTTTCTAAATTCCATATATATGTGTTAGTATACTGTATTGGTGTTTTTCTTTCTGGCTTACTTCACTCTGTAAAATAGGCTCCAGTTTCATCCACCTCATTAGAACTGCTTCAAATGTATTCTTTTTAATGGCTGAGTAATACTCCATTGTGTATATTTACCATAGCTTTCTTATCCATTCATCTGCTGATGGACATCTAGGTTGCTTCCATGTCCTGGCTATTATAAACAGTGCTGCGATGAACATTGGGGTACACGTGTCTCTTTCCCTACCACTGCTGGGCATACACACTGAGGAAACCAGAATGGATGTGCTCTTGAGTATCAACTTATAACATGGCCAAAACCATTCCTCCTGTTCTCCAGAGTGAACACTGAATTCATTGAATTATTTTTGTAAACAACTTGGTCAAAGCACAACAGTGTTTGTGGAGGACTCTTTTCTACAAAAGTGTAGTTAGGCTTTCCTAAGTGATCCCTCCCACCTTTACCCACATTAGTAAGAATATATGTTCTAAGGTGAGAGCGAGCTTATGTTATTTGCAGAATTCATTCCGCGAAGATCATCTCTTAAAATCCAATGGTATTCAGACACGTTGGGCTGCTGCTGATAAGTCGCTTCAGTCGTGTCTGACTCTGTGCAATCCCATAGACGGCAGCCCACCAGGCTCCCCCATCCCTGGGATTCTCCAGGCAAGAACACTGGAGTGGGTTGCCATTGCCTTCTCCAGGGCATGAAAGTGAAAAGTGAAAGTGAAGTCGCTCAGTCGTGTCCGACTCCTAGCAACCCCATGGACTGCAGCCTACCAGGCTCCTCTGTCCATGGGATTTTCCAGGCAAGAGTACTGGAGCATGTCTAGTCAATTCTTACTCAGCAATTGTACTCCCCAGGGGACATTTTTCAGTATTGGAGACTTTTCATTGTTACAAAGGCAGACAGTATGGGGATTATTACTTGCATATAGTGGGTAGAAACTAGGGTTATTGCTAAATACCATACAGTGCTTAGGAGAACAATCTAAAGAGGAATTATCTAGTCGAAAATGTCAATAGTGCAGAGGTTGAGAAATGTTGGACCAGGCAAATGGAGTTCTTACTGCTTAAGAGCTAAGAAGCCTACTGAAAGAGTTTACTCCAAGATGAGAAAGAACCAGAGGGGACGGGAGAAGAACTAAGTATAGTGTTACATGCTATGCTTGTTTCCAACATAGTCCCCTCCTTCCTTGATAGCATCCCTGTGTCCTGGAGAAAGCAGCCACTGGAAGTAACAATGTCAAAATTTCTCATGAAAACATCAATGCATCAGCATGATTTGGGAACACCTTCCCCAACATGAAGCACAGAAGAGAGAATGAGGTAGGCTTTCACTTTCTGCAACGATAGAAAGCATAGCACTTGGAAAATTTCCACTTCTGTCAAGATGGAGTAGCCCCTTTTCTCCAAGGTCCTCCTTCTTAAAACTAGAATCCCTGGATATAGCTCAACAAACAAGTATAGGAAGACCTTAAAAGGAAAAAAAAAAGGAAATCTGACAGCCTAAGGACCCCAGAGTTCAGTTCAGTCCAGTTCAGTGGCTCAGTCGTGTCCAACTCTTTGCGACCCCATGGACTGAAGCACACAAGGCCTCCCTGTCCATCACCAACTCCCGGAGTTTACTCAAACTCATATCCATTGAGTTGGTGATGTCATCCAACCACCTCATCCTCTGTCATCCCCTTCTCCTCCCGCCTTCAATCTTTCCCAGCATCAGGGTCTTTTCAAATGAGTCAGTTCTTCACATCAGGTGGCCAAAGTATTAGAGTTTCAGCTTCAACATCAGTCCTTCCAATTAACACTCAGGACTGATATCCTTTAGGATGGACTGGTTGGATCTCCTTGCAGTCCAAGGGATTCTCAAGAGTCTTCTGTAACACCACAGTTTAAAAGCATCAATTCTTCCATGTTCAGCTGTCTTTATAATCCAACTCTCACATCCATACATGACCACAGGAAAAACCATAGCTTTGAGTAGATGGACCTTTGTTGGCAAAATAATGTCTCTGCTTTTTAATATGCTGTCTAGGTTGGTCATAACTTTCCTTCCAAGGAGTAAGCATCTTTTAATTTCATGGCTGCAATTACCATCTGTAGTGATTTAGGAGCCCAAAAATATAAAGTCTGTCACTGTTTCCACTGTTTCCCCATTTATTTGCCATGAAGTGATGGGACCAGATGCCATGATCTTAGTTTTCTGAATGCTGAGTTTTAGGCCAACTTTTTCACTCTCCTCTTTCACTTTCATCAAGAGGCTCTTTAGTTCTTCTTCGCTTTCTGCCATAAGAGTGTTCTCATCCGCACATCTGAGGTTATTGCTATTTCTCCTAGCAATCTTGATTCCAGCTTGTGCTTCCTCCAGCCCAGCATTTCTCATGATGTGCTCTGCATATAAGTTAAATAAGCAGGGTGACAATAAACAGCCTTGATGTACTCCTTTCCCGATTTGGAACCCATCTGTTGCCCCATGTCCAGTTCTAACTGTTGCTTCCTGACCTGCATACAGATTTCTCAAGAGGCAGGTCAGGTGGTCTGGTATTCCCATGTCTTTCAGAATTTTCCACAGTTTATTGTGATCCACACAGTCAAAGGCTTTGACATAGTCAACAAAGCAGAAATAGATGTTTTTCTCTTGCTTTTTCAATGATCCAGTGGATGCTGGCAATTTGATCTCTGGTTCCTCTGCCTTTTCTAAATCCAGCTTGAACATCTGGAAGTTCACGGTTCATGTCCTGTTGAAGCCTGGCTTGGAGAATTTTGAGCATTACTTTACTAGCGTGTGAGATGAGTGCAATTATGCGGTAGTTTGAGCATTCTTTGGCATTGCCTTTCTTTGGGATTGGAATGAAAACGGACATTTTCCAGTCCTATGGACCTTTGTTGGCAAAATAATGTCTCTGCTTTTTAATATGCTGTCTAGGTTGGTCATAACATTTCTTCCAAGGAGTAAGCATCTTTTAACTTCATGGCTGCGGTCACCATCTGCAGTGATTTAGGAGTCCAAAAATATAGTCTGTCACTGTTTCCACTGTTTCCCCATTTATTTGCCATGAAGTGATGGGACCAGATGCCATGATCTTAGTGCTGCGTTTTCCAAATTTGCTGGCATATTGAGTGCAGCACTTTCACAGCATCATCTCTCAGGATTTGAAATAGCTCAACTGGAATTCCATCACCTCCACTAGCTTTGTTTGCAGTGATGCTTCCCAAGACCCACTTGACTTCGCAATCCAGGATGTCTGGCTCTAGGTGAGTGATCATACCATTGTGATTATCTGGGTCATGAAGATCTTTTTTGTGTAGTTCTTCTGTGTATTCTTGCCACCTCTTCTTAATATCTTCTGCTTCTGTTAGGTCCATACCATTTCTGTCCTTTATTCAGCCCATCTTTGCATGAAATGTTCCCTTGGTATCTCTAATTTTCTTGAAGAGATCTCTAGTCTTTCCCATTCTATTGTTTTCCTCTATTTCTTTACACTGATCACTGAGGAAGGCTTTCTTATCTCTTCTTCCTATTCTTTGGAACTCTGCATTCAAATGGATATATCTTTCCTTTTTTTCCTTTGCTTTCTTCTTTTCACAGCTATTTGTAAGGCCTCCTCAGACAGCTATTTTGCTTTTTTGCATTTCTTTTTCTTGAGGATGATCTTGATCCCTGTCTCCTGTACAATGTCACGAACCTCTGTCCGTAGTTCTTCAGGCACTCTGTCTATCAGATCTAATCCCTTGAATCTATTTCAAGGGACCCCAGAACTTGAAGATAAAAAAGAAGTGAATGGGTTCCCTGAGTTTTCTCACCATCTCGAAGAAGTGGTCTAGAAGCCTCTAACCCTGAACAGGCAACACACAGATAAAATAAGCTCCAAGAAAAGTCTGTTTCCCCTGGCCAATAAACTAAGGAAAAGGGTAATCTAAAAATTTCAGCAATAATTGATTTACTACAGCAGTTTCAGTGGCCAAGTGGGGAGTGGATCCACACCCCAAATACTCGGAAGCAGGGTCCATTCTCCCATCTGAGGAGGAAGATTATCTTCCATCTGCTTCCTGGGGGAAGCAGTTGGTGCTCCAATTTTTCTGCTGTGATAGTGTCAGAGGGGCTGAGCGGGCAGTTGATCTTCTTACTGTTCTCTCCTTTTTTCTCTGTTTTCTTCTAGTTTTTCAGTGCAATTTGAGATATTTTCAAGAATAAGAACTCAGCAAATATATAAACATATCAGGCACCACAATGTATGTTTGGGGTATATGTGTGTTAAACGTAGACACAAAATCCACTGTAAACCTGATTGTTCACTGACCAAAAAAAAGAATATCATCCCATAAGATCTTGTCAGGATGGGGAACACATGTATGCCTGTGACAGATTCATTTCAATATATGGCAGAACCAGTACAATATTGTAAAGTTTAAAAATAAAATAAAATTTTAAAAAATTAAATTTAAAAAATTATAAAATACTAAAAATACACATGGCACTTAGTCATAAGTAAAACATTTTTTAGCACATATTGCATATAAGACATTGCTACAGAAGATAAATAATTCATTATAAATATGCAGTATTTTACAATTTAAAAACTATTGGTCCTGCCTTCTAGGGGTTAATGATCTTATCAGAGATTAGAAACACAACTGACATCAGCAACATTTTTGTTAAGCACAACATGATACATGAATTTATCATGATGTTTGTTATTAATTAATTTTTTAAATCATTACTATTGGTTTATTGTTGTCTTATTTTCTTTATAATCCTGGCAAAAATCAAAGTGACTATTTGCAATGAGCATTTAAATTCTACATAGATGTTGCCTTTAATGGTTCACAGAGAAGCAATAACCCAGATATATTTCTCTCCCTCTTTTACACATACACACATACTTACACTCACAATTTGAACCAAGGATTAAAGGATTTGAAAATTCTTCACTACAAGTAGGGATTTTACTTTAACATATTCATCTATTTAAGAACATTAATTATCTTTCTATGCTATCCAAATATAACCCAACTGAAATGTGATAAAACATGGTCATTTCTTTCAAAAGATTTCCAGACTGGTTTTCATTTTGAAGAGTTCTATCTGGCAGGATCAATCCCTGGTCAAGGAACTAAGATCTCACACGTGATGTGTTGCAGCAAAAAAAAAAAAAAAATTAATTTTAATAAAAAGAGTTCTACTGTTATGCTCCGTATAACAAGAGAACTAGTATAACATGGACCTTGTTCCTTCCTACATGTTAGAGTCTGTTGGTTAGGACATAAAAAAAAATAGAACAAAAAAATACAAATTCCTTATCAAGTTTTTCAAGGCTCCATACAGTATGGCCCCAGGTTATTCCTCCAGAACTTCCAAATCAAGGATAAACACTTGGAATAGAATGAGAACAGGATTTGTGCTGGGAAAAGGCTACAAGGGGAGCTGCTTCTGCTGCTGCTAAGTCACTTCAGTCGTGTCCGACTCTGTGCGACCCTATAGACGGCAGATCACCAGGCTCCCCCGTCCCTGGGATTCTCCAGGCAAGAACACTGGAGTGGGTTGCCATTTCCTTCTCCGATGCATGAAAATGAAAAGTGAAAGTGAAGTCACTCAGTCGTGTCTGACTCTTAGCGACCCCATGGACTGCAGCCTACCAGGCTCCTCCATCCATGGGGTTTTCCAGGCAAGAGTACTGGAGGGGGGTGCCATGAGGTGACTAAAGGGCAAATTAAATACACAAGAGACTAGAAAAGAAACCTGGGAAGTAAGATCCCATGAATGGACTACAAAGCATTGTCTTTCATAGATGAAGTCATTTTAGGACTCTGTAGAGGTAACACAGTTCACCCCCCGAACATAAGAATCACAAGGAAATAAACATCAGTGGTTACAAGTATTGTTGGTGGCAAGAACTTTGGAAAGAAAATGGCAATCTGTGAGTATGATGACTTATGGCCCGGTAAAGCCAGTTGCCATAAGAAGAGGCAGACTGAGATAAGGTTGAGAAAACACAGACAAAATATTCAGCAAAACTGCTTACAAAATAGCACAGTTCTCTGAGGTTCCAGATGGTATACTATTATTAGCCTGAACATACTCTTTATTAAGCATCACCTTGGTATTGGCCATTTGCTTACTTTTCAACATTTGCATTAATGTCTTTCTCTTATGATATTATGTTTCATTTATATAGTCTGCTTCCCAAAAAATTAGAAAGAATTTTTTAAATCATGATCTTAATGTAATGGAAACTACTATATGCCACTGAGTCTTCCCCCAGGATGTTGATTCAAAATACACACACAAACTTAACTGCAAGAGCATTGATATTTGAGTTGGCATTTTGAAACACTCAACAATTTTGACAAACCCTTATGAGACTAAGGAAAAAAAGACTCAAGTAACAAATTTCAGAAATGAAAGAGGAGATATTACAATTGAAGTCACAGAAATAAAAAGATCATAAGATATTACTATAAATAATTATGCAATAAAAAACTGAATAACCTAGAAGAAATGGATAAATTCCTAGAAACACACAACCTATCAAAACTGAATCATGAAGAATAAAATAAAATATCTGTACAGACCTAAAGTAATACAGATTTTGAGGCAGTAATCAAAAATCTCCCAACAAAGAAAAGTCTAGTACCACATGGCTCCACTTGTGAACTCAACCAAATATTAAAAAAACATAATTAAAGGCAATCCTTCTCAAACTTTTCCAAAATACTGTAGAGGAAGAAACACTTCCAGACTCATTTCATGAAGCTAGCATTACCTTGATACAAAAGTCTAATAATACAAGAAGAGAAAATACTTTGAAGCTAAATTCAGCAGCTCATTAAAGAAATCACACACCATAACCAAGCGGATATATTCCTAGAATACAAAGAAACCCACACCTGCAAATCAATGTAATACTATATATTTAAAAATGAAGTACAAAAACCACATGATCATCTCCACCCACACAGAAAAAGCCTCCGAGAAAACTCAACAATCTATGAAAACATTCAACAGACTAGGAATGGGAGGAGATTACCTTAATATAATAAAGGCCATATATGAAAAGCTCACAGCTGACATAATAGTCAACAATGACAAACTGAAAGCTATTCCTCTAAAAACAGGAAAAAGGCAAGGATGCCCACTCTTACCACTTCTGTTTGACACAGTACCAAAAGTCTTAACCAGAGCAACTGGGCAAGAAAAATAAATGGTATTCAATTTATAATACTGTTTCTTGCTTGAAAAGTGCTTATTTTTGAAAAATATTTGAAAACTATTTTTATTTTTGAAAAAATATTTTTTATTATTTTGAAAAAAAAATTATTTGAAAAATAAAAGGTATTCAGTTTGGAAAACAGAAGGAAAATTATCTGTTCACATAAGACATGATCTCACATGTAGAAAACTCACATCAAAAATTGTCATAACCAACAAGTCAATTAAGCAAAGATATGATATAAAATACCAATGTACAAAAAAACCAAGGTATTTCTATCCACCAACAATGAATAATTCAAAAAAGAAATTATGGGATTGAAAATTATCTCATTTGCAATAGCATCAAAGTGAATAAACTTCTTAGGAATAAGCTTAACCAAGGAAACAGAGGACTTGTACACTGAAACCTAAAAACCTATCTTTTTATTTTTAAAAAAGATATAAATAAATGGAATGTCAGCTCATGTTCATGGATTGGAAGACTTAATATGTTAAAATGTCCATACTACTTGATGCATAATACAGATTCAATGCAACTGTCATCAAAATCCTAATGGCATTTTTTTTAAAAATTGAAAAAATTTCCAAAATACATATGGAATCTCAAAGGACTCCAAATAACCAAAACAATCTTGAGAAATAAAAACAAAACTAGGGGTCTCATTCTTCCTTATTTCAAAGCATATTATAAAACAACAATAATCAAAACAGCACAGTACTGGCATAAAGCCAGATGCAGAGGGCTTCCCATATGGCACTAGTGGTAAAGAACCCACTTGCCAATGCAGGAGACATAAGAGGCCAGGGTTCCATCCATTCCAACTGAAATGACCTAGCATGCACACTTAGGCCAATGGAACATAATAAAAAGCTCAGAAGTAAACCCTTTAGTATACGACCAAATATCTTCAACAAGGGTTCCAAGACTACACAGTGGGGAAGGACCATCTCTTCAACAAATGATGTTAAAAAAACTGTATATCTACATGCAAAAAAAAGGAAGGTATACACTTATTTTACACCATACAACTCAAAAAGTAACTTAAAATGAAATAAATATCTAATTTTAAGATCTGAAACTATTAAAAGCCTAGAATAAAACATACATGAAAAGCTTCATAACCCTGGATCTTGCAGTGATTTCTTGGAACCAAAACTATAGGCAGCAAATGCAAAAACAGACAAACGGGACTCCACCTAAATTAAAAACTTCTCTGTAGCAAGAAGATAATCAATGGAGTGAAACAGCAATCTATGGAATGAGAAAAAAAATTGTGAAACATATATCCAATAAGGGGTTAATATTTAGACTCTAAAAAGAACTAAAACTCAACAACAATGACAACAAAATAACCCAGTTTTAAAATGAGCAAAGGGCTTGAACAGACATTTCTCCAAAGGAATATACACATGGCCAGCAAGGCAAGGGCACCCCACTCCAGTACTCTTGCCTGGAAAACCCCATGGGCGGAGGAGCCTGGTGGGCTGCAGTCCATGGGGTCGCAAAGAGTCAGACACGACTGAACGACTTCACTTTCACTTTTCACTTTCATGCATTGGAGAAGAAAATGGCAACCCACTCCAGTATTCTTGCCTGGAGAATCCCAGGGATGGGGGAGCCTGGTGGGCTGCCGTCTACGGGGTCGCACAGAGTTGGACACAACTGAAGTGGCTTAGCAGCAAGCATGTAACAAGATGCTCAACATCACTAATTATCATAGAAATGCAAATCAAAGCACTGAGAGAACACCGTACACCCACTAGGATGGCCACTATCAAAAATAAAAGCATTGCGTTGGTGAGGATGTAGAGAACCCTTGTGCACAGTTAGTGGGAATGGTCATACTGTTGGTGGTAAAATGGTGCAGCCGCTATGGAATATAGTACGGTGATTCCTCAAAAAATTGAAAACCGAATTACCATATGATCCAGCAAGTCTTCTTCTTGGGATGTATCCAAAAGAACTGAAAAGAGGATCTCAAAGAAATATTTGTACAGGCATGTTCACAAGAACCATTATTCACAGAAGCCAAGAGGTACCAGTAACCTAGATGTCCTCTAAAGGATGAATGGACAAAGGAACTGTGTTATAAACATACAGTGGAGTGTTTTTCAGCCTCAAAAAAAAAGAAAAAGAAAATCCTATCAAATGCTAAACGTGGGTAAGCCTTGAGGATATTCTGCTGAGTAAAATAAACTAGCCACAAAAACACAAATACTGCATGATTCCACTCAAAAGAAATATCTAAGTGGTCAAACTTTTAAAAATAGAAAGTCAAATGGTGGTTGCTAGGGGCTAGGGAGAAGAGAAAAATAGGAGCTCTTCAATGGGTGTAGTTTCAGTTTTGCCAGATGAAAAGGTTCTAGCAATCTGTTGCACAACAATATGGATATAGTTAACTACTACACTCTACACTTAAAAAGTTTAAGATGGTAAATTTTATGTTTTGTGTTTTTTACCACAATAACAAAGTGTTGAATTTGAAGACTCTAACTGGAAATATTTTGTATAATTGAAACAACAAAAATAATAAAGATTTAGATACTAACTTAGGCCATAAATACGATAGTTGAGAGACTGAGGGAGAGAGAGGGCTCTAATGTATGTAGAAAGATTGAAATAACTTTTTAAAGATGGATTTTTATAACCTATAATACAATAATTGACTCTGCAAGGATATAAAACTAATGAAAGTTTGTTGAAGACAAAATTGTAACATGAACTTAAGATTGTTGTTGTTTACTCCTTCAGTTGTGTCCAACCTTTTTGTGACCTCATGGACTGTAGCCAGCCAGGCTCCTCTGTCTATGGGATTTCCCAGGTAAGAATACTGGAATGGGTTGCCATTTCCTTCTGCTGGGGATCTTCCTGAAGCAGGGATCAAACCCAGGTCCCCTAAATTTGCAGGCAGATTCTTTAACACTGAGCTACCAGGACTCAAGCACCACCTGATAAATTGCTTATAACTAGAAAGGAGAAATCTAACATTCAACAACTTACCCAAGAGACAGTTGAACATCTGGTCATTATGCAATAGAATAAAAATTATATAGCATCATCTAGAATTCTTGCCAAGAAGGTTTAACCTTAATCTAATCATAAATAAATGATCAGATAAGCCTAGAATGTGAGACATTATACATGATAACTTCCCTGAATGTCCCAAAAAGTTAATGTCAAAAAAAAAAAAAGTTGCTGAGGTCAGGGGACTGTTCTAGGCGGAAAGATACTGTAGAGACATAAAAATTGAAATTCACAACATGAATCTTGATGGAATCTTGGCTTTTAAATGCAACTACAAGGAGAGATAAGAAAGCCTTCCTCAGCGATCAATGCAAAGAAATAGAGGAAAACAACAGAATGGGAAAGACTAGAGATTTCTTCAAGAAAATTAGAGATACCAAGGAAATATTTCATGCAAAGATGGGCTCAATAAAGGACGGAAATGGTATGGACCTAATAGAAGCAGAAGATATTAAGAAGAGGTGGCAAGAATACACAGAAGAACTGTGCAAAAAAGATCTTCATGACCCAGATGATCGCAATGCTGTGATCACTCATCTAGAGCAAGACATCCTGGAATGTGAAGTCAGTGGGACTTACAAAGCATCACAACGAACAAAGCTAGGGGAGGTGATGGAATTCCAGTTGAGCTATTTCAAATCTTGGAAGATGATGCTGTGCAAGTGCTGCACTCAATATGCCAGCAAATCTGGAAAACTCAGCAGTGGCCACAGGACAGGAAAAGGTCAGTTTTCATTCCAATCACAAAGAAAGGCAATGCCAAAGAATGTTCAAACTACCACACAATTGCACTCATCTCACATGCTAGTAAGTAATGCTCAAAATTCTCCAAGCCAGGCTTCAGCAATATGTGAACTGTGAACTTCCAGATGTTCAAGCTGGTTTTAGAAAAGGCAGAGGCTCCAGTTTCCTGGAGCCTATTATACAGAGTGAAGTAAGCCAGAAGGAAAAACACCAATACAGTATACTAACGCATATATATGGAATTTAGAAAGATGGTAACAATAACCCTGTGTACGAGACAGCAAAAGAGACACTGATGTATGGAACAGTCTTATGGACTCTGTGGGAGAGGGAGAGGGTGGGAAGATTTGGGAGAATGGCATTGAAACATGTAAAATATCATGTATGAAACGAGTTGCCAGTCCAGGTTCAATGCATGATACTGGATGCTTGGGGCTAGTGCACTGGGACGACCCAGAGGGATGGTATGAGGAGGGAGGAGGGAGGAGGGTTGAGGATGGGGAGCACATGTATACTTGTGATGGATTCATTTTGATATTTGGCAAAACTAATACAATTATGTAAAGTTTAAAAATAAAATAAAATTTAAAAAAAAGAAAAGGCAGAGGAACCAGAGATCAAATTGCCAACATCCACTGGATCATTGAAAAAGCAAGAGAGTTCCAGAAAAACATCTATTTCTGCTTTATTGACTATGCCAAAGCCTTTGACTGTGTGGATCACAATCAACTGTGGAAAATTCTGAAAGACATGGGAATACCAGACCACCTGACCTGCCTCTTGAGAAACTTATATACAGGTCAGGAAGCAACAGTTAGAACTGGACATGGAACAACAGACTGGTTCCAAATAGGAAAAGGAGTACGTCAAGGCTGTATATTGTCACCCTGCTTATTTAACTTATATGCAGAGTACATCATGAGAAACGCTGGGCTGGAAGAAGCACAAGCTGGAATCAAGATTGCTGGGAGAAATAGCAATAACCTCAGATACACAGATGATACCACCCTTATGACAGAAAGTGAAGAGGATCTAAAAAGCCTCTTGATGAAAGTGAAAGAGGAGAGTGAGAAAGTTGGCTTAAAGCTCAACATTCAGAAAACGAAGATCATGGCATCTGGTCCCGTCACTTCATGGGAAATAGATGGGGAAACAGTGGAAACAGTGTCAGACTTTATTTTTTTGGGCTCCAAAATCACTG
>NW_011494620.1:1866700-1875762 GCF_000754665.1 Bison bison bison | reverse complement strand
AGGGGACGACAGAGTATGAGATGGCTGGATGGCATCACCGACTTGATGGACAAGAGTTTGGGTGAACTCCAGGAGTTGGTGATGGACAGAGAGGCCTGGAGTGCTGCGATTCATGGGGTCGCATAGAGTTGGACACGGCTGAGCAACTGAACTGAACTGAACTGAACTGAATTGACTAATAAAAGGAACCTGGGGGACCATTGAAGAAATTTGGTTATGAGATGTATACGATTTGACATTTTTTAATTACTGCCAATTATCTTCTGTGTAATAGTGTTTACTAGGATAGTCATTATTCTTAGAAGTTACGTGGTAAAGCATTGGAGTTGTACATCTCGGCAATGTACGTTCAAGTAATTCACCAAGTAATACGTGTGAATGGAGAGAGAGTGCCACATTTGGCAAAATCATGGAAACAAGTGGGTCTATACAAAGGGTATACAGGTTTCAATTGTTTTAATTTCCAAAGTGAAAAACCAGAGAACATTAAATAAGCACAGATATCTACAGTAATCTGTCTTGATGAAATAGAGAAGGGAAATAAATCAAACAGGATCAAGCTCCCCAAATATCTCCTTTATACACTCTGCTCTTTCACCCAGTGCCTACTCCCTACTGCATCTTCCACTTTCTCCTTCTCATCCTCTTTCCTGCTCTCTCCCTCCCTCCTTCATTCCCTACAAGTACTCATACACAGACACAACTACACACGCATACCTCAACACACAACTCTCATAAAATCCATCCAGTTCTCTCACTGCCCTCTACAAAATAGAAGCCAGGTAATCCGCCTGGCATTATAACAAAGGACACATATTTCTTTGAAGGGAGTTCGGTTGGAAAGGTGAAGAAAATGGTGCATTCGTCCCTCTCAACAAGGATGGCGACATGAAACCAAGGGCAACTTGAGGTTCTTGCTTTCTCAGTCCATCATGGGCTGTCCTGAACATTTGGCAACTCAATGAGAGGATCTCTGGGAACTGTCTGGGGTTAGATGGAGGTTGAGAAGGTTGACCTTCAAATGCTGCCAAGTCCCTGGCCAGCCGAGTTAGGAACAATTGCAGTCTAAAATTTTTCCACAGTAGCAAAGCAAACAAGGAACACAATTGACTTAGGGAACTCAGAACACAAAAATTAACCCCCCAAGTGGTACAGACTGTTGCTAAAGTCACCCCTATGCTAAAAGGGCAAAATAATAAATGCTCAGTCACACCTCTTACACTGCATCCCTTGAGGGATGTCTAGATTCAGGGGAAAAGCAAACTCACTGTGGGCAAAACTAATGATTAGGAAAGTGAAAGCGTTAGTTGCTCAGTTGTGTCCAACTCTTTGCAACCCCACTGACTGCAGCCCACCAGGCTCCCTGTCTATGGAATTCTCCAGGCAAGAATACCAGAGTGGGTGGCCATTCCCTTCTCCAGGGGATCTGCCTGATGCAGGGAGTGAACCCAGGTCTCCTGCATTGCAGGCAGATTCTTTACCATCTGAGCCATCAGGGAAGCCCAATGATTAGGAAGGAATAGACTAGTCTAAAGATGTTTGGTTAAAAAAATACTAGACCTTAGAGTCAAAAGTTTACCACAACCTTAATTTGCTATGCTCTTTCTCCCCTAACAATTGTCAATATAACTAATGGGTAAAAGGCCAAGGGTTTTATATATTTGTTTTCATTGGCCTTGAAACATCCACATTTATACACATGAGACCCACAATGTCATGCAGAGAGTTGGAAATTATCTTCTGTCCTTGGATTCCTTTCACTATGTGTGAGGCAATGCCAGACTTCTTTTAAAGCTACTTTACTCATCTAGAAAAGAATGGGGTGATGAATAGTCATTTTTCTCTAGTAAACCCAACTCTGCTGACTTCACGAGTCAAACCCTTCATTTGAAGTACAAAGTAGTCAAGGCTATGAAAGTGAAAGTGATAGTCACTCAGTCATGTCCAACTCTTTGTGACCCCATGGACTATACAGTCCATGGAATTCTCTAGGCCAGAATACTGGAGTGGGTAGCCTTTCCCTTCTACAGGAGATCTTCCCAACCCAGGGATCAAACCCAGGTCTGCTGCATTGCATGTGGATTCTTTACCAGCTAGCCTCAAGGGAAGCCCAAGAATACTGGAGTGAGTAGCCTATTCCTTCTCCAGGGGATCTTCCCAACTCAGGAATCTAACCAGGGTCTTCTGCATTGCAGCCGGATTCTTTACCAACTGAGCTATCAGGGAAGCTATCAAAGCTATGAGTGTCTCCTAACATTTCCAGCATGAGTATTTCTCACAAAGTGCTATCGTGACACAATGTGATAGCTTATGTCCTAAAGTAGTAAACCATGATTGATTTAAGGACTGATCATTATTGCTCTGCATTCTCAGTGTCTCTGTGGTCATGGTTGCCTGTTTATTCTGTCCTAAAGTTGCCTCTTTGTGGCTGAAGAAATATTTGCAGAGCAGTCCATTCAGTTGCCCTAATGGAGCATATCAGCAATAAGTTTAAGCAGGTAGAATAGAATGGATATCTCACATACACATAAAACAACCAAACCAAAAACAATGAGAATAAGACAGAAAATGTAACTGTGCAAAATGAATGTAAAAATAAAATGATCACCAATTAGGTCTCAGCAGAACTAAATGACCTCTAAGATGCCGGTTAGGGAAAACTCCCTCTTGTTGAAAATAAAAGCAAACATTCCCAAGGGCGGGGGGAGGGGAGGAACTTGATGTTTATCAGAATTATGTTGGGCAAAAACTAGCAAGAGGTTGGTGCTACCCTGCAGAAAGGAAAACTTGACAGTTGACTTCCTCCCAACAATATGCTTATTTTAAAGCAGTGCTTTATTAGAAAAAAAAAATTCTTTGGAGAACTGCAATTCTTAGGTTAATATGCTCATTCCAAATGATTTCAATTATCCAATTTATTTACAGAGACAAGTCACTCTTTGAGTAAAAGTCAATATGTTTTTAGAGATCCAAAAATGTAATTCTGAGCTCTAGAACACAGCATGCCGCATTTGAAATCATGTTTGTTAAGATGTCTCTTAACAAAGCAATTAGCAAGATGTGTTTGGGGAAACACAAAAGCATTACAAGCTATTATAAAGAGCGTTAATTTTTTCCAAATCCTTAAAACAATGTAATTTAAAACATATTTGTGACATCATCTGCTTTGTAATAAGAGGTTTATTTTTAATCAAATAAAATAAATGTGAAAGGCTGCAGTTCATTTCACTAAAGCTGCATATCTCCAGAACAAAAGCCTCAAGGCATGTTCAAATGAAAAAATGTTCTTTGGTCAATTATGGGAGGAATTCTGGCTTCGTGGCTGCAGGACTCCTGAGAACAATTTTCTACAATATGTCATAGGGCTCCAGGTATGTGGTCATAATGCACTTCTCTATGGAGCCTCTCCAGGGACCAGCGCTCAGAGGCACACACTTTGGAAATCTTCCTAGAAAACAGTAGGCTTATAATGGTGGTTGAAATCCTACATGTGGATAAGACAGTGTATTGGTTTGCTAGGGCTGCTCTAACAAACTAACAAAGTGCCAAAGTACTGTGAAGTGAGAACCCTTAAACCACAGAAATTGAATGTCTCACAGTCGTGGAGGCTACAAGCCTGAGATCAAGGTGTCAACAGGGACGCCCTCTCTCTAAGTGCTAAGGCTCCATTCCAGGCTTCCGCCCTAGCTTCTGGAAGTTCCTTGGCTGTGGCTGCACACTTCCATTCTTCACATGGAGTTCTCATGTGCCTGCCTCTGTCCAAGGGTCTCCTTTGCATTTTACTCATCGCAAGCAGTTCTATTGTTAACTCACACTTCAGTTTAGCTTTTGCAAATTTTAGAGTGGAAAAGAAACCACTGTTACTCAAAAGAAATGTCAGCAGTATTTCTTTGTGATGGCCTTAATATATTCTAGTGAACTGGAAACCAGAGATCCTGATGCATCTATTTTGTTACATGTCCAAGTAAAGCTAGATAGATGAGCTTCCCAGACGGTGTTGTAGTAAAAATTCACCTGTCAATGCAGGAAATGCAAGAGATGCAGGTTCGATCCTTGGATCGGGAAGATCCCCTGCAGTAGGAAATGGTAACCCACTCCAGTATTCTTGCTTGGAAAACACCATAAACAGAGGAGCCTGGCAGGCTACAGTCTATGGGGCTGTAGAGATTCGGACATGACTGAGCAATTGAGCATGCATATATAGATAGAAAGATATAGATATATTCCCTTGTGCTGCTGCTGCTGCTACTAAGTCGCTTCAGTGGTGTCCGACTCTGTGAAACCCCATAGATGGCAACCCACCAGGCTCCCCCATCCCTGGGATTCTCCAGGCAAGAACACTGGAGTGGGTTGCCCTTTCTTTCTCCAATGCATGAAAGTGAAAAGTGAAGGGGAAGTCGCTCAGTCGTGTCCGACTCCCAGCGATCCCATGGACTGCAGCCTACCAGGCTCCTCCATCCATAGGATTTTCCAGGCAAGAGTACTGGAGTGGGGTGTCACTGCCTTCTCCTCCCTTGTGCTATGTTCCAGTAATTTCAACAAGATTATAAGTCCCTAAAGAGCAACAGTATATTTTATATCAATTTTATATCTTCAGTATTGCTTATCTTAGAGCTCAATGCAAAGTACATGCTCAATAGAAACTTAAAAGATTAAAATTATTGCCTACTCTCCAAAGCAATATCAAATAATCATAATCAAAATCAAATCATAATCAAAATCATAGCAAAGTCATCCAGAATTCTACCCTGAAGAAAAGAAGACTGAATCTTCTCCCCAAGCTTTCTCTAACTATAAAGCATACACAAAAGTTAGGACTTTTCATCCCTGAAATGTTTGTCACCCCTTGGTTCCTGCCTGCTCTCCTCCCATACTTTCTGATGACTATTTGTTGGTTTTCTCAACCAGTTCACATCACTGTCCCATGACATTCTGGCATTCCCCGATGTTCTCTGTTTGACCTAGTTCACATTTCTAAGTTATCTCCCTGCACAACATTCACAGAGTTCAGCTGTCAACTCCAGAGTAAACTATGGTTAATTATACTTCTCCAGCTCTGATCTCTTTTCCCAAGCTCAGAGACAAATGTTCAGTTTACACTGACCCCCACTTGACTCATTATCATCCCTAAAACACATCAATCCTTTCTTCTGTAACCTGTATTTTGGGGAAACAAGAACATACACCAGTTGCCTTTGTTGTGTTCCTCTCTTTCCTCTCCTACATGCAAACCGTTGTAAAGTGCTGGTGATTCTATCTCCATACACCAACTACCCTGCCCTTTTCCCTCTCTTCCACTGCTGTTAGTGCTGTTCTGTGTAGACTCAGGTCCTTTGCCCTGACACTACAATCATTTCTCTCATTTCCTTGATTGCCCTCCTCATTCACTTGCAACTCTGTTAAATCTCTTCCTTTATCCCTTTAACTCTACTCTCCACCCTTCTCCACATTGACCTGTCCTTCTGAAAGCTGAAGTATGTGTCAACCAGAGCTCTTGTCCTCTAGCTTCCTGCTGGTTTTGACCCATGGGAAATGATGGTAGGTGATCAAGGAGCAGACAGAGGGCACTCAGGTCGTTCACTGCCCTGCTGTCTTTGATCCTATCAGGTGGCCATCTGTACACACCTCTCTCTCCAGATTGTATCATCTAGAATTGTGGATGATAAAACACTGAGCTTAGTCCCAGTTCCAAGTTCTAGAGGTTGTATTCCTTTTGATTTTCGTTTCCAGAATTTTGCCAACTTCTTTGCCAATTTCTTTTCCAGAATCCCTTTATTAAACTTTTCTCCAATTACTTGAGTTGAATGTATCGTGTCTCCTAACTGATGACAAAGTTGTTTATGCAAAACAAAAAACAATGTCACTCTATTTTAACAAAATCTTAAAACTTTTTTCTATTATCTAAGTTTCAGAGTCTGTAGCATGGCATTCCAAATCTTCCACAGAAATTTGCTCTGGTCTTCTTCTCCCACTATAACCACCCCACTTTTCATCACTGGTGCATGCTCGGGCTCTCTGTGGTTTACCCAACTCCCTAAAAAGTCATACATTTGTATGCACTATGCCCAGAAGTTACTTCTACTCCTCTATCTGGTAAGATGCTATTTCTTTTTAATGCCCAATTTAAAATCCCATCCTTCAATAAAGACTTCTCAATTGAAATCATCTCTTATTTCTTTGTTCTTTTAAATATGTTTCATTATATTTTGATAATTGTATTTGGCTTAAACTGTGTTAAGAGCACTATTTTAAGTGATGCATGCTTGCCTGCTCAGTCATGTCCAACTCTTTGTGACCCTAAGAACTGTAGCCCACCAGGCTCCTCTATCCATGGGAATCTCCAGGCAAGAATATTGTATCTGCCATTTCCTACTCTAGGGGATCTTTCTGATCCAGGGATCAAACCTATGTCTCTTGTGTCTCCTGTATTGGCAGGTGGATTCTTTACCACTGAGCCACACAGGAAGCCCCATTTAAGTGAAGAGCTATGTAGTAATATTTGGGTGTGTTCACATGAAAATGTTTCCTTTTCTGACATGTGTGGGGTTTTTTTGTTTTGTTTTGTTTTGTTTTTGACATCAGAAGAATACCTCTCTGTGTTGGCCAAAGTTTCTAGGAAGCAATGCAACTTGAGCTACACTCAACAGTAGTTCCGCCACTCATGCAAAACCACTGTACCCCCAATCAAACAGTAACTTGTATGCAATTGGGCATCATCAGAAAATGAAGATATTGAGAGGAAAATACAGATGGCACAACTTAAATGGAGGGCTTATGTATCGTTCTTGGTGAAACAAAAATAATGTGCGACAAACATAATTCTTAGAATGACGTCTTAATTTCAGTGGAGTGAAATGTGGGGACAAAAGCAAGGGTCACAGATGGAGCCAAGTTAGAATATTCTTTTATGCTTTGATTCATAGCTCTGTGAACTGGGAAAGGACGTTGAGAAATTTCCCCAAGAGAATCAGGGAATTTCTTCCCTGGTTGTGCTGTCCTGAGAACGTTGAACAAACGCTATCCCCAAATTTTCTCATTACTAACACCCAGATTTATCTGACTTTTCTGGTCCACAAGTAAATTTGAGGCACAGATACCAACAATTGCAAAAGAAACTAACCCCAGAGGACCTGGTTTCTATCTTAGGCCATAGTTAAATGCAAGTTGAGTCAATGAAACAAAAGTTCAAAATATATTTAAAGACCTTTTTATAAGCAATATTTACAAGTGCTTACATTACTTGGATGGAAATGGTGAAACTGAACAGTGTCTATTCTGCACTGAATGATGAACGCAAAGACTTAAGAGGCAGTCATGAGTTTAAAGGTACATATACTGAATTGGTCCAAACCATAGGAAAGGAAAGGGAGCAGAAACAGCCCACTAGGCAGGTATTTGGGCTATAAGATGAGCTACAATTAGATATTTAAAAACAATAAAAGTAAAAGTATCAACAAAACATTTCACTTTTTAGGGGCTTTCCTTGTGGTCTAGTGGTTAAAACTGCCAGGGTGTGCAGGTTCGATCCCTGGTCAGGGAACTAAGATCCCTGATACTATATGGGCACAGTTCAAAAAACCAAAACCAAAAAAAAAAACTTTTTCACTTTTTGTCAAGCTGTTAAATGTCTTTATACACCAAGTTGAAAAGGCACTACTTCAAACCAGCCTTGAAGAAGCAGCATTCTCGGCCACACACACTGAGTGTCCTACTGGACATCTGGCTTCTCAACCACACCTACGTGCAGAAGAAATAACGTGAAGGGAAGGACAGCGGGACAGAAAGTATCAGCCATGTGCTCGGAACATCAGAGCTCATCTAGAATTTCCCCTGAATCAGTCTATTTCTTCAAGTGAGGGTCAGGGATCCAAGGCTGTGTGGGGGTGATGAGAAGGCAAAGCCCAGACCAAGGAAGAAAACACACAAGCCAGGCAGGATCGCCCATTTTACCAACTCATGCCACGGCCATCTCTAATTTCATGGAACTCTTTCTTGCCTCTCTGTGCACTTCTCTTCCCACAATCTCCACAATTCCCACAACCCACAGCCCTTTCTCTCTCCCCACCCAACCCACTGTTGGCAGGACACATGGTTAGCTTGAAGACACTCAGATGCTGAAGTCAGAGGCGGCCCGTCATGGAAGTGACTCCATTTGTTTCCATTCTTTCATAATCCTTTCAACTAGAGGGGAATACTTTTTTTTGAAAATAACAATCAACAAAAGATGCCCAGAAATCTAAATTATTTCTTTGTACTTAATGGGAGCTCAAGCTATTGTTAATTAGTACTCATGCTTATTTCTGTAAGTTGGATTTGAAAATCACATTATTTGGAAACCTGGGTTGTATATTCTTCTTGTAAATACATAATTATAGCTTCAACTTGGAGGCGACACCTTTGTTTTATAGAAAGAAATAAAAGTGTGCTTTAGTTTAAGGGTATATTAAAAAGTCAGTTTTCTGAACATCTGCTATATTTATCAAATATTTTTCTTAAAAGCTATTTTATACCACATTTTATAGCCACATGTGATTGATCAAAACAGCCCCTTCTTCTTGGTTTGTTTAGAGTTTGATTCACTACACAACTAACCTCAACATGGTATTAGTACTTTTGTTCGTGCAAGAAGTCAGATCATATCAGATCAGATCAGTCGCTCAGTAGTGTCCGACTCTTTGCGACCCCATGAATCGCAGCACGCCAGGCCTCCCTGTCCATCACCAACTCCCGGAGTTCACTCAGACTCACGTCCATCGAGTTAGCGATGTCATCCAGCCATCTCATCCTCTGTTGTCCCCTTCTCCTCCTGCCCCCAATCCCTCCCAGCATCAGAGTCTTTTCCAATGAGTCAACTCTTCGCATGAGGTGGCCAAAGTACTGGAGTTTCAGCTTTAGCATCAGTCCTTCCAAAGAAATCCCAGGGCTGATCTCCTTCAGAATGGACTGGTTGGATCTCCTTGCAGTGCAAGGGACTCTCAAGAGTCTTCTCCAATACCACACTTCAAAAGCATCAATTCTTCTGCGCTCAGCCTTCTTCACAGTCCAACTCTCCTCCATACATG
>NW_011494620.1:1857140-1866600 GCF_000754665.1 Bison bison bison | reverse complement strand
ATAGCCTTGACTAGACAGACCTTTGTTGGCAAAGTAATGTCTCTGCTTTTCAATATGCTATCTAGATTGGTCATAACGTTCCTTCCAAGGAGTAAGCGTCTTTTAATTTCATGGCTGCAGTCACCATCTGCAGTGATTTTGGAGCCCAGAAAAATAAAGTCTGACACTGTTTCCACTGTTTCCCCATCTATTTCCCATGAAGTGATGGGACCAGATGCCATGATCTTCGTTTTCTGAAGGTTGAGCTTTAAGCCAACTTTTTCACTCTCCTCTTTCACTTTCATCAAGAGGCTTTTTAGATCCTCTTCAATTTCTGCCATAAGGGTGGTGTCATCTGGATATCTGAGGTTATTGATATTTCTCCCGGCAATCTTGATTCCAGGTTGTGCTTCTTCCAGCCCAGCGTTTCTCATGATGTACTCTGCATATAAGTTAAATAAGCAGGGTGACAATATACAGCCTTGGTGTACTCCGTTTCCTATTTGGAACCAGTCTGTTGTTCCATGTCCAGTTCTGACTGTTACTTCCTGACCTGTATATTGGTTTCTCAAGAGGCAGGTCAGGTGGTCTGGTATTCCCATGTCTTTCAGAATTTTCCACAGTTGATTGTGATCCACACAGTCAAAGGCTTTGGCATAGTCAATAAAGCAGAAATAGATGTTTTTCTGGAACTCTCTTGCTTTTTCGATGATTCAGCGGATGTTGGCAATTTGATCTCTGGTTCCTCTGCCTTTTCTAAAACCAACTTGAACATCTGGAAGTTAACGGTTCACATATTGCTGAAGCCTGGCTTGGAGAATTTTGAGCATTACTTTACTAGCGTGCAAGAAGTCAATGCGTGTTTAAATTAAAAGAAACAACAGCCAGAGAAACTGTGTAGTTACTTCTTTTCTCACTAAACCAAAAAAAAAAAAAAACTGTTTCATTTAATCAGAAAGAAATTCTGTATTGAATTTTTGATCAATTATCTTTGTCTTTGATTCCCTTAAAGTAGCATTACTTAGATATTGTGGTTATAAACAAACTAAACTATATGCCCTTTTTTTCGAGGTCACGACTAAAATATAAAGAATTATAATACCAACCTAGACAGCATATTAAAAAGCAGAGACATTATTTTGCCAGCAAAAGTCCATCTAGTCAAAGCTATGGTTTTTCTAGTAGTCATGTATGGATGTGAGAGTTGGACTATAAAGAAAGCTGAGGTCCAAAGAATTGATGTTTTTGAACTGTGTGTTGGATAAAACTGCTGAGAGTCCCTTGGACTGCAAGGAGATCCAACCAGTCCATCCTAAAGGAAATAAGTCCTGAGTATTCATTGGAAGGACTGATGTTGAAGCTGAAACACCAATACTTTGGCCACCTGATGCAAAGAACTGAATCATTTGAAAAGACCTTGATGCTGGGAAAGACTGAAGGCAGGAGAAGGGGACAACAGAGGATGAGATGGTTGGACAGCATCATCAACTCAATGGACATGAGTTTGCATAAGCTCTGGGAGTTGGCAATGGACAGTGAGCCATGGCATTCTGCAGCCCATGGGGTCGCAAAGAGTTGGACATGACTGAGTGACTGAACTGACCTGAACTGATAATATCTTGGAAAGAAAATGTATTTTCCATAAGCAGTAGCTTTGTGTTAATTTCCAATAAAATTGAATGATTGACCTATCATATTAAGTGTATATATGAATTTTCTACTTTATATTATAATAAGAAAATTAGTACTTTGCCTGGGGAATTCCATGGATAGTGGAGACTGGTGTGTTACAATCCATGGGTGGTAAAGAGTAGGACATGACTGAGCAACAAAGCACACTCATGATACAGGGCAGAGAGACCAGTCACACTGTCCAAGATAGAGGGAAGCATAAATTCTGAACCCCCAAATCCACAGCAGGATTATACTGATAGAAATAAAGTGTCCGAAATGATAAGGTCTTTAGCTGGAAGCCCAGCTTCCAGGATATAAGACCCAGCTTCATAAACACATATCCTTTTTACAAATGGTGAAATTATTCAACACATAGGCAACTATAAATATGTACAAGAGACCACTTCATCTGGTCTTGGTCTTAGTGTACCTCATAATATCAGAAATTTGCATTAAAATCTGTGATTGCCGTGTGGTACAACATCCTTGGGCATCAACACAGTTCTCTTTGATGACATTCACCCTCCCCAGACTAACCCAGACTTGGCCTCAGGGTCTACTGGAAATCAGTGGTATGGTACAAGAACAACAGTTAGTTCTCTCTAAAATCTTTGATGACATTCACCTCCCAGGAGAGGAGAATAATCAAGGAAGACAACAATGCCAAATTTTCACATTGAGAAGAAGATAAAACAGAGAAAGACAACTATCTGCATGTTATTGACTCTGGCCTCATGTATTAGGTACATGGCTCTCATTCATTCATCTCAATAAATATTGAGTACTTGCTTTATGCCTGGTACTATTTCAGGAGCTGAAGGAAAGATGGTGTACAAAAGAAAGTTCCTGTTCACATGGAGTTGACATTCTACTAGGGTTATCTTCTGTGTGACACTGAACAAGACTGCTTGGAGACCGACCCTGCCTGTGAGCTATTCCAGGCCCAGTCTATGTTTACTCAAAGTTAATGAGATGTGGCAGAAAGGGACAGACTGCCTGGAAAACTATCAAAGTTATGAGGAGTGAACACATGAGTGATGAGAGCGTGTTCTGGTACAAACTTTGGACCTTTCCCATGGGCCCATTTGCTAACTTGTGCTAAATTTGAAAACAGAATTGACCCATGATATGGAAAACATCATGGGTAGATGATGAGAGGTCATTTTAGCAAATCACTTAAGGTACAGAAAGCATCATGTTTATGTCTACAGGATGATAACCATTCTTAAAATAATTATTCTTTAATTATGACCTTTTGAGGAGTCCCTAAAGTCCCTCTTGAATGGAGTCATAGGTCATAAGTAATGTGTGTGAATGAAGAAAAAGACAATAAGAAGTGAATGATAGAAGCACACAAACTTATTTTTAAGAACACTTGCATGTGTGCATGCTAAGTCGCTTCAGTCGTACCTGATTCTTTGTGACCCTATGGTCTATAGCCCACCAGGCTCCTCTGTCCATGGGGATTCGCCAGGCAAGAATACTGGAGTGGGTTTCCATGCTCTCCTCCAGGGGATCTGCCCCACCTGGGGATCAAATCCATGTCTCTCACATCTCTTGCACTGGCAAGCCGGTTCTTTACGGTTCTCTAGCGCCACCTGGGAAGTCCTTTAAGGACAAGATAAAGGCTAAATTTGGCCCAAAGGCTGCCGAATTACAACCTCTGCCATAGTGGTATGAAAAAGTAAACTTTTTAAATTATAAAAAATAATCATCATCATTACTGTCATTGAAATATTATCATTTCAGCACTCTTATTTTTTACATTTTTGACACCTAGAATTTAGTCACTATTTTTTTCTTAATCAAAATCCATTCTTCCTTCAGGGCAGCCAATCTTTCCTCTATTTTCGGAGTATGTGTTTTGAATGAGTTCCCCTCTACCAGGAAGAGATGCAACATTTGACCTGGCATAAGTCAATCAAAGCATTATAATCCCCCAGAAAGTGATTGGTTTTGTCATAAGCACACGAACAAAACAGGCCTGGTACAATGCAATAAAATCTTCCTGTTATTTGTAGAAAACAGATTTTTCATTTTTCACATTAGTTATTAGATGTCACATTAGATATTGTAAGGTCTGGAGCATGGTACCCATCATCATGTGACCAGGAGGGTACAGCCTGTCTGACCACAAAACTTTGAACATAGCAAGGGGATGCTATACATTTATTGACCAAATGGGTGATTAGCATTAAAGTGTGCAAATCTGGGTTGCCATGGCAGCTTAACATCTCTGTGGCACAATTTCCTAAACTCTAAAGGAAAAGGGGTAGTTTTAGATTGGTGACTCTTACACTACCGACAGAGAAGAAAAAATACACATCTAAGGGCCCCACATCCTTGTAGTCAACCAATCCTTAATCAAAAATATTTGGGGGAAAAACAAATTCTAGGAAGTTCCAAAAAGCAAAATTTAAATTTGCGGTGTGCCCATAACTATTGACGGAGAAGGCAATGTCACCCCACTCCAGTACTCTTGCCTGGAAAATCCCATGGACGGAGGAGCCTGGTGGGCTGCAGTCCATGGGGCTGCTAAGAGTCAGACACGACTGAGCGACTTCACTTTCACTTTTCACTTTCATGCACTGGAGAAGGAAATGGCAACCCACTCCAGTGTCCTCGCCTGGAGAATCCCAGGGACGGGGGAGCCTGGTGGGCCGCCGTCTATGGGGTCGCACAGAGTCAGACACGACTGAAGCGACTTAGCAGCAGCAGCAGAACTATTGAAATAGCATTTATGCTGTATTTACAACTATTCATTTAGGATTTACATTGTACTATTATAAGAAATCTATAAAGGATGAAAAGTATACAGGAAGGTGTGTGTAAGTTACATGCAAGCACTACACCATTTTCTATAAGGAACTTGTGCGCCAGTGGACCTTGAGGTCTTGGAGCAATTCTCCACAGATACCCAGCACTGGACAGCAATCACTCCCAGGTGAGGGAGTAGAACCAGAAAAGCTTCTCACTGGTGAAATGTTATTCAATTTTTGTTTTACTAAAATATAGACATTGTTTTATTTTCATAACATTTATTTTATTATTAATAAACAAGCAAAAACTGATGTTCCAGGGAAATGGGCATGTTTATTCTTTAGCTTCAAAAACTCCTTGGGACATCACCTCTGACCGAGAGGTATGAGAAACATGGAACCATACTGTTCAGAAAGAAAATCTACCACTGAAAATCTGTTTATTTACATTTCTGAGTACTTGAACTTCAAGACATCCTCTTAACAATTTACAAGCAAAAGAGCAATATTATTGAGCTCCTATAATCCAGGTTAAGAAAACATCTCCAAACAAGTAGCTCTCAAGAACTGGATTCCCTTCTTCCGTCCACCTACTTCTCATCACCACTGTTTACAAATTACCACTTGCCTTCCCCTGTTTCAGCCACCAAAATTATAATATGAATTTAAAGACCAATGTAAGTAAGCAGTCCCGCCTGTCCTCATCCAAGATGTAAATACATGTGTCAAGTGCTTTATATAAAAAATAAAAGTTTTTTTTTTTTTAAAGATCAATCTCTTTGACTTTTACAAGTCAATAGATCAATTTTCCCACCTCATTTCAACCAAAAAAGAGGAGAGGATGATAAACAATTTCTTAACTCCATGAGAACTTTATTTCATTGTGTCCAGGTCTATGGATGCAGCCTGAATTCTGTGAGGCAAAGTGGTGTCCCAAGTCCTGAGGACATTCTGTAAACTCGAGCAGTACTTATGGAAACAGCATGCTATGGAGACATTAAAAATGAATCTTGAATTTTCCAACAATAATGTACATTTGCTGGAACACTCACTCTTCCCCAGGCAGAAGTCAGAATGTTTATAGCTTTCAGCCTCACTGTTTGTAAATGGAAAGCTGGACTAAGAATTTATAATCACTGATTAAGCTGCTGTTTTTTACCCAAAATTGGGGGAAAAAAATAGTGGGTTCTCTCATACTGAACCATAAACACATGTTATGTTATGTGCAATAAATTCCCTAACATTGCACTTCTTTTGAAGGGAAAGATGAGGGATGTAATTGAATATTTTGAGCTGAAAGCTAAAAGAGTTTTTCTAGTTGGCATATCAAGTTAAAAATGAAAAGAAATCCCTATGAATACTGCACCATATGTATTTCAGAATTTTCTTTTTAAGTGTCAGCGTTAACATTTGGAATGCTGAAGCTAGAAGGACCTCACAGATCACCTAATCCAATCCCTTCTTTATAAAAGCAAAATCTGAAAGCTTCTGAAGCAAATTACTTAGAGTCATAGAGTGTCAACATAGAGAACAGAATGTATTCCCCCAACTTCTAATGTAGCATGAGTTTCCTGCATAAAGGATTGTATATATCAATTCAGTATGTTAACCACTAACCAGTGCCACAGATCATTCCCATTGTGATATACCGTCTAAATTGTGAATTTAGACGGTATATCATTGTGAATCCATCTAAATTCAAGTTCTCAGTGTCCTCATCACAGTAGACATAAGTGATTAGTGATATCGAATTAGTGATATTCACATAGTGATTAGTGAACACATAAGTGATCCCATTATGCTGATCTGGGACTATTTGCTCACTGAACCATTTCCCCACAGTTCTTTCCGCCCATTTATAAGTGCCTTAGACTAAGCCAGAAAGTTTAAAAAAATACTAACTTCTAAAAAAAAAAAAGAAAGTCTGACTTTGCTGAGTCAAGAAGAAAAGCCTTTATTACAAGCCAGGAGGAAAAGCAGTGGGTCAGAGTGTAATAACCATGCTTTGCAGTTTCTGTATTAGATACTTTGACATCTTGGGGTCTTGCAGACTCTGTAGGGACTGCTCCTCCCAGGACTAGCCAGCTCCTAAAGATAGTAAAGGAATGACCAGAACCCACACCCCAGCTAATTCCTGTTTATCAGGTTCCCACACTCTAGCCCATTATCTCCCTGCCCTAACTACCCTCTGGCCAGGTACCAGGTAACCAGAGACAGTGCCAAAAGCCAGAGCCCACTGAAACTAATCAAACTAACTGAACCTAGAGCTGCTTGTTCTGTCTTGCCTGTGACTCAAACCACAGTAGAGGCTCTTGTCACATTTGCCTTCAGGCTCTCTGCCTCCTGGCTAACCCTGGTGCTTCTCCATGTGGCCCTGTATGGCCAATGTCCTCCCTCCACTTGGATACAGTGAGTAACAAAATAGTTCTTCGGTGGCAGTCCTTTCTGCATCTGTTGGCCTCACCATATCTGAATAATAGAGATACTTACATTTTACAACAAACAGGTCAAAGGCCAGGAAAACTAAAGGTGTCAGAGTCAGAGACAGAGTTATAGCAAACAAGAGAAAAGAAGAGGAAGATGCAAGCAGGGAAAATGTGGCAAATGTATGGCTTAGGTACAATTCTTGTAAACCCAGAACTGATTGTGGTATAACTTGGGTGCCCTCCAGCTAATAAGGGAGGGTTTCCTTAAAACGGCACACTAACAGCTTCCGCTTGAACACACTGCTTAATAAGTGACATCTGAGGACTTTAACATTCCCAGACACAGACTCACTGCATTTTCCCGTGACCAGTGCCCTAGATCTCGTCCACAGCAGAACATTAAAATAGCCTCTTAGTCATCTTCCTGCTTTAAAAAAAAAAATCTTTCTTCCTTTTTTCATCTATTCATCTATTCCACCCTTCATTCATCTATTCCACCCTTTCTTAGCCACAGCCTTCTATTCATAAAAATCCTCCACATTTCCTCCTTTGTTTCTCAGTTAAGTATTGAATCCCCACTGTTATATTCAAAGCTCTCCAAATGTGTCTCCAGTCTAACCATCGGTCTTGATGTCCACACGTCCACTGTATTCACTGTGATCTGGTTAAATTAAAACATTCACTGTTCCCAGGGAAAACAGTTTTCCCCTGTTTCAAACCACTCCACCGTAGGATGTATTTTACAATAATGGCTTCATACCTAGGTATGAATTCTTAGCTCCTCCAACAAACTGTTGCGCGATCTTTGGAGTTTAAGGCTCCTTTTTCTCATCCTAAAGTGGAAAGAAAAATACCATGATACAGATTTCTTATAGAGGTTATATGAGATAATACATGTATAGATCTCAGCACAAATTTGGTATGAATTAATACTAGTTAATACCAGATATTATATCATTACTAAGCTTAGTATTTCTGACTTTTCACAGTATATCATACACATTGTCAGTTGATGCTTAAGAAACTCTGACACATAAATCTTGCCATGTTTTCAGCTGAATAAACTCAAATTGAAGAGAAATAACTTTGCTCAAGCTCATACAATCAGATAAGAATTATAAAAGTGTCTTGCCTACTTCTAACCTTCACTCTTTTCCTCTCCACAGTACATCTGGCCTGCCACATAAAGTCATTTAGTGGAGAGACTGTGATTCATCTATCTTTTATTGTCAGAGAACTTAAGAATTCTTTTTTTAATTTTTAAACTAACATTATTGAGTACTTGCTATGTACTTGACACTGTTTTAAGAGATTTATATAAACTATATCATTTAAATATGATTACTTCTGCAAGTTACATATTATACCCATTTTCAGGTCAGGAAATGGAAAATCCCAGAGATAAACTTGCTCATAACACACAGGGGTAACTAACAACACTATAGTCATCTAAGGCAGACACTGATGCTCTTACATACTGGGTTAACTTGCAGTTAGTTCTAAAGAGGCATGCGACTGATGGCTATTGAATCAAACTTTAATTGGCATCTGGAAAACATATATTCTTCCTGACTCTAAAGATTGAAAAATGATGAGATTTTATGGAAAATTCATTTGTGTGTGTGTCTGTGTGCATGTAGTTGGGCTTCCCAGGTAGCTCGGTGGTAAAGAATCTGCCTGCCACTGCAGGAGACATGGGTTTGATCGTTGGGCTGGGAAGATCCCCTGGAGAAGGAAATGGCAACCCACTCCAGTGTTCTCTCCTGGAGAATCCCATGGACAGAGGAGCCTGGCGGGCTACAGTCCATGGGGTCACAGAGAATAGGGCATGACTGAATGACTGAGTACACCACATGTGTGTAGTGTTTGACTGTGTTATGTATATTTTAATAAGCATTCTAACTTTCTTACAATAATAGAAATCCTCAGCAAAAACAGAACATGGCTAATCTGGGAGCAGAAAGGCAGGAAGAGGGGTGGGGAGTTGATAACCTTTGCAGTCTTCTTAGCTAGCAGTGACTCTATGGGAAGTTCTGACCAATAGGATGTTAGAGAAATGATGGAAGTAAGTTCCAAGACAAATCTTAAAGGCAAGTGCAGGTTACTTCCGCCTCTCCTCCACCCTGCTTAAGAATGAAGATGATGCCCTAGGAATGACATTGTGGAAATCTTGAAATAGCCTAAGTCTCAGACAGCTATAGATCTGCCTCACCAGTCCTGAACTTGAAATCCTAACTTCCAAAGGAGAAACAATTTCTATCTACTTAAATCACTGTTATTTTGGTACTTATATTACATGCAGCCCAATTATCACAATGCTTCTTTCTTAAATATTTACTGATGAGTAGTAGAAAGCTAAAGAAGAAAAAGGGGAACAATTGAAATATGTTTTGAGGGATCTGTAGGTTAAGTATCAAGCCATAGAAATATGGACTCTCAGGACTCGGAAGGAGTTTCAGTCAGTTCAGTCACTCAGTCATGTCCGACTCTTTGCGACCCCATGAATCGCAGCACGCCAGGCCTCCCTGTCCATCACCAACTCCCGGAGTTCACTCAGACTCATGTCCATCGAGTCAGTGATGCCATCCAGCCATCTCATCCTCTGTCGTCCCCTTCTCCTCC
>NW_011494620.1:1842405-1856237 GCF_000754665.1 Bison bison bison | reverse complement strand
GTTCCATGTCCAGTGCTAACTGTTGCTTCCTGACCTGCATACACATTTCTCAAGAGGCAGGTCAGGCAGTCTGGTATTCCCATCTCTTTCAGAATTTTCCACAGTTTCTTGTGATCCACACAGTCAAAGGCTTTGGCATAGTCAATAAAGCAGAAACAGATATTTTTCTGGAACTCTTGCTTTTTCCATGACCAGCGGATGTTGGCAATTTGAACTCTGGTTCCTCTGCCTTTTCTAAATCCAGCTTGAACATCTGGAAGTTCACGGTTCACATATTGCTGAAGGCTGGCTTGGAGAATTTTGAGCATTACTTCACTAGCATGTGAGATGAGTGCAATTGTGCAGTAGTTTGAGCGGTCTTTGGCATTGCCTTTCTTTGGGATTGGAATGAAAACGGACCTTTTCCAGTCCTGTGGCCACTGCTGAGTTTTCCAAATTTGCTGGCATATTGAGTGCAGCACTTTCACAGCATCATCTTTCAAGATTTGAAATAGTTCAACTGGAATTCCATCACCTCCACTAGCTTTGTTCGTAGTGATGCTTTCTAAGGCCCACTTGACTTCACATTCCAGGATGTCTGGCTCTAGGTCAGTGATCACACCATCGTGATTATCTGGGTCACGAAGATCTTTTTTGTACAGCTCTTCTGTGTATTTTTGCCACCTCTTCTTAATATCTTCTGCTTCTGTTAGGTCCATACCATTTCTGTCCTTTATTGAGTCCGTCTTTGCATGAAATGTTCCCTTGGTATCTCTAACTTTCTTGAAGAGATCTCTAGTCTTTCCCATTCTGTTGTTTTCCTCTATTTCTTTGCATTGATCGCTGAGGAAGGCTCTCTTATCTCTTCTTGCTATTCTTTGGAACTCTGCATTCAGATGCTTATATCTTTCCTTTTCTCCTTTGCTTTTTGCTTCTCTTCTTTTCACAGCTATTTGTAAGGCCTCCCCAGACAGCCATTTTGCTTTTTTGCATTTCTTTTCCATGGGGATGGTCTTGATCCCTGTCTCCTGTACAATGTCATGAACCTCAGTCCATAGTTTATCAGGCATTCTATCTATCAGATCTAGTCCCTTAAATCTATTTCTCACTTCCACTGTATAATCATAAGTGATTTGATTTAGGTCATACCTGAATGGTCTAATGGAAGGAGCTTAATAGTTATCTAATCTATCCAAAGAGGTCATATTCAATACTCTCCAAACTTAGTGAAGTAGAGTCACAGGAAAACTGAAAAAAAAAAAAAGATCTGTTGAATTAGGCACACCTAAAACAAAGTGTCGAACTCTGATACTTGTCAGAGCTACATCTATGAATTAAATGTGCATCACTCAGGAGGCATCTGTGCAATGCACTGATATAAGCCTTCAGTGTGCTGACTCTTTATGAGATGATTCAGGAGGGTCAGAGCTGCTGGAGTCATGGCCAAGGCCCAGAGGGGGATATAAATCAAAAGAAAATTTTTAGGGGCTCATGTAGATTTACCTATTGACGCTACATCCAAAGACTTTATTTGGTTCATGGGATTCAGAACACTTTGCCTCAATTCTTAGGGACTTAGAAAAGCATTTTCTCCCACACATCCCTCATCGCACATCTCCAATGACTTACTTCATGGAAGCAAGATCAGATCACATGAGGCTCATTATGGTTTTTAAAATATGTGTGTTATAAGAGCTGCATTTTCATGGTTATGCCAACAAGTTGACAGTGAGGTCATGGTTGCTGCACAAAGTGACATTATGGTTTATTCTCATGTTTATGCCAACTTTCAGAAGGAAAACAGAAGATCAAAGACACTGACTCCTTGATAGTGCCTTGCACAGCAGGAAGTTCAACATCATGCTCCTAATTGGTATTACACGGCATCGGCCCAGAGGCCTGAGAAATGGTGATATCCAGGCATTGGGCAAAAAAATTTGAAGAATTATGGTAAGATCTGTTCCTCAAAGGGCAAGGATGTGTCAGAGAATAATTCTCCCCCAGGAGCAACTGGGATCTTCCTGCTTGACTCCGGGGTCAGCCCAACCCCCACCCCATAACAGAGAGACTTGCACCAGGTCCACAGCACAAAAGCAAGGCTTCCCCTTCATCTTCCTGAAAGTATCCTCAAAAACTGAGTTTACATGGCCAACCAAAAAGACACTCTAAAATCTGCAAAGCCTTCAATTCTCTTCATCTAACACCACTGCCTTCCCATTTTTTTTGACTTTTTTGTTCTTTTAAAATGTGATTTGTATGGTCTATTGAAGTGGAAATAAAACTGCTACAAAATGTATTTTTATAAAAAGAATAAAAAGCAGAGCTACTTGGAAGGTGTTTGATTTGCACTCTACATTGGTCACATGCCCACATTATTATGATCCACCTAACGCAAAGTCGAACACGACTGAGCGACTAAGCATAGCACAACACACGATGTATTTTACTCCTTCAGTAGGCCAAACTTAACTTACAGTGGGCATATCACAACTTACCAAAACTACAGGTATTCAATTGTACAGCTCTACATCAACTGTATCTGCCACTTGTCAGTATTTTTGTGTTGTAAGGAAAGAATATTGGCCTTTAAATAAAATAAAATTTACTTACTTATTAAAAAACACTCTATATCTAATTATTTGGTTCAAAATATTTGAGTTTTAGGCCAGGTATTTTATGATTTTTCTTCCTGATAATATTTGCTTATTACAAAAAATGCATAACGAGAAAATTTTGTAACTATGTTTGATGATAGATGTTAATTAGACTTATCTTGGGGATAATTTCTCAATATACATCAATTACCTCAACTATTTTTAAAGTTTAAAAAAATGCATAAAATACATGTAAGTGTAAAAAGAAATAAAACTCACTATAATGACACCATAAGAATTAAAAGAAATATTCTGGTACATTTTATAATATTTTAATATAGCTCATATTCTATATTTAAAATTATATCACACTAGTTATCTGTGTTTTAAGACATTTTCTGTTTTCCATGATATTTTGTTTGGATTCTCTTTTGCTACATGGACTATATTTTGTTTAGTTTTAACTCCTTACATTTTTTGGAAAAAATCTAGCAGTGATGGTTAAAGTTTCTTCTAAAATTATTCATTGTAGTGTGGCAACCCACTCCAGTGTTCTTGCCTGGAGAATCCCAGGGACAGGGGAGCCTGGTGGGCTGCCGTCTATGGGGTCGCACAGAGTCGGACACGACTGAAGAGACTTAGCAGCAGTGTTATTCTATTAAATGGGTGTCCCTGGTGGCTCAGAGGGTAAAGCGTCTGCCTACGATGAGGGAGATCCAGGTTCAATCCCTGGATCAGGAAGATCCCCTGGAGAAAGTAATGGCAACCCACTCCAGTACTCTTGCCTGGAAAATCCCATAGATAGAGAAGCCTGGTAGGCTATAGTCCATGGGGTCATAAAGAGTAGGACATGACTGAGCGACTTCACTTTCACTTTCTATCAAATGAAGAATAAGTGGATATCATTTAAGTTACTCCCTTTACTAACAACAAAATAAGAAAATTTAAGATTCCTCTGTCCCTTCCTGTTCCAGTAGCTTCATAAAGTCCTATTCAACATTATCTGTGAATATTATTAAAAACTGTGGTTAAAACACCTGGCACAGATCATGGGAAATAGTTCATGAGTTTAATCTCTGTATAACTCACAGTAAACCATGTATACTCTATCTGAATCTTTATGTGTTATTGGTAAACGAATTATGTGAAATCCAAAGAATAAGATGTATTTTGTCCACTACTAGAAGTATATGTATCCAAATTCATGCTCTAGTTTTAAAAAATAGTTACTATTAAGTGACAATTTACTAAATTAATTTGCCTGCTCATCACCTCATATTTCTTTTCCTACATAGTCCCCTCCAGTTCATTCTATATAGATAAAACTAGTTCTATCTCTTTCCTATTTTAGAGGTAACTGAGTTTTTTCCTTGTTTTCCTCCTTTGTTCCCTTTTTTATAGATTTATAATTTGTTCCTTTTCTTTTTTAAAAAAGTGGTAACATGAACTTTTATCATTTATTTTTATTAATGATTTCTAAAGTTAATGTTTTAATCTCACCCATGAACAATATAAGCATCTTAGGACCATGCTTCCTTGGTGGCTCAGACAATAAAGAATCTGCCTTTAATGCAGGAGATCCAAGTTCAATCCCTGGGTTAGGAAGATCCCTTGGAGAAGGTAATGGCTACCCACTCTAATATTCTTGCCTAGAGAATCCCATGGACAGAGGAGCCTGGTGGGCTACAGTTCATGGGTTTACAAAGAGTTGGACACTTTTAGGACCATGTGGAGCCTGGTGGGCTGCCATCTATGGGGTCGCACAGAGTCGGACATGACTGAAGCGACTTAGCAGCAGCAGCAGGACCATGTTAACTTACTATCGGAGAAAGCAATGGCACCCCACTCCAGTACTCTTGCCTGGAAAATACTATGGACAGAGGAGCCTGGTGGGCTGCAGTCCATGGGGTCGCAAAGAGTTGGACATGACTAAGTGACTTCACTTTCACTTTTCACTTTCATGCGTTGGAGAAGGAAATGGCAACTCACTCCAGTGTTCTTGCCTGGAGAATCCCAGGGACAGCAGAGCCTGGTGGGCTGCCGTCTATGGGGTCACACAGAATCGGACATGACTGAAGCGACTTAGCAGCAGCAGCAGCAGCAGGAACTTACTAGAGCTCAAACATGGACAAAAACATGCTCCTATGCCTTCATGACTTTATATTTACTGGAGATAACAAGCTTGATCAAAAACTATTATCAGCATACCACTGATATGAAAGTCTTAATAAGCTTCAAATCATAATTCATATATTTTCTATATCTCCACTTCTGATATAAGTTAGTATCCTGGTCTTTGTCCATAATTAATTCATCCAAACAGCCTAAATACAGAGACTTTAGTTTGAGCAAAGCAGGATTAAGCTTTTAAGAATTACTCTATCACATTAAATCTGTGTCATAAAGAGTTCTCTGCATTTAGGACACAAAGGAGGGGAAGATGACCTAAGTGTGGCTAAGCTAAACGAGTCGTGGTTAAGTCTTATGTTTATTCATGTTTTGAAAGAAAGATGAGAACTGCTATATGGTTTTTTTAAATATCAGCTGCATTATTTTCTTGAAATTTTGTTTAACATTTGTACTTCATGTTCAAAGTTCTTTCAAGCTCCACAAGAGTAGAAATCACAGGCTGTGGAGCCTGTAATATGCTATGCTGTGGTAGCCAGCATAGCATGTAGGAGTCACTTGAGAGATTTGTGACTATTGTATGCAGAAGCAGATGAGTAAGATGAATACATGAATTAGTGAATAAAGGAAGATACAGGAGAGTACCTAAATGCAATGGCTTGACGTTTTTTACCTAGCTTTTTTTTTTTTTTTGCAATTTTCTCACTATTATTTCATTTTAAAAATATTATTCAAATTCATTTAAAATTATGTGAATATATTATTGTGTTTAAAAATGAATGTGTCTTTTGTTTGCTTAACTGTTTTTGAGTGTTTTTTGTAGCCAAAACTTTTAATACTGGTCCATAAGAAAGTCTGTGAGAGCCTAAGTTAACAATTATTCTAAGCATTAGAATTGGAATAGACAACACAATCATATTTTGAAGAAAAGTGGAGTAATTTGATAAAAAAATAAAAAGCTCACAAGGTTAAGGAGAATCTCTGAAGGTCATCTTATCTGTGTACCCAGATCCAGGAAAAATCACACATCAGTCATTTCAGACTATGGAGTATATTTTGCTTTAAAATAAACCCAGTAAAAGACGCCCTACCATCATCCTTCCTAACAAATCCCAGTTTTAAAAAGTCATCAGAAATGACTTCCCAATATTAAATCAAAATTCCTCATTATGATAAAAACTAAAAGCAACTGATGCTATGGTAAATGCATTATGTGGACTGTTTCATTTAATCCTCATCATCCTTTGATTCAGAAAGAAATGAGGAAACTAAGGTTTATAGGGGAGAAGAAATAAACAGAAAAAGGATTGGACCCTAGGAAATCTGACTTCAGGACCCATTCACATAATTATTCCACTCTCTGCTTCCCTGTGCTGCAATATAAATAATTTTCTTCATGGCTAATTGATAGTGGTCATGGCCAACAGATCTCCAATCTTAGGTATTTCCATATTTTAATTCTATTTTATGTAGAATTAATTCCTATTTTAAAAGGGCCTAAAACAGGGATGGATTATAGTTTCTGCTTCTTCTTCCTCTTTCCAACATCTACCCAACACTCCAACCCCTACACACACACACACACACACCCCCCTCACTTTTTAATCTGTATCTAGTCTATTAGTGGACTCCTCAGGTGGTGCAGTGGTAAAGAATCTGCCTGCCAAAGCAGGATGGGCAAGAGATGTGGGTTCAATCCTGGGTCAGGAAGATCCCCTGGAATAGGAGATGGGAACCTACTTCAGTATTCTTGCCTGGAGAATCTCATGGACGGAGGAGACAGGTGGGTTATGGTCGATGGGGTCAGAAAGAATTGAATATGACTGAGCAACTGAGCGTAGCACAACACAATCTATTTAGCATCATTCTATGTTCCTCAATTATAGCGAACAGGAAGACAAAAGGACCGCTAGAATCTGAAATTTCATGTTTCCAGAACCATCCAAGAAGCAGGTGAAGTAGGAAATAAGTAAGGTAGGCCCCAAAGTCAGTGTCTGTGAAGTCGTGAAGTCGCTCAGTTGTGTCCAACTCTTTGTGACCCCATGGGCTGTAGCCTACCAGGGTCCTCTGTCCATGGGATTTTCCAGGCAATAGTCCTGGAGTGGATTGCCATTTCCTTCTCCAGGGGATCTTCCCAACCCAGGGACTGAACCCGGGTCTCCCGCATTGTAGACAGACGCTTTGCCATCTGAGCCACCAGGGAAGACAAAGTCAGTGTCTAGGCTCTAGTTACTATTTCTGAGACATCGGGGAGGTTTTTATTAACCTCATCAGCAAAATGGAGAAATAAAGCAATTTCTAGTCATTATAAAGATCTAATTACATTATCTCTATAAAGCTTTGCACATTATGCATGGCCTATAGTATAAGTAGTCAATAATGTTAGATACTGATATTAATTCTTGCCCGGAAAACCATCTAGTCACAAATTATGTCATAAATATGTTGGTAGTGGTGATGATTTTTAGCAGATCCACTATGGCAGCTACATAGAAAACATCTATTTTTCAAATGTTAAGAGATTGATTATGTGGAGGACTCCTTTGCAGTTCTGCTCAATGGCACACAGTCATAGCTCAAAATCAATGTGTCCAGGCTTCCCTAGTGTCACGGTGGTAAAAAATCTGCCTGCCAATGCAGGAGACATGGGTTCAATTCCTGATCTGAGAAGATTCCACATGTATGAAGCAGCTAGGCCCATGAGTCACAACTAGTGAGCCTTTACTATAGAGCCCAGGAGCCACAACTACTGAAGCCCAGATGCCCTAGAGCCTGTGCTCCACAACAAGAGAAACTACTGCCATGAGAAGCCTGCACACTGCAACTAGAGAGTAGCTCCAGTTCTCCAAAACTAGAGAAAAATCCTACAGTAACAAAGACCCAGCACAGCCATACGTAAATAAAATTTTTAAGAATTTAAAAAATAAAGAAATCAATGTGCCATAGGAGTTATCTTCTGTTTCTGCTATGGTAGATGTAAGCAGTTGAGATTATTTGGATATAAAACCCTGTGCCCCCTTTTCATCCATTTATTATGCTCTAGCACTATTTTGGGGACTTCCCAGATGGTGCAGTGGTAAAGAAATCACCTGCCAATGCAGGAGAAGCACTGGCGAAGAATATCCCCGTCAGGAGGATCTACCAGAGGAGGAGATGGCTACCCACTTCCATATTCTTTCCTAGGAAATCCCATGGACAGAGGAGCTTGGCCGGCTACAGTCTGTGGGATCACAGAAGAGTCAAACACAACTGAGCACACTGAACATTACTTTTGGAGAAAGCCCGAAGAGGCTGCAGGCATTCCTCTGGCCCACCTTCATAAGGAGATGGGATAGCTCTCTATAAAGATAAGAACCTAGGTCTGGAATTTCGACATCAAAATATCATCTCTGTCATCAAACAGCCAACATGGATCAACTTTCTGTAGCTTCTCACCAGCAACTTTCCTCTCCAGTGACCTCATTCTGCTTCTGGTAAATGCCCAACTCAAATATCTGATCATTGTAGCAGCTCCATATTCATCTAAAGTCTCCAAGCTTGATTCTTGCATTAAACCAGAATCCATAAAACCACAAAACTGGAACATGCTATGCTTGATCTCATATACAAGCTGTCTCCAATTGTTGTAAAAATATTATCACTCATTCTATCCTTTATGAAAACATCCACATGAAAAATTTCTCTCTAATCTCAGGGCCAGATTAAAGATATAAATATACTTGATAAATTTCTGAGCTTCCCATTTTTGGATAGTGAAAGCTTTATAACATGCTAGCTTCCAGGGTGAAGTTCTCACTTAAATTTGACTTCAAGTATATAACTTGTGACCACCATGTTTTTCTTTGATTATTTAAACAGCCTTATGTTTGTCAGATAATTTTTCAGTCGATTTTCATACTAATCCAGTTCGAATATGGTCCCTGACGTCCCTGTGGGTTAAGTCACTGAGTTGACCACTCTCTGCTTGTGACCCTGTGCCTCACACAGTTGGTTAGCATCTGCAGGGCAGCTTACCTGTATTCATTCCAGCTTTGCTCAGCATCTTGTGTAACTACCCTGTAGAAAGTCCTGCTAAGTCACTCAGGCAAAAGACTTATTCCAGGATCCAGTGTCCAACCCTGATCACTGGGCTTTTTCTGACTGCTCACCTTGCCTGTGGGTTACTGATCCATTTCCTTTTTTCCCTTTTTATATCAAAAATCCTTGAGAGGGATTTCCCTGGTGGCCCAGGGGTTAGGAATCCACGTTTCAGTGCAGGAGATTTGTGTTCCATCCCTGGTCTAGGAACTAGATCCCATATGCCACATAGTAACAAAGCCATCTTGCCCCAACAAAGAGCCTGCATGTGGCAACTAAGATCCAACACAACCAAACATAAATAAATAAACATTAAAAAAAATCCCTGAGAAATTGTCTATATTGTGTCTCCAATTCCTCACCATCTATTTTCTCTTAAACTCACTCCACCCACCACTCTCTTTTGACTGCTTTTTTCAAGGTTGCCAATGGCTTCCCAGTAATTAAACATAATAGCTCATTCTCAGGTTTCCTCTTTCTTCAATAGTACCCAACTCAAGCGCTCGATTTCTCTTCCTAAGCACACTCTTCATGAGTCTCTCAGTGGCCCCTCGCTTAGCTCACCCATTGCTCCTTCTGTCTCCTCAGCTAGCTCCCCTTCTCCCACTGCTAATGGCTGAGCTCCTAATTGATCTCCTGCTTCTATCCTGATGCTACTGGAGCCTATGCTCAGCGAAGCAACCAGGTGATTTCTTTTAAAATATGAATAAGATGATAAGTAAGATGCAACTTCTTAAAGGTCTCCAGAGACTTCCAATTTCACTAGGGAAATAGCCAAATTTCTCATAATAGTGTACCATTGCCTCTCTGATCTCAGTGTCTTGCTTAGTTTACACTGGCCTCTTTGCTGTTTCTCCAACACATTAGGTGTAGGCCCACCTCAGGGCCTTTGCATGTGCTCTTTCCTTTGCTAGGGATGATTTAATCTCTTGTTTCTTCCATGTGTTTACTGAATCCCTTCTTTGCAATGAAAGTTGCTCTGATGATTTAATTTAAAATTATAATCTGCTCTCCATACTTTTACTTGCCCTCTATCTCCATATCTTGTTTCTCTGCTTTGGTTTTTAATTTTTTTCCATATAATATAATGCTTTCTAATATATTACCTAATTTACTTATTAAATTCATTGCCAATTTCTGTCTTACTTGGCACATACTAGGGGCTCAATAAACATTTGCTCAATAAACATGGCAAGAATATCTATATTAATCAACATTCTGATAAACATGGCAAGAATAATTATATTAACCAGCTAATTCTTTTTTTTTTTTTTCCAGCTAATTCTTATAAATTAGCTAGAATCCACTCTAGCTAATTTGAGGGAAATTACTAGTCATTTATCTTTGGTACAAATGAAGTAAAATTATAGAAAATCACTTTTTAATAATTCCTAGAATCACAAGGTAACATTTTCTAGGTAAAGGAGCAGCCAGGAGCAGCTAAAATCATACCCTGACCTATGATTAGAAGGGCTTCTCTTGTGGCTCAGCTGGTAAAGAATCCGCCCACAATGCAGGAGACCTGTGTTCGATCCCTGGGTTGAGAAGATCCCCTGGAGAAGGGAAAGGCTACCCACTCCAGTATTCTGACCTGGAGAATTCCATGGACTGTATAGCCCATGGAGTCGCAAAGAGTCAGACACGACTGAGCGACTTTCACTTTCCTTTTCAGAGAAGGTGATGGCACCCCACTCCAGTACTCTTGCCTGGAGAACCCCATGGATGGAGGAGCCTGGTGGGCTGCAGTCCATGGGGTCGAGAAGAGTTGGACACGACTGAGCGACTTCACTTTCACTTTTCACTTTCATGCGTTGGAGAAGGAAATGGCAACCCACTCCAGTGTTCTTGCCTGGAGAATCCCAGGGACAGGGGAGCCTGGTGGGCTGTCATCTATGGGGTCGCACAGAGTCGGACACGACTGAAGTGACTTAGCAACAAAATGATTAGAAAGCAATCAAATCAGGAAACTGTGGCCACTGTTTCAACCCAAACAGAACTGACTCCTTTTGTCACCATTCTTGTCAGAATATCCCATCTCTTCGTTCATGAGTGCCACCATGGAAATGCCCACTTGGCTAAAACCTAGGTCATAAGTACAACCATAGGTGAAGGGAAATCTGATAAATACTGTCTTTTGTTTTCCAGTCTTTAGTCTTTGCATTCTCCAGGAAGACATGACAAGGAAGTGTGAGTGAGCGCATAGTAAACCAACTGCATCATGTATCACATCCCACCCCGTGACTACCCTACCTCAGTAGAGTCACTAACTCTGACACTTAAACTTCCAAATAACAGTAGCAATATTTTCACTCCCCATAATGCAACTTTCCTCACATCAATGAAAAGGTACAAGACCATCTCCTCAAAGGAAGAGATCCAAAATGTCATCAAACATTGAAACCATTTCTGCATCAGCTCTTCTCACTTTAATCACATTTCTCTTTTGCTATTCTGTAGCTATATATCCTGTATTTATTAAGATCACTACCAACACCACATGTATGTAAAATACTAGTGAGACAGGTGAAACTTCTTTGTTTTCTTCCTAAAATGTCACTAAATTAAAAAAAAAAATTATCAGCTGTTATTTTTAAAAATAATTTGAAAGCAAAATAGAAAACATAAAAACTTTCTCAATTTTAAAAACATTTTAACGTCAAATCAAATTATATTCAAATTTCATTAATATATATATATATATCTTTACATTGATCTATACATGTGTGTGTGTTTGTGCATGCACATGGGTATATGCATATATTTAGCTTCATGAGTGAAACATAGGTCTGTTACATAGTTGAGAAAAAATATTATGCTGAATGGGGAGCCACTCTAACACAATTGACAATTTAAAACAAATGAAAATAAATAATTTTTTAAATTTCTAATTCCGGAAAAAGAAATGATCAAAACTGTCTTAATGAATGATTGTAATTTCCACTTTCAAAAGCATGTTTCTAGTTAATCCTAAAAAAATGCTTCACAATAAATGATTGCTTTATGTAACAATTTGGCAGTTCTAACAGTAAATTTTATTGCACTTTTTTTTTCAACACTTCTTTCAAATTTCCAAAAAAGGAATCTAAATGGTAACCATATTTTCTGAACTAGATTCAGTAGTTTATTTTCATAAATAGTTGGGAGAAAAATAGAGGAATTTAACTTTTCCTTGCTTTAATATTCATTTTAATGTGAAAAATCTCGGGAATGCATGCTAAGGAAACTGTAAATACTTCATATATGAAAGTAAATTACTTTTACTGTACTGCTGCTGCTGCTGCTAAGTCGCTTCAGTCGTGTCCGACTCTGTGCGACCCCATAGACGGCAGCTCACCTAAACCTCTAGAATTTATGGTATATTAACAGAAAATATGTCATTTATCATTCAAACTTTTCTGTTATGGTAGTGATGTTAAATTTTATGATGTTCATTTCTCCAATTTGCTGGTTCTAGGAATGTATGTACTTTAAATAGGGAAGCTGTCTCCACTTCTAATTATATATTAGCCTCCACAAGAGAATTTGGCTCAGGAATCAATAACCTGAAAAATCTGAGTACCAAACACAAACATGTGAAAAAATGTATAAAGAAAATTAAAGAACATTCACAGAATTCTTAAGGAAACAGAGAGCCCTTTACGTACGTGTTCAGGTGGATGCTCAAAAGGAATACTTTTCCCTGCCCCTAATTTTGCCCATTGATTCCCTGGCATGGAATTCTAACACACAGATCTCAAGTCTTGAGTCTGTTCCTAGCTTTTCTGATAACTTGCTTTTGTACCCTCCAAATCCTTGCCCTATCCATGCTTTAGATTTCCCCCATATATTAGTCAAAAGATGACTAAATGCAAACAACTTCTTGCTTTTGTTGGTTAGTCGCTAAGTCGTGTCTGACTCTTTTGCAACCCCATGAACTGTAGCCCGCTGGGCTCCTCTGTCCATCAGATTTCCTACGCAAGAATACTAGAGTGGGTTGCCTTTTCCTTCACCAGGCAAATATCTTAAATCTACATAAAAAAATAAATTTATTGGATGACAAGATGGATGCCTCATAAAACCTAAAGGAGTTAAATTCAGCAAGAACAGAAGAACTAGAACCAAGAAATAAAACTGTTGGGAACCAAAGCATTTATTTTCCACTTTTTTCTCTGTGTAGCCAAATGTTTCATTCGGGTTTCTTTTCTGTGTGGTTTCTGTCCTTTCTCCCTCTTTCTTGGTTCCATGGGTTTATTTACCAGCACAAAGCCCCAAATAAGACCATCTTCACTCATATATCCTTACAAATAGCACACCCACAACTAAGGGAGCAAGTCTTTCCAAACTCCAATTCAAGCTCCAGGGAGAGAAAATGTAATTGCCTAATTTAGGTCATGTTTCTCCCTTTGGTCCCACCAGTTGTAAGCAAAGAACAGGAAGGGATGAAGTCATGAGGCAAAGAGTCACTAAGAGAATTTTTGCTAAGAAAGTAATATGGGCTGGAAAGGAATTGAGTGGTGGGAGAAAAGGTTTGCGTCTCTACGATTTGTCTCCAAAATTCTTAAAGATGATGTAGGTGTAAATGGAGACCACAGATGCAAGTGATTTGAAAATGTTCTTAAGTACTTTAAAATGCTGGATGTAAGTATCAGTATGATTCTTCTGTGGCTCATCGAATTTCTTTTGTACTAAATTTAACATTTTGGATTAGTTAACATCAGTTCAGTTCAGTCGCTCAGTCATGTCTGACTCTTTGCAACCCCATGGACTGCAGCACATCAGGCCTCCCTGTCCATCACCAACTCCCAGAGTTTCCTCAAACTTACCATTGAGTCAGTGATGCCATCTAACCATCTCAGCCTCTGTCACCCCCTTCTCCCACCTTCAATCTTTCCCAGCATCAAGGTCTTTTCCAATGAGTCAGTTCTTTGTGTCAGGTGGCCCAAGTATTGGAGTTTCAGCTTCAGTATCAGTCCTTCCAATGAATATTCAGGACTGATTTCCTTTAGGATGGACTGGGTGGATCTCCTTGCAGTCCAAGGGATTCTCAAGAGTCTTCTTCAACACCACAGTTCAAAA
>NW_011494620.1:1842102-1842305 GCF_000754665.1 Bison bison bison | reverse complement strand
ATGTCTCTGCTTTTAAGTATGCTGTCTATGTTGGTCATAACTTTTCTTCCAAGGAGTAAGCATCTTTTAATTTCATGGCTGCAGTCACCATCTGCAGTGATTTTGGAGCCCCCCAAAATAAAGTCTATCACTGTTTCCCCTGTTTCCCCATCTATTTGCCATGAAGTGATGGGACCAGATGCCATGATCTTAGCTTTCTGTAT
>NW_011494620.1:1803291-1842002 GCF_000754665.1 Bison bison bison | reverse complement strand
AATATTCAGGACTGATTTCCTTTAGGATGGACTGGGTGGATCTCCTTGCAGTCCAAGGGATTCTCAAGAGTCTTCTTCAACACCACAGTTCAAAAGCATCAGTTCTTCTGCACTCAGCTTTCTTTATAGTCCAACTCTCACATCCATACATGACTACTGGAAAAACCATAGCCTTGACTAGACGGACCTTTGTTGGCAAAGTAATGTCTCTGCTTTTTAATATGCTGTCTATGTTGGTCATAACTTTCTTCCAAGGAGTAAGCATCTTTTAATTTCATGGCTGCAGTCACCATCTGCAGTGATTTTGGAGCCCCCCAAAATAAAGTCTATCACTGTTTCCCCTGTTTCCCCATCTATTTGCCATGAAGTGATGGGACCAGATGCCATGATCTTAGCTTTCTGTATGTTGAGTTTTAAGCCAACTTTTACACTCTCCTCTTTCACTTTCATCAAGAGGCTCTTTAGTTCTTTTCTTTCTGCCATAAGGGTAGTGAGATTATTGATATTTCTCCCGGCAATCTTGATTCCAGTTTGTGCTTCATCCAGCCCAGCGTTTCTCATGATGTACTCTGCATATAAGTTGAATAAGCAGGGTGACAATATACAGCCTTGATACACTCCTTTCCCGATTTGGAACCCGTCTGCTGTTCCATGTCCATTTCTAACTGTAGCTTCTTGACCTGCATACAGATTTCTCAAGAGGCAGGTCAGGTGGTCTGATATTCCCATCTCTTGAAGAATTTTCCACAGTTTGTTGTGATCCACACAGTCAAAGGGTTTGGCATAATCAATAAAGCAAAAGTAGATGTTTTTCTGGAGCTCACTTGCTTTTTCGATGATCCAGATGATGTTGGCAATTTGATCTCTGATTCCTCTGCCTGTTCTAATTCCAGCTGGAACATCTGGAAGTTCAAAGTTCATGTACTATTGAAGCATGGCTTGGAGAATTTTGAACATTACTTTGCTGGCATGTGAGATGAGTGCAATTGTGCGGTAGTTTGAGCATTCTTTGGCATTGCCTTCGCTGGGATTACTTAACATATTAGTTAACATAAACTTCCTAATAAATAGAGACTACACTTGAACAACTGTTCAATGTACATCTCTTTGCCAAAACAGTACTTGGAAAGGTATACTAAATTTTGGTCAGTGACTTTTTTCTCAGTATATGACTTTTCCCAAGAGTACGTTAAACAAAAAGACATAAGAAGTGGTATTTCAACATCAGATAAAGATTAACCAGTTTGCACAACAAAGCATCAAGTTAATAAATATCTTATAGGAAAAAATTAAATCGCACATGTTTGGCTAAGCCCTAAGTATTTGCCATGCATACATCCACCAAGTCAGAAGGAACACAAGGTTGCATGTTCTTTGACTCTTCAGTCTGTTGTGATGTTACATATGTTTCAGGGAATGTTCGTGTTGGTCCTTATTATTATCCTAGATGGTTTTCTATCCTACAATTTTATTTTTAAGAGAGATGTGGGAGCAAAATAACCACGAGTGTAATAAGCTGAATAATGGTTACCCCAAAATCCACACCCTAAACCCCGGAACCTGTGAATCTGTTACCTTATGAGATAACAGAGGTTCTGAAGATATGATTAGGTTTTGAAGATATGATTAAGTTAATGTTGCAGATGGAGAGAAAGACAGAGTCAGTTCTGACTTGGCCATACTCAATTATTTGTCTCTTCCATAAATGAGTGCTATTACTGTCCCAATTTAAGCAGTAATTTCAGGCTTTGAGAAGGTAAAGAATTTATTCAAGGTTATTCACTGATAGGAAAGAGAATTTTTTTTTTTTTTTTTTTTTTGGGTAAGGCTAGGACATACAAAACAAACAAATTAAAACAAGGAGGAAGAAGATAGAAAAAAAGGGGGAGAGAGAAGGGGGAGGAGAAAGGAATTAGATATACAACACCCTTCCATCCACTATGATTCTCATTTTATGTAAGAAACCATACATTTTACCAACAACTAAGAAGAACATAATCACAGTGTAAAGGATGGTTCTTAACATTAATTAAATTTCCCACAGAAGATACTCGTTTCTTTCAGCTGGGACCTTAAAGGCTTTGTGAGGAACCTCTTTTGACACCAAATTCAGCAGGAGATGCTCTGACGCTCTGACTCCCGTTCACATCCTTCTTCCTAAACAAGGAATTTGCCTGGAAGTCAATCTGCCCATTGCTGGTACCCAAGAAGGAAGCATTTCCCTACATCTTAATGGAGGTTCCTCTTTCTTATTAAGGTAAGAAAGGATCACTTGCTTCTTTCCCTCACTAATTTTTTTTTTAATTTTACAATATTGTAATTTTTTAAATTCAGTTCAATCTTGAATTACACACACTGTTTCAAGTTGAAATTGTTTTTTCATTCAAAATCAAATACCTTATCAGTTATCTTAGTGGAATACAGCAAAAGAAAGAATTTGTCTCACATGCTTATGATAAATATAACTTAGGTCTTAGGAAATTAAAAGATTCACTTTTTGACTCTAACCTCAACTCATGCTGAACTAGTGAGTGTGTTTCTGGGGCCTTTAAAAACACAATTTGTAAATCTGTTCTTTTTCATGTTTTAGAATTTACACATATGTGAAATGAGTCACCAGTCCAGGTTCGATGCAGGATACTGGATGCTTGGGGCTGGTGCACTGGGACGACCCAGAGGAATGGTACGGGGAGGGAGGAGGGAGCAGGGCTCAGGATGGGGAACACATGTACACCTGTGATGGATTCATGTTGATATATGGCAAAACCAATACAATATTATAAAGTTAATAAATAAAAAATGAAAATAAAAAAAAAATTTACACAAACTCCTGTGTCGTTACATGATTATAAAAAGTCTTTTGTTACTAATCATAGGGCTTAGAGGAAGGGAAATGTGTTTCATGAGTCACCAGACATGTTGAGAACAGACGCACAAAGTTTATTTTGAAGACAGACAACCCTGATTGACTTCACAGAAAGGAATCACTGGGACAGTTGGCTGTCTTTGTTTGTAAAACATAAAGCCTATTGCCCAAGGTTATTATCCTCACTGAAAATGGATCTTAAGGGACAAATATTCAGCAATTCTGTGTAGCTTAAGCTTATTGAATATTGGTAGCAGACAATTCCTGTAGAATTCTCTCACTTTTAGAAACTTGAACATATTTACAAACTACATTTTATTCATCTTTAGCAGCAACAGTGGCAAAATGGTACAACCTTTCTACTGTATCGATGATGGATTGCACTGACCCCTAAGGTCATGAGTGGAAGAATTCTCTTCAGTCAGTACTGAAGCCTATCAGGTAAGAGGTAACACCTGAGGTTATTTCTGGACCAAGTAAACCCATTTATGTAAATACAACTGCATGGAGCATGGAACACAAACTGTCATAGGCTAAAGAGTATTAGAAGAGTTTTAAATGCCATTCTAATATCTTGCCTCATTTAGTTCCCCAAAATACCTATTAAAAGTTTTTAAATGGTAATAATGAATTCAACATTTTAAAATTTTCACATGCCAAGTCGTATACAGAAATGTAGTAAAAACTACTTCTGGAAATAAGTATTACCAAAAATATTATAAAAGGAAATATTAAGTGCTGTTTTCCAGATTCAGAATGAAGGTCATAAACTGTGTTCTAAGCTCATACATGGACACAGTCCATCTGTTACACTAGAATTTAAAACTTTAGTTTTATTCCTTGCTATTTACAAGTGTCATTGTACAGGGTAACAAAAGCAATTAAGATCAAAAGATTTTGCTTAAAATAATTGTTAGATTTTTTTCCTTTACTTTTGGCAGATGTTGGCATATATTTTTTGAAAAGTAACTCAAAGTGGTCATAGTTTAGAGAAACAGACAAATAAACAAATAGATGTCAACAAAACAATGTGGAAAGTGTACTAAAATGCACAAGAAGGGGGCAACCAATATTGCCTAATTCAGACACAGCAGATACAACAGAGAAAGCAGAATGGTTGTATTGTTTTAAAGAATAAATAAAGATTTGCAAGGTGAAGAATGAGATTGGAGGTGAGGAGGAGAGAAGAAGAATATTCCAGGAAGACTGGAAATATTTGCCACTGTCACACTGGGTCCCTTTTAACTCTGGTAGTTTTCATTTTTCTGGTTTATATGATTCTATTCTCCTCCCTCAAGAAAAATCAGAACTAAGAAGTGGTTTGTAACTGCCATGCAGATACAATGCAGAGCACTTTTTCAAGTGCAAGGGAAATATTTACTGGAGCCAAAAATCTGAGTGAAGGAAAACAGTTGGGAACATAATGATAAAGTATTATTTTGGAATGGTATCTACATATTGTTCTTTTGGAAGAAAATACAAACGATAGTAACATTTGACATAATGTGACTATATGCAAATATTTTAATACAGTAAGTGCATAAAGAATAAAAATCATTACTGCAATTTTTATTGCTTAAACATAAAGTTTGAAAATCACCTTAGTAAAACAAATAAATTATCTACAGCAACCATTAAATGTGTACTGATGTAAAACATTACAAACTCTTGTGGAAAATTCTTTCTTCTTTCAAACATATTTTATGGCAATAATCATAATTAGGTGCATATGTTAATGTGAATGAAAAGAGCACCGTTTTCCATATTGTCTCATATCACTAGGGGGTTTTCAATTTTCTAGGTCAAATGCAAAGTTCAGATAAATCAATGCATGAGTGTTATTTTCTTAGATGCAGTAAATTACATGCATGCGTGCTAAGTTGCATTAGTCATGTCTGACTCTTAGCAACCCTCTGTCCATGGGATTCTCCAGGCAAGAATACTGGAGTGGGTTGCCATGCCCTCCTCCAGGGGATCTTCCCAACCCAGGGATTGAAACTGCGTCTTTTACATCTTCCGCATTGGCAGGCAGGTTCTTTACCACTAGCGCCACCTGGAAAGCCCCACAGTAAATTATAGATTGTTATTATTAATAAGTTAGCGGTCCATGGGGTCGCAAAGAGTCAGATACAACTGAGCGACTGAACTGAACTGAATGTGATGTTTACTTCACATGGTTGATGTAACCACTTCATTTATATAACATATTAACAATTATTCACATTTCTCATCATTGTTTATGAATGTTAATCATGTACTGTTTATTTCTTGGTGAAGTAATCAGAGATACAAATTCTCTCTCTAACAAGTCCAGATATCCTCAAGGCTGGAAAAATTCCATGGATAAGTTCCAGTCTGTCTGTGATCTGAACTCTGTGGCATCTGACCCATGATTGATCATTGCTCCTTTTTGAAATATTCCACCATTGGCTTCTGCCACAGCACTCAGTTCTGAGTTTCCTCTCACATCCTTCTTTCCCAGCCTCATTTGTGGACTCTGGATCTTCTGCAGGTTTCTTGCTGCAGCTAAGTAGCTTCAGTTGTGTCCAACTCTGTGCGACGCCTTAGACGGCAGCCCACCAGGCTCCTCTGTCCCTGGGATTCTCCAGGCAAGAATACTGGAGTGGGTTGCCATTTCCTTCTCCAATTCACGAAAGTGAAAAGTAAAAGTGAAGTCATTCAGTCGTGCCCGACTCTTAGGGACCCCATGGACTGTAGCCTACTAGGCTCCTCCGTCCATGGGATTTTCCAGGCAAGAGTACTGGAGTGGCGTGCGATTACTTTCTTAAATCCTAGCATTTCTTAAGTGTCTGTCTTCAGTCCTCTTAACATCTCATTCTGTCCACTCTTTTGAAAAGATTCATCTTCTCCAAGATTCAACTCCCCTCTTCCTATGAAAACTGCCTGAACTGATTCAATCATCTTTCCCACATCAGATCTCCCAGGGTTAATGACAGCATCAGTTTTAAAATCCCCAAGCCAGAAATCTTTGAGTTACCTCAATTCTTCATTCTCTTTTACTCACCAACCCTAACCATAGCTGGCCACCAAACCCTACACACTGCTTCTTCTTAGCTATAGTCCTTAACATTATTTTCTTGATTATGACATCAGTTCCTCTGCCTTCATTCCTGCCCTCCTCCACCCATCCTCCATACTACAGTGGGAGTTGTTATTCAGTCATTGTGTCTAACTCTTTGCGACCCCATGGACTGCTAGAATGCCAGGCTTCCTTGTCCTTCACCATCTCCCTGAGCTTGTTCAAACTCATGTCCACTGAGTCGGTGATGCCATCCAATCATCTTATCCTCTGTCACCCCCTTCTCCTCCTGCCCTCAATCCTTTCCAGCATCAGGGTCTTTTCCAATGAGCTTTTCCAGCTCTTCGTATCAGGTGGCCAAAGTATTGGATCTTCAGATTCAGTGTCAGTCCTTCGAATGATACTCAAGGTTCATGTCCTTTAGGATTGACTGGTTTGATCTCCTTGCTATCCAAGGGACTCTCAAAGAGAGAACCTCCTAAAATATAAAAGGCATATATCCTCTCTTGCTTACACTATTTAGAGATAGTATCTCAATATCTCCAGCTAACTTCTATTGCTTCCCCAGCCTAGAGATAAGGGAGCCGAAAGTATCTGAGAACAAAAAAAAAAAAAAAAAAAGACCATGTGAAGCAGTAACCCACCGCAAGCTTTAACTAGGCGATGCTTGAACAGGTTTGCATGTGGGGGAAGTCCTCTCCAAGTAAAGTCTATCCAGGGGGTATGGTGCAGGAGTGCCCATGCAGAAGGAGGGTAAAGGGACTCCTTGGGGAGAAAGAGATCAGAGAGGGATCTTGTGTCTGGGAGATATATGTTCACAAGATGGGGAGTCTCCAGGGCAAAGAGTTCTAGAGGGCAGCAACAGCAGGGGCTTATCTATTGCTAGCCATTGTGTGTGGCCAGATTTTGCAGAGTGGGCAAAATAGGCAGAGTCCAACTGGCTACAAATCTGCTTGCATGGCAACTGTTTAAACAATTGGATATGGGAAAGTTTGAGTTTGGCATCAGTGGGCTTTTGAGTTAACAGGTCTCAGCCCACAGGGAAGAAATAAACAACATAGGGGCCAATACACAGAGGCAACATTTGCCTTGTTTATATAATTCCTCTCAACACCTTCTGATGAAAAACCTTCCTGATCCTGTCTGCTGAAACTTGGCTTCTCCAAATGAGTAATTCATTTTTATATTCCTGTGCTGGTGCCCAAAATGCTCTTACGGGACCTAACATTTAGCAGGGGAGAAAAGGATGAATAACAGGGTTGAGAGCCAGTATTAGAAGAAATAAACCCATTTCATGCTTTTATACCCAAAGAATATAGTGAACACTTTCAATAAGCCAGTAACAGTAAATGTATTAATTATAGGTATTAAGTCACTTTCACATAAACTGCTTTACTTCTTCCTCTGCGAACCAAGATCTCTATTCCTTTCAACTTTCGTCTAATGATTCCAGTCTAACTTTGTTAGTTATATTATACATTCCTACTTCTATGTTATCTAAATATTTTACAAGCATGTTTTCATTTAAGGCATTGGGAAAAATATTGAACATATTAGACCCAAATCTGAGTTCCTAGAACCCCACTAGAGACCACACTCCAGGTTAGCATCAAAAGAAATACTTATTAGACATCTTGTATACGTGAGCACTAAATGTGATGAGCTCATGGTGTATGGTATCCTATTTAATTCTCATATTAGTCATGGTAGCAGCTAACTATTATAAACCTCTTTTTGATAAGTGAAGAAATTGGAGTTCAATGTAGCAAAGTAACTTTCCCTAAATTAGAAATTGGCAGTGTTGAAATCCAAACCCAGATTGGTCCAACAAGAAAGCTCTTCTTCTTTCCAAAGACACACTGACCATCAAATAATACTTCTTCAACCTATTTTATTCCCTTTCCTCAATGATTTCCCTCCCCACATCTGCCAAATTCCTAGAAATTCCAGATATGCTATGCCAATGATAATTGTATAGTGCCACAGCTCAGACACAGGTGTTTTGGAATCTTAGAAGCGTGGAGCAGAGAATAAAAGGAGGGAATAGAGAATAAACTCTCCAAGAATAGATGTCTGGGGCAAGCTTGAATTCAGACGTACTTTGCATATTACGAATATGAATGGAATCAAATTCAGTCGAGGGGGTCCGAGAGGTTCCGTAAGTCTCAACATAGGGAACAGGGAGGGCCTTTGCTCCAAGCAGTGAGTGAGGTTGTGAAGGACACTGGTCCGATAACAGTGGCAATGGTATAAGGCAGGGCTCGTCGGAAAGTTAGGCAGGATATCAAGGCTCTGACGAACCAACAAAGCACCCGTTCATCAACTGGACAGAAACAAAAAAAGGAAGGAGAAATGCAATGGAACCACAGAGGTGACCAGGTATCTTTGCAGAACTCTGAATGCAGGATCCAGGCTCTACCACAAGGTGGGACGGACTTGGAGATTCAGCTGAGACTTAGCTTGCAGCTGACTCCATTTGGGAGACACTGAAGTGAAGAAAGGCAGGAAATATAAAGCTAAGTTACGGTAAATGGAATCTGACCTGTTTTTTTTCCCCCTCCAAATGAGACAAATAAAAATGTATGGTTAGCATGAATATAGAAACAATTCTTGAAGCACTGCAGCATAAAATTCCCAGTTAAATCCATGCTTGTGAGCATTATGAAGATACACAATCTCCTCTCCCAAAATTTAGAGGCATATACTTTGAAAAACAGAAAGAATACAACTGATTGCCAAAGTTTCAAGACTTAGGGACAAAACTTCTCAGTATATAGTCACAACACAGCAGTCACTCAATGTCAATGTTTGCAAGAATTGCAATTGCAATGCAATGGAAGAATCCTATCTTGGGAAATTTGCATATATACAGGTAGAAGGATTCATTCCTTCACTTATCAAGAATGTTAGGATACTAGTTAAACACTACAGAATATGAGGCAAAATTTGTTCCACGAAAGAATTTTCTGTGTCCATTTTCTTGAAAAGCATCTCCAAAAACATTAATCTTTTAAGAGAGACATTTTTTAATGCTGGCAATTTGTTAGAAACTAATTAAATTTTTCTAATATTTTTTTTGTCTTGAGTCCAACCATGAAGTAAGGATAATGTATTCCCTTATGAGGAGGCTGTTTCTGGCTGGCTCAGTTTGTTAAAGAATTATGAGGCCAGCTGTAATCCCCTGGTGAACCAGTTAGCTTTATTCAGGCTATTCTAAGACAATATACTGTAGCCTTGATCAGTGCCAAATATCATGGAGATGAACAACCTAACAGGCAAAAGAAAAAGACTTCTTTTTAAAAAAATGCTATATGAGCTTTTCTTAAAGTCTTTATCGAGTTTGTTACAATATTTCTTCTGTTTCATGTTTTGGATTTTTTGCCACGAGGCAAGTGGGATCTTAACTCCCCAACCAGGGATCAAATCTGCACCCCCTGCATTGGAAGGTGAGGTCTTAACACCTGGGCCACCAAGGAAATCCCCAAAATTCCTTGTATCAAGAGAACCAGTTGCTCTTGTGCTTTTGCCTGCCTGTGAGCGTCACTGCACTGTACTCTGATCCCATTATCCTCAGGCTTACCTGGTGGCTCAGATGGTAAAGAAACTGCCTGCAATGCAGGAGACCCAGGTTTGATCCCTGGGCTGGGAAAATGCCCCTGGAGAATGGAATGACTAACCACTCTAGGATTATCCTAATGAGACTTTAAAGGAAGACCACTGTGGTACTGGAGTCTCCCAGAACAAAAGGCATTCCTGATCTGATTGAATGGAGAAGAAGCAGATCCATGGGCAAACTATCAGAACCGCAGGGGCAGACTTTAAATCAGCAGGAGAGGGTATCCCGTCTCTTCTAGTGCTTCCCCCCCAAAACTTGACTTTGGACTTCATGAAATCTAGACTTGTGTTGAAATGAGCTTCTCTGGTAGCTCAGTCAGTAAAGAATCTGCCTGCAGTGCAGGAGACCTAGGTTCAATCCCTGGGTCAGGAAGATCCTCTGGAGAAGGAAATGGCAACCCACTCCAGTATTCTTGTCTGGAGAATCCCATGAGCAGAAGAGCCTTGAGGGCTACAGTCCATGGCGTCGCAAGAGTCGGATACGACTTAGCAACTAAATCACCACCACCACCCCTGGACAATGGATGCTAAATGTAATATTTTCTGTCTTCTCAGAGCTTCAGATGAAGGATCAATAAGAAGTAAAAAAACAAACAAAAAAGACAAGATACCTTTGTATCTTAAAGCAAAGATCTGGGTCACCTATACAGGAGGATCTGTGGAATTTTAAAGCAGATTCTTCAAGCCTCAGCCACCACCCACCTTCAGGCTTCAGCTCTTTGTGACCCGATGGACTGTAGCCTGAGAGGCTCCTCTGCCCATGGAATTCTCCAGGCAAGAATACTGGAGTGGGTTGCCATTTCCTTCTTCAGGGGATCTTCCCAACCCAGGGATTGAACCTGGGTCTCCTGCATTGCAGGTGGATGCTTTACCGTTTGCGCTACTAGGTAAACCCACAAATGAATAAGGAAGATGAATTTATTTGAGAAATTTTAAAGAGGTTGAGTAAGGTGGTAGTGACAGTTCCTTCGCAGAGATTGTCAGGGTGTAGTGCATTTTTCTTTTCCTCTTTTGAGAGAGGAAATGGGATGTGGCATGGAATAGGACAACTTCAGATAACTTGTTTTATGTTCGCTGAAGTTTGACAGATGAGGGGACTAAAATTAGTCTCTTTCCCGAAAAGAAAGGCATTGGGTTAACTAATCGCCCTGAGTTATTGAAGCAAGAAGAGGTGGCTGAGATGGGAGCGGTCTGGACGTTCAAGGCTGTGAGAGCTATCCTAGGGTCAGATGTGGACCCCACAGAAAGAAGCTGGCCTAAGTCATCCTGAGCAGGGTTGCTGAGGAGGAAGGCCCAGAGGCACAGGAGGATCCAGCAGGGGTGCTCAGCTCCGTGCACCAGTATCCAGGGGTCTTGGAGGAAGACAACAAGCAATTAACAACAGGAAGTATCTACTAGGTCAAAAGGAACTGAGAGGGAGTCCTCCAAAGAATCCTAAAAACTCCATTATCACAGCAACATCAAAAACAACAAAAACCATCATCATTTTGAATTAGCTACATCCAGAGGGCATCGATACCAGATTCACTTCAAGTAAGACTTTCCACATTTACATCTCCTCCCTCTCCTGCTCCACCAGGGACTTCCCGGTGGCTCAGACGGTAAAGTGTCTGTCTACAATGTGGGAGACCTGGGTTCAATCCCTGGTTTGGGAAGATCCCCTGGAGAAGGAAATGGCGATCCACTCCAGTACTATTGCCTGGAAAATCCCATGGACAGAGGAGCCTGGTAGGATACAGTCCATGGGGTCACAAAGAGTCAGACACGACTGAGCAACTTCACTTTCACCTCTCCTGCTCAGAACTCAGGGGAGCCTGCATGCCATACCAAATGAAAGAAAACGAGTAGAGAAAATGAAAAAAGAAAAAAAAAACAGAATAGACACTAACCTTAGTAACCCCCTTCAACTGCTGTCTCCTAAGCCTGAAATGCGCCTGAGTCAGGGAAAGAGAAAAACTTGAATCTGCACTAAAGAGGGGGATAACGTGCTTACACTGAAATGGACCTTTCATTGTTTAACAATAACCAGAAACATCACGGCACTTGGGCAAGTCCCAGGCACGGCCAAGGAGTTATTTGACAAAACAAGTTTAGTGGAGAGCCATGAGAACAACATTGTCGTCTTTCTGCAGCTAGCATTCAACTTGTTCGATAAACTGGCGGCTTTAAGGATCACAGGTTCCCTCTGCCCTAGGGAATCAGGTAACTGGCTGAGAGAGGGTCGTCACTGTAGGAATTACAAGTGAGGAGGAACTGAATTTGTCTGGCAAAGTATCTTCTCTAAATGTATGCCGCTCTCTGGTTATTTCCCTTTCATTTGCACTAAGCAGTTAATAATGTCTTATTTTAATGTGCCAGTCTGCTCTCACCTGTTAGTATCCAGTCAGTGCACAGCTTTAAAACTCACATCCCTTCATAATGTCATAATGGCATTAATTAGGGTGAAATCCGCCAAGAAGGTCCCTCACAGCAGAGTAAGAATAGGAGCTATGAGGTTCAACAGTCCCACAATAGATATATAGATTCCCCAGTGACGAACTGGGAAGATTATATTGACAATTCTGTTAAGGAGTCAGAAATTTTCTTCAAAAATATTATAAAAATATGTGAACGCACACATCTTATAGCTAGCTAGTCAGCTATATTAGAGCAATTTAAAGGGGATTCCTTACTCATGAGCAAAAGTACTTGATGTATTGACTTAGGACACACCCAGTGTTCTGACAACAGGGATGTCAGAGCATATTCTATGCTGAGGCGCAAGTATTCTAGGAACTGGCAGTTGCTGGGAAGATAACAGTCCCACCCAGCCCAGCTTGAGCAGCAGAGCTTTACATTTATCTCGGTCCCATGTTGAGGACAGTTTTTGGAAAAGTGTTAACCTCCAGTGTAACCGCTAAAGAATGAAAGAAAGGCATGCAGTACATCAAAGCAAATGTAAGGGAATATAGTCGGAATTAAGCCACAGATCTGTGAGGCCCTGGTGCATCCAGAATTTACATTCCTCTCTCTTCAAAGCCCGTGTGTTTCCCAGACTCTTCCTTGGACTCCTAAAACCAGCCTTCTACTCCCACAACTGCACTCTTAAGAGACCCGTATCCATGACCTAACTGACAAAGCCAAGGACCCTCATAATGTTTTCATTGTGTGTCCTGGTTTAAACTTTGTAATTAATCATTTGCATGACTGTTTAACACCTGCCTTGCCACATTAGACTACAAGGTCCCATAAGGACATGTCACTTTCTACACTCTGCATGCTCACTGTTTTATATCCAGCTCTAAGCACGACGCCCAGTGTATAGTAGTGACTTGACAAATATTGTTGAGTAAACAGAAGGTAACTTGGGGCCACCTTGTACGGAGGTTTCGAATGTCAGGCTATAAAGCATAAATTCATTGCAAAGGCAATGGGGAGGCACTAAAGATGTCTTGGGCTTCCCTGCTGGTTCAGTGGTAAAGGATCTGCTGCCAATGCTAGAGACCCGGGTTCCATCCCTGGAATGGAAAGATCCCCTTGAAATAGGAAATGGCAACCCACTCCAGTATTCTTGCCTGATAAGTCCCATGGACAGAGGAGCTTGGTGAGCTACAGTCTGTAGGGTCGCAAAGAGGCGGACATGACTTAGCGACTAAACAACAGAAGAGATTTCTTAGCTTGTGCCACTTGGGTTTGACAACATGCTGGAATAATCATTCTGGCAGGATGTGGCAGAGCCATCTGGATTCCACCACAGGGCCCACAGGGGTAGACACGTAACCTCCTGCAGCAGACAGGTGAACTTAAACAAAGCTTCCAAACAAATAAATCATGTGAGTCAAAAACTCTCTTAACCAGTTTTGTTTGTTTTGTTATTTATGTGTGTGCTGTGTCTCTCTCCTCTCACAGACATGACTGGTTAACCATCCAAACTGATTAAAATCACAGGCAATTAGGGTTACAAGGCTGACAGCCAAAATCAGAAGGAAGTGGCTTCTGGTCTATCTGTTGTTGTTGTTCAGTTGCTCAGTCATGTCCAACTCTTTGCAACCCCATGGACTGCAGCCCGCCAGGCTTCCCTCTCCTTCACCATCTCCCGGAGTTTGTTCAAGCTCTTATCCTTTGAGCTGGTGATGATGCCAGCCAACCATCTCTGATCTATTTAGTAAGACCTATTGCTGAAGGAGCTTTAACTGGACTTCAGTTTTGTAAATATCTGAAAATGGCCTGAGCATCTGTCCAATTTCTCCTTCTAGTAATTTTATTACCTTTCACATAGTGTCACAAATGTTTCATTTTCTGGTCTGCAGTGGATGGCAGTCTCTCTGAGCCAGGAAAAAAAATTTGGCTGGAGAGACTCTGGTCTAAGCTTGGGTATCCCTTGGGAAACAACCTCAGTTACAAGAGAAAAAGATCAGGCTATGGGTCAGTCTCAATCAGACTAGGGCAGGTTTTTATATCGTAAATGAGCATCGTCATTCACATTTTCCTTATGCTGACTTCCTGGAGCTCCATCTCCAACTCCATCTGTTCTAGACTCTTGTTTATTCAACCCAGTGGATTTACTAAACCTCACCTCATCTCACGAGCCATGAAACCATATTTTACAAACTATATGGAAAATGTGCAGTTAACTTATTTTCAGACATTCCTGGCCTATACTACAACGAATTCATTTTCCTCCTGAATTTTATTTCAGTAAAGACAGCCAAAAATTCCAAATTCAGCATTCTATATCTGGTAGACCGAAAGAAGTATGTGCTATTTTCTAATATTTGAAAGTTTCGAGATTATTTTAAAAAATAAAAATAAACTCCCTTCAGAGTTGTAAAATTTGGATATTCAAAATCTTATTTCCCCTCAAATTATTAGGACTACACCCATATATAACCAAAGAAAACATTTATAGTCATATACCCAACAATTCTAACAATGTGGTATCACTATTCTTTAGGGACAGATATGATAATAAGAAGAAATAGGCATCAAAGGAGAAAATACCTATTAAAGGGAAACTATTGACATCATAATGGTCTTCATACTTTGGAATATGCTAGAGATGGGTCTTATAGCAATGAATTATCCAAGCAAGTATGTCACTGTTTTTCCTCACTGTATCTGTCCCTGGTACCTGGTATAGCCTGACAGAGCACCAAATATATATTTGTTAAATAATATTAGTGGATGAATCAATGATCTTTGATTTGAAATAAATACCTTACCGGCAGTATGATACTGTGTTCTCCCCACACTTTTTCACTCATAATCTATTGCATCTAAAGGTCACATAAAGTTCAATTTCTGAGTCCCTGGGTGGCCTGATGTAGTCCCATGGCCTTAAACACCACCTATATGCTGACAACTCTCACTCCACCTGGACTTCTTCCCTGAATATCAGATGTATCTATCCAGCGATCTACTTAAGTACGTACATGTGTGTGTGCACAAGAGCATGAACAAACAATGTATCCAAAGCTGAACTCTGGATTTCTAATCATCTCCCCACTCCACAGCCTGCCTCACATATACTGTATCATATCATTCAGTCTTAATCATATCAGCAATGATAACTCCACACCTCAGACTAAAGACTTGGGGTCGTCTTTGCCCCTCTTCCTCTGCATCCTATACCCACCTCCTCAGCAGATCATTTGCTCTATCCTTGGAATATATTCTGAGTCCAACGACTTCTTCCCACTCCAGCACTAATCCTTCTATTCCAGGTGAAGGAAGTTCTCTAACGGGGCAGTTAAAGTAATAAGACTGGATGAAAAAATGCCATAGAACTAAGTCCAAGAGTCCATCTTGGTCTTGCTTGTGCCTGCAGATAGCTTAGAATCAAGGCCTGCAATAAACCTCAGGTCTGAGAGAACCACCCCCTCGCTTACCAGGATATGTCAGATGGCTCGGATGTATGTCTTGGACAAAGCCATGCTCTCCGTGTGTCCTCAGTCTGACCACAGCTATGGAGGTTAATGATTTCTCCAGAGCAGTCTGAGTTTTCAGAGTCTGGTTTACTAGCAGCCTCCTGACCATGCCTGAAGAGTGATAATTCATGGGAAAAAATGTCCTGTCTTGACAAAAAAACGGGGGAAAGTTTTAGTTACTTCACATTACAGACTAATCTCCTTCATCTGAAGGTCATGCTGCATTCATCTCACTGAGATCAATAATATTGGCCATTTATGACATTCATTTTGAAATAAGAATTGTATTTTTAAAAAACCTTAAGAAGCTATCAAATCCTGTTTTCAAGACATGCCTGTCTAGGACCAGTCCCTTCCTTCTCTTTTTCATGCTCAGTGACATGCTCTGAACCACAATTCCTAAAGCCTTAGGAAAAGGCTTTCATTTTTGAAAAGTTTACACAAGAGAAGCATCAACAATAGCAGTAATTGCAATGTAAAATTACTCTCCCTCTCTCGAAAACATTTTAGGTCCTCTTGCTATCCAAAAAGTAAATGTCACTGGAAAAATAAGTTTCTGTGAAAATATCTGTATAACAACTCTATTTAAAATTTATTTTGCTGAATTGTAATTAATGATTCACAGAGTAACATTTTCTTGCTATAAATCAGATAAGGATTACCTCTCAGGAGAATTTTTGAGTTTTAATTTTTCCTGTAATGATCTATGCTACATCCCAAAGTACATCTGCTGGAAGAGGCATCTCATTTTCTCTAAAAATTCACTTGAGCAATGAATTACAAGACTGGAATTAAATAGTCATTTTTATAACAAATCAATTATTATCTTTAGACACTTTGTGATCATTATCCATTACTACTGAAACATGTCAAAACTATTGTTTAAAGAATCACTGAAGCCCCAAATATTATCTTCAGCATTAATTTTATATATATTTTCCTGAAAACCTTTTCATATGTGTATAGCCCACTAGGAGGGACCCCTGACCCGACCCAGGCCTGACTAATCACAGTATCCTATGACCCTAAACACAGTGATGGGTTTAGAAATGGGGACATAACCCAAGAGAGTCATTTCTACTTATAAAGCACAATGTCAAAGCCAGTTGGAAATAAGTAGCAATTTCAACTGAAGTTCAATTAAGTGACTTGTCTTCGTTCTTTCAACATTTCCCCAGTACGTGTATGGGGCAACAATTCACAAGCTCTTTGACTGCAGTGTTTTTGTTTGATCATAGTGTGATTTTGTTTTCCCTTTCAGGTTCGGAGCTTAACTTTTTTATTTCAAACAGAGAAACTCGGGTAAGCGACTGCAGTTCTGCTGGGTGACCACAGCTAAGGATAATCGGAAAATATTAAGGAGCATCTATGGAAGCGAGACAACATGAGATGAGGCGAGAAGAGACAAGATGAGATGAGAGGGAAGGATGTGTATGGTCCCTTGGTGGACATCTAAGAATGAGAGAAGGGGAGTGACCTCAGTTCCAACCCTTCAACTAACAGATGGGGCTTCTGAGAGAACAGAGGGCTCTCAACCAAAGTCTCAGAGGGTTAATGGCAACTCAGCCTCCAGCCCCCTTATCAACTGCCTTTTCATGGAGGAAGCCCATGGGTTGTTGCAAAGAACTAGGGCCAACTCATGGAGGAAAATGCAGCTGAGGAAAGGGAGGAGGGCAAGTGGGAATGAGAGTGATATGAAACACTCATGACGAATCAATCTGTGCTTAAGTTCTACTCTTCCCCTGCCAGGCCCTGGCACTCCCAAACGTGGGTTTGTATTGCCCCAGATATGCTGATTTCAGGCAACTTTAACTCTCTCAGCCTCTCCTGTGCCTCTATAAAATGAATATAATACTATAGCATCTCAAGGGCCTATGAATAATTAAAGACAAGCACATTAAGAGCTAGTATCATTTATGGCAGGTACTTACACTTAGTAACTGTTACTTGCCTTTCCTTTACTGAGCCTGTTGGTGGGTGTGGAAATAAAATGGTGCTTCTGATAGAAGTGTTCTTTCTAGAAAAGAGTAGATAGGGATGGTTTTCTGTGTTGTCCCCTACTGCCAAAGACTAACCGAAATCTGGCCAAGACAGCCTTCAAAGGTGAAAGTGAAAGTGAAGTCGCTCAGTCGTGTCCAACTCTTTGCGACCCCATGGACTGTAGCCTACCAGGCTCCTCTGTCCATGGGATTTTCCAGGCAATAGTACTGGAGTGGATTGCCATTTCCTTCTCCAGGGGATCTTCCCAACCCAGGGATTGAACCCAGGTCTCCCACATTGTAGACAGACGCTTTACCATCTAAGCCACCAGGGAAGTCCTAGCCTTCAAAATGTACCTATAACTCTAGAACCCAGAGAACAAAATGGTCACCAAACACAAAACAATGTACCCACTAAAATGCTGATTTTCTGCCTGGAAATACTTTTTGGTATTACCATACAGATGAGTACCAAGCAAAGTTCACCCAAACATATGAGTCAGAGTAGATACAGACATTGTTTGAGGTGGGAAAGGAGTTTTGAAGCCACCTGGAAAGACAAGAATACCCTTTTCACATTTCTCACAGTATCTGAGTGACAGTCTGTGCTCCGGCTGCCATGTCATCGAAGTGGGGGCAGACTTCCCCTCTGTGAGAAAATCTCTCTGTTCTTCCTTAACAATAGCTTTCAAGCCATGAGGGGAAGAACACCCCAGGCTGTGATCTCTACAAAGTTTGCTAAATATTCGTTATTTCACCAAGTGCTTTGTTAGTCAACATTTGCTTTAGTTGGGATTGGATATTGCAAGCAAGGGGCTTCCCAGGCGGCACAGTGGTAGAGAATCTGCCTGCCAGTGTGGGAGATGCAACAGACCCAGGTCGATCCCTGGGTTGGGAAGATCCCCTAGAGAAGGAAACCGCAGCCCACTTCAGCATTCTTGCCTAGGAAATTCCACGGCAAGTGGAGCCTGGCGTTCTATAGCGCATGGGGTCACAGAGCTGGACACGACTGAGCAAACACACACAATACAAGCAAACAGTTTGGAGAATATGTATATTCATACTCAAAAAAGTCTTCATGAATATCATTGATTTAATCCACATTAGATGTGAAACTGCTTACTTCTGACATTATTTGTTGATTTTGTCAACTTGAGGGAAGTTGGATGTCAGTCAGTAAATAAATGTTTACTCAAACCTTGCCAGGGCCATGGGACAAATGGTGACCTAGGGATAGTTTGCTCTGAAATGAAGATCTGAAGTTTGGCCTTTTATAGATTGAGGGAAAAGCTACCTGTTTAAATTGTCATATGCTTAAGATATATGGAAGAATAAATAAAGTCTTGGATCCAAATCTTAGAAAATAAATTAAACATTTATACCTATTACTCATTGACCTAATAGCTGTTCGTGTGCAGAAATAAGAATATACTGATGGAGCATAAATGTGTCTTATCACCTTGAGGACAGGGACTAGGTCTCCTTCCTTTGAGGAAGACTGTAGTAATATGCTTAAGAACCAGGCTCCTGGGTTTAAAACAACTATGTGATGTTGAACAAGTTCCTTAACCTCACTATACTTATTTTCTTGAGTATAAGAAAGATAATGCTAGAACCGTCCCCACAGAATCATTGCAAAGAATAAATTAGATACAATATGTAAATTGTTCAGAATAGTGCCTGGCACAGAGACAGTAAAATATATATGCTAACACCACTACCGCTATCATCATTTGAATCCCTTCAAAGCACATACAGTCACGTCTAGCACATATTAGGTGCTCATCAAGTGGGTACAGGCCGAATGAATTATAAGTGAGGATTCCGAATCAAAGACACCATACCTATGTTCCGTTTTCTGTTCATGAGGTGATTGGCTCCCATGATATATAAAAAGAATACGAAATTTGGTGGATTCAAAGCACTTCAGCTCTTTGCACAGAAATCACTTGATCTCCCTTAGCCTCTGTTTCCACAGATGGGGACCTTTAGCTGACACGTATGGATGGGTTCAGAATAGGGCTTTCTGACAGATGTTCAATAAATACTTGTTCTCTCTCTGCCCTCTCCCTCTCAAATGCCAGTTGCCAACTTAGTGGCAGGAACAGTTAAGTTTTCCAGTATTTAGAACAGATGGGAATCGGAAAAAATAAATCATCCTAGACTGTGGAAGTCTTGGAGGACTTTCTGGAAGAGTTAACCCGACCCCGACTGCTGAAGGATGTCAACATCCTGGAAGGACGGAGGAGGATGGCATCAACCTGGGAACAGAACACAGAGCAGGAACTGACCCCTGAGGCACCAGCAGAGGGGCTGTGCAATAATCATTAAAGAAGATTGCTACAAATGATAACGTGTGAACCTGAAATCTAAAGTTTTCTTCAGGAAATAGGAAGCCCCCAGGGCCTCTGGGGGCTATGCACTGGTGCTCAGAAAAATCGGTCTGCTGGCTGTAGTGCAAAATAAGGCAAGACTGGCAGAGAGCAATTGCAGGAGATGAGGAGATATTTTTGCACTGTGTAATGAGGGGAAGCACAGGAATAAAATGGAGCATCTCTCATCAGACTCGGGTTGCAGGTACAAAGGGAAAGGTGGGAGTGGGAAAAAACCTCCTCCGGTCTTGACTCTAGCTAAAGGGCAGGCAGGTAAATGATAGAAATGAAGACCTTCAGAAGTGGCCTGAACCCTGCTGTGAGACAGAAAACAAGAATTTTCCGTGTCTGCCACGGACTTGTAAACTATGAAACCATGGAGTTATCATTTGTCTCACAGAACAGGCTCTTGATATCTGAAATCAAGGAAAATGCTAATTGATAGCTACAATTATGAACATACATATATCTTGGTTTCAAGGAACAAAGTTCATCCTAAGTAAGTCAAATGTACCAAGTGCACTATATAAAGAAAATATTTGTCCTATTATCAAAAGAAAAATTGTATTAGGAGAAAGCATTTTTGAAAAGAGTATAAATTACACTAGAAAGCATTTATGTCTTAACTGCAATAAAAATGCATACAGATAAACGCTATGTACCAAAATATAATCATTGTGCTCAATTTCCTGAGAAATGTTGGAGGGATTTGCTTGTCATATAAATCAGACAGATGCTAAGTGTATATTGTAATCTCTGTTTATCCAAAATTATCTCAACCACTTTTACCAAACTGGTGCTTTAATTAAAATTAAAAAAAAAAAAACAACTTGACCTCACTTTACAACAGATTCAACCAACGCTAGATGTTGTTGTTGTTGTTATTGTTGTTTAGTTGCCACATCCTGTCCAACTCTTTTGAGACTGCATGGACTATATCCACCAGGCTCTGCTGTCCATGGAATTTCCCAGGCAAGAATACTGGAGGGGGTTGCCATTTCCTTCTGCAGAGGATCTTCCCAACCCAGGGATCAAACCCAGGTCTCTGCATTGCAAGCAGATTCTTTGCCGGCACTTAATAGTTAGCAGTCCCAGGTATATACACAGATTTCCACCTTCCAAGGGTCTCTTACTCAAATCATAAATACAAACTCAGTTGTTTAGTGGAGGCATTTCAACACAATGAAAGTGATATGGACATAACAAGTCCTTTCCTGATTTGCAGAGGCAAATGGCACCCTTTGCTCCTTAAATGCTGCCAAAGTAGCTAAGATAATTTGGGAACTTGAACAAACCAAGTTGATTCTGTGTTCAAGGGGAGTTATTTCACTCCTCCTCTTCCCTTTACTTCTTTAAATTAAACCTGTAAACTAAGTAAGTGTAATTCTGTAAGAGGATGATTATTCATTTAATCCTTCATACGATTTCTCTACATTTTTTAACTTCCTGAAACTTTCAAGTTCCTACATACCAACAAAGGTATATTCTGAAGGCAAAAGGAGAAGGAGGCAGCAGTGGATGAGATGGTTGGATAGCATCACCGACTCAATGGACGTGAACTTGGGCAAATTCCGAGTGTCTACTTTTACCACAGCTTTAGGGTCTAGGCTTAGCATAGTGTCTAGGTTTGTCATAGCTTTCCTCCAAGGAGCAAGCATCTTTTAATATGGTGGTTGCAGTCACCATCCTTAGTGATTCTGGAGTCCAGGAAAATAAGATCTGTCACTGCTAACACTTCTTCCCCTTCTATTTGCCATGACATGATGGGGCTGGATGCCATGCTCTTCATTTTTTGAATGTTGAGTTTTTAGCCAACAGTCCCCTTTTTTTCACTCTCCTCTTTCACCTCATCAAGAAGCTCTTGAGTTTCTCTTGGCTTTCTGCCATTAGAGTGGTATCATCTGTGTATCTGAGGTTGTTGATATTTCTCCTGATAATCTTGATTCCAGTTTGTGATTCATCCAGCTGGGCATTTCACATGATATATTCTGCATATAAGTTAAATAAGCAGGGTGACAATATAAATCAGTTTTAAAATATTTGCTCTTGGTTTTGACCCTGGAACTACTGTTATTATTTTATTTTATCTCATCTCTCATTTCCCAGATGCATTTATCCAGACATCTGAACCTTTTTCTCCATTGCCCACCCTCACTCACTAACCAGACTTCACTTAATCCAATTTTCATCAGTTCACAAGGTCCTTTCCAGAGACAGCTGAATGAAGAGTTCTTCAGAACTAAAAACAGACTTTTTCTTCCCAGTAAGGAATTTGTTTTCCCAATAATCATTTGTATTTAATTAATACAATTATTTTTCCAAGGAATTTTAAAGGAATAAAATTTAAAACTACATTTAGACTGAAGTTTCTCATTCTATCATCTAGTCTGAGTGAGTCATGACAAAAAAAAATAATAAAGTTCTTTGATCAACATGTGCAGATCAAAATGTGCTCATTTCTTCAGAATGAGCATGACTTAGATTTTAAGTGGTAAATAGCTAATTTATTAGAGAATATCAAATATTATTAATTATCAATTATTAAACTATTCTGTGTCTTCATCAAACTGTCTTAGTAATATAACCAAGTCTGAATGAGACTTCTCAAAACATTTGAATATTTAAGATAATAATCAGAAACCCACAGATATCAAATGTACATCCCAAATTATTCCCTTTTAAAAGGCACAATAATAACCAAATATGGAATGCCAAATTCATTTAGTGCTAATGTTCAGAAACTCTAAACATCAGATGGTGATATAATCCTATATTTGTATAATATAATAACAACTGAAAATAATGATAGAGTCATTTAAAATAAAGGCCTAGCGGGAAAGTTTCAGTTCAGTTCAGTTCAGTTGCTCAGTCATGACCAACTCTTTGCGACCCCATGAATCGCAGCACGCCAGGCCTCCCTGTCCATCACCAACTCCCGGAGTTCACTCAGACTCAAGTCCATTGAGTCAGTGATGCCATCCAGCCATCTCATCCTCTGTTGCCCCTTCTCATCCCACCCCCAATCCCTCCAAGCATCAGAGTCTTTTCCAATGAGTCAACTCTTCGCATGAGGTGGCCAAAGTACTGGAGTTCCAGCTTTAGCATCATTCCTTCCAAAGAAATCCCAGGGCTGATCTCCTTCAGAATGGACTGGTTGGATCTCCTTGCAGTCCAAGGGACTCTCAAGAGTCTTCTCCAACACCACAGTTCACAGGAAAGTTTACACAGGTGCAAAAAAGCATTTGCATTACACATAGTATATTTTAATTATATTTAATTTCAAATGAATATTCTATTTTGGGCTACATGAAATGGTGGAAAGGTTTTGTTACCCTATAATATTGAAATTATTTTAAGTCCTTTGAGAGCATGGAACATTTCTTATTTATGCTCTAAAACAGAAACTTTGGGGTAGATTGTGAAAATCTGCATATTTAAGCTCTCCAAGTGTGTCTCATCCACAGTGAAGTTTGACAACTAATAATATATTAGTTGTCAATATAACTAAAAATTATTCCATAAATGTTTGCTGTCCTTGGAACATTGGTGTGTAGAATGCAGAAGATTGCTATTGTTGTTGAGTTGCTAAGTCATGCCTTATGTAAAAGAATCATAACTCTTTTGCAACCCCACAGACTGTAGCCCACCAGACTTCTCTGTCCATGGGATTCTCCAGATGAAAATACTGGAGTGGGTTGCCATTTCCTCCTCCAGGGGATCTTCCCAGCCAGGGATAGAACCTGGGACTCCAGTGTCTTCCACATTGACAGGTGGATTCTTTACCATTGAGCTACCTGGGAATCCTCTAAATGCCATGAAGGTTTATAGATGTTTATACCACTGCTAATAGCAAGAGAACACTGCTGCTTCAGAATGCAGAGAAGATTTAAGCAACAAAACTCTTAGAGTTTAGTAAATCAATTTATTTGTCAAATCCTTATTTCTGATAGCAGGAATATAACAGATTCTTGTATAATTTTACAATATTTGAACATTCCATAAATATATTGTAACCTGTATGAGGGCCTAGACTGTGGGGGTGTCTTGTCCACCTGGTGTTTAGCATAGCCACATAATGATTAATGAATATTTATTGATTAAATAAATAAATTTGGAATCAGACAGAAGTGGTGGAGTCACTTAGGCAATTCATTTAATGTCTCTGAAATTTAGTTTGTCATCTAACTTCACAGGGTCTCTCAGGACTGTAACAGCATAATGCCATGAAGAGCACACAAACCCTGCAACTATATATTATAATAATTCAATCGATTAGAGAAGATGATGTCAGTCTTTACCACGATCATGATTTCCCAGATCCTACCATACTGGATAATGCTGTGCTTAATTTTCCAAGTTTTCAGAACAAATTGCCTGGAAACTAAACCATAGTGTGCAATTACACTGGAAAACTAAATCCAGTGCATTTTTCTTTGTTGCCAGTTGTTTTCAAAAAATGAGAACTATAATAAGCCAGCACAGCTGAATTTTAATTGCAGAAGAGACATTTTATTAAGTGACTCTGTTGTGCAGACATAAAAATGGATCCTGCACTGTACTGCTTCCTTCGACCTTTCATCTGTAACTTCAAAATTTTAATCTTCTTGTATTTATCTACAGATGGCATTTGAAGAATATATCAGAAAATGACATCTGCAGTTAAGTTCTATGTCAGAAAGCATTTATTAGTAACTGTCATTACTTTATCATTCAGATCTTCTAATTTGATTCTAATTATAATTCTAATTCTATTTGTGTGAATACAGATGTCCTTCCAACACTTTGGTCCTCGATATCTTGACCCTATCCTCCAAAGAGCTGATCCTTCATGCTACATCCAACCACTCACTCTCAAAGCTGTAGCCTAGAATTTGTCATGACCAATGTTTGCAGACCCACTGAATCTCAATTTCTAGCCATTCCATGCCTTTCTTCTCAAACTTCCAACATCATGTTGCCTCCCTTCACACCCATTGATGACCTGCAGCATCAAGTCCAATTATTATTTTTTTAATAACACTAAGACATTTCTCATTATGCCAGGCTTGCAATATCCACATATAATTTGAACTGAGTAAATTTGGATTTATTTAAATAGGGTTTGATAATGACATAAGCATTATCTTTTGTAATGATTACTTTCTCTGTTGTAGAATATATAATATTGTATTTTAACTGTTTAAATTTTTTATATCATTGGAGGATTGCAGATTTACAATTGTGCCGTTTCAGGGATATAGCAAAGTAAGTTAGTTATATTCATTTTTTAGCTTCTTTTCTCATATAGGTTATCACAGAACATTGAGTAGAGTTCCCTGTGCTATACAGTAGGTCCTTTTTGGTGATCTATCTTATATATAGCAGTATGAGTACGTTCATCCCAAGATCCTGATTTATCCCTCCCCTACCTTTCCCCTTTGGTATCCACACGTTTGTTTTCGAAATCTGTAAGTCTTTTTCTGTTTTGTATATAAGTTCGTTTATATCATTTTTAAAATTAAATTCCACATGTAACGTGATATCATATCTGTCCTTCTGCGTCTGACTTACTTCACTTAGTGTGCTAATCTCTAGATCCATCCATGTTGCTGCATGTTTCCAGGGGAGGAGAGTCGCAAGAGCGGAGAATATGTCTCTTATCTGTATCTACACTGCGACCTGCCACAAAGCAAGTCCTAAAACGGTTTGATGAATGAACAAATATAGTGACTTTAACTGGCATGAGTGAGTATCAGTGATAGTCGTTCAGTCATGTCCAACACTCTGTGACCCCATGGACTATAGCCTGCCTGGCTCCTCTGTCCGTGAAATTCTCCAGGCAAGAATACTGCAATGGGATGCCATTTCCTTCTCCAATGCCAGTTATCTCCCAAAACTGGAATGTTCTTGGAGTATTTCATTACTGTTTGATACTTGTAATTACTCTCTACTGTCTTTATTGTTTGAAAGATGTTAAAAGCTGCCATACATTTTCACAAGGTACTTATTTCAAATGTTAAACAGAAAATAAAAAGCTCTAAGCCAGAGAATAGACAAATTCACAATAATATGTGAAGTCTTTAAAGATAGTCTAAGTATTGTTGAACAATGATATTTTCTAAAAGGCAAAGATACAAAAGACTGTATCTACCACTTTTATATAATGGTGTGTTATTACTTTTAACAACTAGAAAATAAACATTCTTTTCAAGTCCGTGTCAAATATTCACCAAGATGGAATGTGCTGGGCTACAAAATAATTCTTAATAAATTTGAAAAGATCAAAATTATACAGAGCATATTTTCTGATCACAAGAAAATTCAACAAGAAATTGCTGGAAATAGGAATAAATGTAATTATATCCCTATATACCAAACCATAGAATATTTTAACATGTGCATGATTTTGCCCACCACATAATAGGGGTTCAGTATAATGGATGGATGAATAAAGCTACTTTCTTATGATTATAAAAGCTCTTTGTAAGTTAGGGGAGAAAATGTGAAACAGTGAAGGTTTTATTAAAAATTAGAAATCCAGTCTTTATAATTCAGACCACATTTTTCAGTCCTCAGATAATCATATCATAATATACACTAGGCAAATATTTTTACCTGACTGGACAAAATTGAGCTCAGAGATAAACAATGAGTCAAGTTACCCCCCAAATCATTTTGACTCTTCCTGGAGGAGATATAATGTTAGGTCAAAAGGCTAAACAGGCAGTCGCTTTCTACTTCAACCTGAATGTAACTAATTAAATGTTAATTCTCTGCCCCTCAAAGGCTGTGCAGTTTTTATTTTGTGTTAAATATTGAACATTTCAAAAAGGTTTAAGGATGCCTGTTAGAATAATCTAACATTGTGTGTTGTTTGTCTAACTCTTTGCGACCCTATGGACCGTAGCCCTCCAGGCACCTCTGTCCATGGGATTCTCCAGGCCAGGATACTGGAATGGGTTGCCATTTCCTTCTCCAGGGGATTTTCCTGACCCAGGGATCAAATCTGTGTCTCCTGCTTGGCAGGCAGATTATCACTGAGCCACCAGGGAAGTTCAATCTAACATTACATATTCTCTATTTCTTATATGATTTTTACTCTTTCATGCAGCATATAACTAAATCCCTAAGCAACTCAGTTCAAAATCACACCATCCAAACCCTTGGGCCAGGGTACATGTTTGTCTTTATGAGGGTTTGGAAATCATTAATGAATATTCTCAAAATTTGAATAACAAAAACATTCTTATTACCATTTTGAGGACTATTTCACAAACTCTAGGACAAGTTAATTAAAATCAGCTCACTTATGTTTTGAAAGAATGGTAATTACAGAAAAACAAAAATGTCATTTCGTGAGAAAAGCACTGTTCAAATTCCTAAAGCTACCAAGAATTTTATAAATAGAAATATTGCCTATTTCTATCATAATCAAGACAGTTTTTACTGCAAAATACATTTGAGAGTGTAACAAGCAGCAAAACAATGAAAACTCTGGTTAAGGAAGGAAATCATGTGAATGATCCTGGCAATATTTATTGACTATTTACTATAGCCAGTAGTACAATGGATAACGTGTCTGATGACGATTGTCTTCTATATGGCAAGCACTGCACACAGTATGAATATGCAGATAAGACCTGTTCCCTAGTCTCATAGTCTCTCCCATAGTATTTTATGAAAAGCACAAAGCTTGGAACACTGGAATGAACCTAACCCAACTTGAAGGCAGACGTGGCTCAATGATTTGATGAAGGTATTCAGTAGGAGCTAATTATGCCTATGGGGTCTCAAAGAGTCAGACATGACTTAGCCACTGAACAACAACTAGGATGTAAGGGGCTTCCCAGGTGGCTCAGTGGTAAAGAATCTGCCTGCAATGCAGGAGACATGGGTTTGATCCCTGAGTCGGGAAGATCTCCTGCAGAAGGAAATGACAACCCATTCCAGCATTCTTGCCTGGGAAATCCCATGAACAGAGGAGCCTGGTGGGCTACAGTCCAAGAGGTTGCAAAGAGTCAGACATGACTGAGCGACTAAATAACAACAAAATCATGCCTAAGCTGAGTTGTAAAGACTCAGTAAGGTCTACCTAGATAAAGAAAGCAGGTGGGGATATTTCTGGAAAAGGCAAAACTGAAGGCAAAGAAGTAGAGAAAGGCATGCATGTTTGAAAATCTGCAAAGAATTTGATAAGCTTGCAAAAGTTGACTGGGAGAGTGTGATGAAAAGTGAGAGTGAATAGTTTATCAGGGAGCTGATTACAAGCTGCCTAGAACACCATGGTGAGATAGCAATGATTTTGGATTATATCCAAACAACTATGGAAAATCATCTGGGAAATTTTAACTGAGTGGTGACATGATCATATTTATTAAAAACATTTATTCTGGTGGGTAATATTAAGCACCTTCAGAATAGTCATCATATCAATGCAGATATTTTCAAGGCCTGATCTAAGTTGGTGATTGGGAAGAATAGTATAAGAGTACACTAATTTTCCTTCTCTCTGTATTTCCCACCAACAACCCAGAAAATTAAAGCATCATAAAAAAGAAAATAGCGGATGGTGGCTTCCAACTGGTGACACTGAAGGAAAGAACTCGGCTTTGGGGACACCCACATATCAGAGTGATCATCGCCCTCCTCCTGCCTGAGTTCACATAGTAAGCAACCATATCACAGCCCTGGGTCTGCCTTTTTAATATTATTTAATTATTGACATACTGTACAACTTTAAGATGTACACTGTGTGGATCTGATATACTTAGTCATTGCAATATGATTACTATCTAAGTATTAATTTTGTTGTTCAGTCACTCAGTCGTGTCTGACTTTTTTGCAGCCCCATGGACTGCAGCATGCCATCCTTCCTGTTCTTCACAGCTTTAGCTAAAATTTCTATCACATTAAAAATTATCATTTCTTTTCTGTGATGAGAACATTTAAGATGTAGTCTCAGGCAATTTTGAAATATGTAATACTATATCGTTAATAATACTCATATGCTGAGTTTCAGCTCTCTAGAACTTCATTTTCTAGTTGCAATTTTGTCATCTTTAACATGTCCCTAATTCTACCACTACCCGGTCCTTAGCAACCACCGTTCCACACTCTGTTTCTACAAGTTTGGCTTTCTTAGATACCACATATAAGTAATATCATACAGTATTTGTCTTTCTCTGTCGGACATATCAAACTGAGCACAATGTCTTCAAAGTTCATGACATTGTTGCAAACGGCAGGATTTCCTTCCTTTTTGAGTTAGGCCATCAGACCCATGCATGTTTGCTAAGTTGCTTCAGTCATGTCCAACTTTTTACGAGCCTATGAATTGTAGCCTCCTCTGTCCACAGGATTCTCCAGGCAAGAATACTGGAGTGAGTTGCCATGCCCTCCTCCAGGGGATCTTCCTGACCCAGGGATCGAACCCACATCTACTGCGGCTCTTGCATTGCGAGCAGATTCTTTTACCACTGAGCCACCGGGGAAGCCCTTGCCATCAGAAACATCTCTTTACATGTCCCTGTTCCCAGGCTTCATTTCAGGGGAGTGAGCAGGCTGTATGCCATGCAGTGGTTTCCCCAGGTAAACCCTGAGATGTGGACCTGGGGTAAAGTATCAGGAAGGCTCATTTTCCCCACAGATTCAAGCTTCAGTTTCCAATTCAGCTTTAGAAATAATAAAGCTAATCTTTTCATCTTTATCTGAAGGCCATACCTATTGCTGATTGATTCTCAGAGAGGAAAATATATTTCATAGGCCTAGATGACTAAAGGTAGAGATAAAGAGAGGAAGGGACTTCCCAGGTGGCTCAGTGCTAAAGAATCCGTCTGCCAATGCAGGAGACGCAGGTTCAATCCCTGGGTCGGGAAGATCCCCTGGAGAAGGAAATGACAACCCACTCCAGTATTCTTGCCTAAAGAATACCATGGACAGATGGAGCCTGGTTGCAAAAGAGTCAGACACAACTTAGCGACTAAACACGCAGGTACACAAAGAGGGGGAGGAGGGTCAAAGGCAACACCTGCATACAACCTTTCTCAATCACTTCTCCTCCAGAGTCACCGAGAGCTGCTATTCAGCAAAAAGGTCAATGACTAATCCAGCTTGGAAAAGAAATTTCTCTCTACCATGGCATCTTTGGTCTCAGTAAATTCAGGCAGAAATGCTTTGGCAGAACATTGAAGGAAAGAAGCCGTGCCAGAATATACATCCTCAGCCCACTGAACTAACAGAAGGCAAGCAGCCCTCCCTCTGCTCGCTGCCCGTCACTCTTCCACCATCAGTCAAAGGCACAGCCAAGGGAAACGGCTTGATTACCACCACATGGCTATCAACTTCCCTGCAGGTAGGCTGAAGCCTGGAACCCCCCAAACTACGGACCCACCCAGAGATGATTCACATTTCTGAGAAAAGTACTGGTGAGGCATTAAATGGCATGCAAAAGGTATTTGTTATTTAAAGTAAAATTAAGTGTCACTGACATCTCACACAAAGCCTATATATGAACTGTGTCCCATTTTTTCCTTTTCCACATTAGGGTCTGAAATCCACACAGGGCCAAAATCCAATATTCCATCATCGGTTGGCTCATATCTTTACTAGCTCCCTCTGGGCCTGTGTTCTCATGTTTTGAAATTCAAAACTATTCAAAGAAATTGTGTATTGTGTATTGCAAACTTCTCAGTTAATTTGCTGAATTCATTAGTTTTTTTGTTCATAATAATATTGATAATTAGGACAAATGTCATAATGTATGAACTGAAAGCAATACAGCATTTCAGTAGCTTATGGGACTTCATGTGATCCTAATACACCTGAAGCGTAAACCTTTTTTAGAAAATATATAAATGCTTAAAAAATTGGGCAAAAACCATAAATGCATGACCTTCCTATGTTTCACATCAATAAACAAGAGCACACACAAAACTCTGCAATACTGACTGAAGGACATTGTGTATTATATATTGTTTTTGTATAGTCTGGGACTTCATTAATTTAAGAAGAGTTAATATGAACTACTTCTTGCTGCTCCTAATATTAAATGAAGAAATTCTTCACATAGTCAGTTTCTTCAGTATTTGTCATATAAGTAAACCCTTTGTATTTTCTCCTCCCCAGGAGAGTAGGCATTGAAAGTGATTTCTTTCAACCTGGCTGTTTATCTTCAAAGAAATCATAGGATTTCAAAACAGCATTGGGGCACCTGGCTCACAGCCATCAGCCAATTTACTGAATGAATTAATGAATAGCAACATATGATCCTGACTCATCAATGCAGAGAGAAAGAAAGGTAATTTGAGTAAGAGAGAGAAAATAATAACTTCTTTTTAATGAGCAAGAATCTGAATTTTAAAAATGGAAAGGAAATAGTAGAAAAGTAAGAGAAGATAATCACCCAAGAGCTCTTTTTTTATTCAACTACATATACAAACACACACACAAACACACATCTATATGGAATTCCCCTGGCAAGAATACTAGAGTAGGTTGCCATTCCCTTCTCCAGGGGATCTTCCCGACCCAGGGATCACACTTGGTTCTCCTGCATTGCAGGCGGATTCTTTACCATCTGAGCCACCAGGGAAGCCCCATCTATGTCACACCTCAAGCTAAAGTTGGATTACAAGGAAACCTATGAATAGAAAAAGCAGGATTTTTACTGCTTTTTTTGTATCCCAGAATATCTTAACCTAGTTATTGCTCTTTATTTCAAAGAAAAACAATCGTCAGTCCAGGACCTCTGGTATTCAGGAAAAAAGGTGCTTGGAAAACACATTTGTCTAGTATTGACATCTATGTAGTTACCACATGTTTCTTAAAATAAAACACAAGGTGAGCTAAGAAAGCACACATCTTCTAAGTTCTTTAAAATATATTGAAACATTTTCAGTATAAATACTATTACCCAGTTGACTCCACTAAGGAGCAGAGACTACTTTATCAAGCTTATAATCTGGATAAATGATAAGCTATTTGTATCATATTCACATAAACTAGATATTACAGAAACTTCAGAAAATCTCCCACATTTGGAAGGATAGATTAAAGGGCTATGCTTGCTCTTAAGCTTAGTTGTTTTACAACTCGTAAAGAAATCCTTTATTAGGTTTGGTTAAAACTATGTTCCATCCTAAAAAACTTTTAAAAAGATAAAGGATACCTCTAACGCATTATAAGCCAAATAGTCTCATAAATAAATTATCAATGATATTCTAGTTACCTGTCGCATTTGCAGCATTTTAAGTTTGTCCTTGAAGAATGGGCTTGACATTCAAAAGTGAAACAGCTGGGGGAAAAAGTTAATAAATTCAGTATAATCATGCCTATATCTTGATAAATTTGGTTATGAGTAGAAAAAGTTGTGAAAAGATATATACTAAATTTTGTTATTTTCTTCTTTACTTATCTGTAGTTTTTGAAAATACTTTTATAATACAAAAAAATCTTTGAAATTATATTCATATTGAAGATTTATAGTAGTCACTTTGCTAACTGAAAATACAAAATTAAAGTCACTTTCATTTTAATTTCAGGAAGACAAGCTCATGGTTGCGTGCTCCTTTATCTGTTACAAAAAGCTTGAGTTCTGGAAAGCCTTCCATTCCTTCATTTGCTGCCAATTTAGCAGCTGCTTCTTTTGTTCATTTCTACAGCTCAGCTGCTTCTTTATTCCCTGAAGATCAGAGATGAAGCTCAGCTACATGAATCATCATTACTTACCACATTTTATTAATTTGTCTTAACTTGGTATTTCTTAGCCATGAGCCTCATTCAGCTTTTCATTTTCTGTGCTTGGCAGAAATAGCACCTCACTGAACATGTGTGTTTCCAGCCTTTCTCCTAGTGACTTGCTCCCCTTTTGGAAAATCCCAGGCTGCTCAGGAAAATGGCAACTTGACAATTTGATTAACTGTTGTGCATCTAACCTAGAAGTTTCAGGCCTAAATCTAGATTATAGTTACGTGGTGGTAATCTTAGCAATTTTTGTTCTTACAAAAGTAGGACTTTTCTTTTTTTAATTAGGGTATAGCCGCTTTACAATGTTGTGCTAGTTTCTGCTGTACAGAAAAATGAATCAGCCATAAGTATACATATATCCCCTCCCTTCTGCATTGCCTTCCCATCTAGGTCACCACAAAACATCAAGTAGAGTTCCCCACGCTGTACAACAGGCTTTTCTAGGTATCTATTCCATGCATAGCAATGTATACATGTCAATCCCAATCTCTCAGCTCATTCCCTGTTTTTCCCCCCTTGGTGAGTCCATAAATTTCTTCTCTACACTTGTGTCTCTGTTTCTGCTTTGCAAATAGGTTCATCTGTATCATTTTTCTAGATGTCATATGTATGCTTTGATACACAATATTAATTTTTCTCTTTCTGACTTATACCCTAGAAAACCATAATTCCAAAAGGCACATGCACCCCCATGTTCACTGAAGAAGTGAAGTGAAATTTGCTCAGTCGTGTCCAACTCTTTGCGACCCCCATGGACTATACAGTCCATGAAATTCTCTAGGCCAGAATACTGGAGTGGGTAGCCTTTCCCTTCTCCAAGGGATCTTCCCAACCCAGGGATTGAACCCAGGTCTCCCGCATTGCAAGCAGATTCTTTACCCCCTGAGCCACAAGGGAAGCCCACTGAAGCACTACTTAAACACTAGTCAGGACACAGAAGCAATCTTAACATCCATTGACAAACGAATGAATACAGAAGATGTGGTACATATACTCAATGGAATGTCACTCAGCCATTAGAAGAAACAAAACTGGGTTATTTGTAAAGACAAGGATGGACCTGAGGGCATTATTTTTTTAACCAGTAATTTAAAACAATCTTTGTGCACTGGATTCAATGGGTGCCTCAAACTCTACCCCCAGGATGTTTAGGGGAGGAGATTAATTTCTCTACATCTGTGCCTCTATCTTTGCTTTGTGAAAAACTAAAGCACTTTTCCACACAGAAAAATAAAAGAAACACAATATATTATTACATGAAAAATTTGATTCGATAACTATATTTTAATATAATTGATTTCCAGTCTAAAAAATAAAATTTCATTAACATCTTCCAATCTTTACTAAATTTTTCCTTCCTGCTCCAAACTTTTACACTATACTACTTTTCATCTACTTTTAAAGTTTTCAAGGTTATTTCCTGACAACATCAATTTTGTGTTGATTTTTTAAAAACTTTCTTCTACTAACTGCACTTTGCCCTTTTATTCAAAATTCTCACAGGCTTTAAAACCTACAGTTAAAGAGGAAACTCATTTTTCTGTTATGAAAATGTATATAAGTGATCATATGGCCAAGAAATGGGTTATTATATATTTTGTACTAAAGATTAGTTTGATAATTTAGTATCAAAATAGCCTTTGATTTAGCCCTTATCAAAGACAAATATGAATATGTGATAGCACAGAAAATCAAGGGGTCTTGACCTAGTTATTTGATTTATAGGTGTTTGCTCCAGATAAGACATAAATGAGTGGAGAGCACCACAGTAGCCACTTCTCACGCAGAAGAAACGAGAGAATCTCTCACACTCTAAAAGATATCCCTCTCCTCTCAGTTAGCTTTCTCATAAACAACCCTGACTCTATTTACATAGCCTTGAGTGACCTCAAGAAAACCCAAAATACAAGTGATAAAGTGGGATTTTTTTCCTCCTATACATCGCAAGCTTAGAAAATGTAAATCAGGTTTTTTCCAAATAAGAGGAAACAAAACATGTTGATACATTCACAGGAATTCAGAGACGATGTAGGGTATTTCCAGTGAGCATCCTGAATATATCCATACTTAGAAAATGTATGGTTCCCCCTTAGAAACTGGTGGTTCCCCTGCCAGCTAAACAGGATGTCACAGTTTGTTTTTCTGTTTCCAAAAACATTTTTTTGCACAGGGTTTTGGCATAGACTGAAGTATGAATTGCTTCCCAGGTGGCTCACTGGTAAAGTATCTGCCTGCCACTACAGGAGATGCAGGTTCAATCCCCGAGTCAATTTCCTGGAGGAGGAAATGACAACCCACTCCTGTATTCTCACCTACAGAATCCCATGGACAGAGGAGCCTAGAGGCCTATGGTCCATAGGGTCACAAGAGTCAGACACAACTGAGCGCGCACACACACACACACACACGAAAGATGGATTCTTCTCAGTAACAACTCTGTTTTCTCAGGGAATGTAATCTCTCTTCACTGAGAACACTTATGCTACAAGTAAAAAAAAGATTCATACAACAAACTAAACAAAAAGACAAAACATAAGACACAAAATGGAGCATATTTTCTTTCGTTTTCTTTAGTTCGTTTACTAGCTCATTTCTATTTAAGTATTTGAATATAATCAGCACAAGCTGGAATCAAGATTGCAAGGAGAAATATTAATAACCTCAGATATGCAGATGACACCACCCTCATGGAAGAAAGTTTAGAGGAACTGAAGAGCCTCTGGATGAAAATGAAAGAGGAGAGTGAAACAGTTGGCTTTAAACTCAACATTCAAAAAACTAAGATCATGGCATTCAGTCCCATCACTTCATGGCAAATAGATGGGGAAACAGTGGAAACAGTGACACAGTTTATTTTCTTGGGCTCCAAAATCACTGCAGATGGTGACTGCAGCCATGAAATTAAAAGACGCTTGCTCCTTGGAAGAAAAGCTATGACCAACCTAGACAGCATATTAAAGCAGAGACATTACTTTGCCGACAAAGGTCCATCTAGTCAAGGCTACGGTTTTTCCAGTAGTTATGTATGGATGTGAGAGTTGTACTATAAAGAAAGCTGAATGCCAAAGAATTGATGCTTTTGAACTTTGGTGTTTCAGAAGACTCTTCAGAGTCCCTTGGACTGTAAGAAGATCCAACCAGTCCATCCTAAAGGAAATGAGTCCTGAATATTCACTGGAAAGACTGATGCTGAAGCTGAAACTCGAATACTTTGGCCACCTGATGAGAAGAACTGACTCTTTAGAAAAGACCCTGATGGTGGGAAAGATTGAAGGCCAGAGGAGAAGGGGACGACAGAGGATGTGATGGTTGGATTGCATCACCGACTCAATAGACATGAGTTTGAGCAGACTCCGGGAGTTGGTGATGGACAGGGAAACCTGGTGTGCTGCAGTCCATGGGGTCTCAAAGAGTTGGATATGACTGAGCAACTCAACTGAACTGAACTGAACTGAGGAACATTTTATTTCTACAAACATGATCCTATGCTTGTGTCTTAAAGTGCCTCAGTTTTACTATTAGGTAGTCTAAGGAAAAATTTTGAGAGCATTACACTATTCATATGAGTCAAAATGCTTAATACCAAATGAAAAAAATATTTCTTAAAAAAGCAAAAGGATTGGAAAAGTAAACAACTAATTGTTCGAGCTTATGGTATCTACATCATACAGACCTTTGTTGGCCAAAACTGTAATTAAAAATGCCAAATGGAACAGATACTTGTGATAGGCAAAAACAACAAGTAAATTTCAAAGAAAGAGCAACTCCATGTTTAATTTTTATCTTTATTTGTGCATTTTAAAATATACAATTGAAAATGTTTTAGAAATTCTACTTATTCACTTTTTCAAAAGTACACTAGTTTCTTTTAATTCTTGTGAAATTTTGTCAATTTATTCAACAACTATGTCAACAAATATATTCATATACTCAACATATACACTTATATATCTGTTGATTAATATATTTATATTCATTCAAAGAAAGTTCTTAAAGGCACCATGCTGGGTTCTAAACCCAGCAGTCATAAAAAAATAAAAGTCAAATGAATCTCACTGAGTAAATTCACACTGATGTTTTACACGCCTCCATCTTTCTTTCAGAACATGAAAGTCATCTACTCTACACTCTATAAAATGATATGGCTCTTCATAATTCTGAAAAATGTAGACCATAAGGCATAGTAAATATGTACCATGCTTGTTTTCTCTTTTCCTAAAACTCATCCACCAAGTGAAATTGTCTAATTAGACTCTCAAAACAGTAAATGTTTTTGATTTATAATTAATTGCGTAAGTTGTATGTACAGAAAAATTCAAGGAAGTTCTGCTTAAGTTCAATGACCTTGATAAGGAAATTAGTTACATGTTTCCAAAAAGTACTAAATACCCACCCCTCACTACATAATGATCCTTTGAAAATAATTACATGGTTTAAAAAAATTGCTGAGAATTAGTTCTTGGACATGTTTCAAGTCTAATCAAGTTCCTTGACATATAGCCATGGTAAAACTTTTAATATCTCTTATCTACATAATAGGCAGGGAGTGCAAAAAGGCTGTATCCAGCAATATAACATAGACTTGTTTTATATGATAAAGTCAGTAAGTGACAGTGGAAGAGTTAGACTTCTTTCTCAACTGTAACCAGATGCTACTATTCTGGAAAATGTCACCAGCTAGGAATCAAAGACCAAGATATTTGGCTGCTTGCTTCTGCTTGGTGCAGTCATTTCATTTCTATTAATTTCTGTTAAATTCTGTATTCCAGAATTCTGTATTCTCAGCTAAGATAAGCCAGAAATTCCAGCAGCTGTGTATGTCAGTCTTTTCTCACTAATCCGTATCTTAACTGCAACAATACAGATATCTAGCTGTCATACAGAAAGTAGGTTGGAGTGGGCAAGACTGTAAGTGAAGGGACCAATGAAGGTTATTTTAATAGTGTAGATCTGAGAGGAAGCTTGGACTAGAGCAGAGGAATTGATGAGATAGAGATGATAAGTAGAAGTTTACTAGTGACCTTGCTAAGAGCCACATCTTTGTATGGTGAGGGCAAAATTTGGATATCAAGGGGCTATGAACCGAAAATAAAGAAATCAAGCATAGAATAATTTTGAAAATGCAAAGCTTCTTTCTGAACTATTCTTAAATTAATGTAGTTTATAACATGAGGCAAATTTATTAGGTCTGGTTCAATGTAGGGGAGCTAATTTAAACATACTTTATGTTTTTTAAGTGTTACCCATAAAATATTACCTAAGCTAAAGAAAAATTGGCTCACTGATCATAGTAACTCATTAGAAGTTAGACAGTGGAATTGTTTCCTGGCAAGGTTTCCTTCTGAAAACTAGAAGGAACAACTTTGGTTGAAGCCAAGGTAAAAAATAACCCCAGTATGCCATATTTGAGAGTGTCAAGTAAGCAGAATTCTATTTGGACTAAGCCTGTTATCATTACTATAAATAAGTACCAGACTAGTTTATCATCGTCATCATTGATACCAAAATGAAACTTTGCCTTGAATTGGTACACAGTTTGTTAATAAAGTTTTTCTCATACAGGTGTGATTTCAGTATGTTTCTAAGGATTAAATAATCATTTTTTATAATCCTCATTTTTAACTGCTAAAGCTTGATCCAGAGAGTAAGCTGATAATATTTTATTATTCAAATCTCAAATATAAGAATGATTAGTTTTGTGGACCATTTTTAAATAGGGACTATTTATTAGTTATATACATAAAAAATGTAACTTTCAAATAACAATAAAGAAATAATATTTCTATGCATTTTGAAATAACCTCAAAAACTAAGATACTCAGGCAAGATCCTACAAATATTATAAAAACATAGAAAAAATATAAAGCATTATTCAGTTCAGTTCAGTTGCTCAGTCGTGTCCGACTCTTTGCGACCCCATGAATCGCAGCACGCGAGGCCTCCCTGTCTATCACCAACTCCCGGAGTTCACTCAGACTCATGTCCATCGAGTCAGTGATAACATCCAGCCATCTCATCCTCTGTCGTCCCCTTCTCCTCCTGCCCCCAATCCCTCCCAGCATCAGAGTCTTTTCCGATGAGTCAACTCTTTGCATGAGGTGGCCAAAGTACTGGAGTTTCAGCTTCAGCATCATTCCTTCCAAAGAAATCCCAGGGCTGATCTCCTTCAGAATGGACTGGTTGGATCTCCTTGCAGTGCAAGGGACTCTC
>NW_011494620.1:1796926-1802939 GCF_000754665.1 Bison bison bison | reverse complement strand
TATAGGTTTCTCAAGAGGCAGGTCAGGTGGTCTGGTATTCCCATCTCTTTCAGAATTTTCCACAGTTTATTGTGATCCACACAGTCAAAGGCTTTGGCGTAGTCAATAAAGCAGAAATAGATGTTTTTCTGGAACTCTCTTGCTTTTTCCATGATCCAGCAGATGTTGGCAATTGGATCTCTTGTTCCTCTGCCTTTTCTAAAACCAGCTTGAACATCTGGAAGTTCACAGTTCATGTACTGCTGAAGCCTGGCTTGGAGAATTTTGAGTATTACTTTACCAGTGTGTGAGATGAGTGCAATTGTGTGGTAGTTTGAGCATTATTAGAGGAGATAAAAGATTTATTTAAATGGAGAGATATGTCACATTCATGGATTAGAAGACTCAATGTTATAAAGATGTCAGATCTCTCCCTAGTTAATATATAAACTACATATTATTGAATTTATAGTCAGTGTTATTCCAATCAAAATCCCTTAAAGTTATTTTCATGTAACTTGGCAACATGGTTCTAACTCCAATAATGATCAGGCCATTTTGCAAAGAAGCACAGTGTGGGAACTCTCACCTTTCCAGATATTAAGACTTAACAGCAACAACAACAACAAAACTGTAGTAATTAAACTACATGATAATTAACAGGGTGAGAGGGAAATAGACTAATTAAACAGATAAAGAATTCAGAAACACACTGGTATAAAAGGAAAAATTCTTGCAATGACATTTTCTAAAAGTATGGGGAAAATGACTTAATACATGGCATTTGTTCCTTATGATTATTTATTCATAATTAATGAATAAATTATTTAACTATAAACAAAATCACCACAGATGGTGATTGCAGCCATGAAATTAAAAGATGCTTACTCCTTGGAAGGAAAGTTATGACCAACCTAGATAGCATATTCAAAAGCAGAGACATTACTTTGCCAACAAGGGTCTGTCTGGTCAAGGCTATGGTTTTTCCAGTAGTCATGTATGGATGTGAGAGTTGGACTATATAGAAAGCTGAGTGCCTAAGAATTGATGCTTTTGAATTACAGTGTTGAAGAAGACTCTTGAGAGTCCCTTGGACTGCAAGGAGATCCAACCAGTCCATCCTAAGGCAGATCAGTCCTGGGTGTTCATTGGAAGGACTGATGTTGAAGCTGAAACTCCAATACTTTGGCCACCTGATGCAAAGAACTGACTCATTAGAAAAGACTCTGATGCTGGGAAAGATTGAAGGCAGGCGGAGAAGGGGACGACAGAGGATGAGATGGTTGAATGGCATCACTGACTCAATGGACATGTGTTTAGATAAACTCCAGGAGTTGGTGATGTACAGGGAGGCCTGGCATGCTGCAGTCCGTGGGGTCATAAAGAATCAGACACAACTGAGCAACTGAACTGAACTGAACTGAAACATGTGAAAGTGTTAGTTTCTCAGTCATGTCCAACTCTTTGCAACCCCATGGACTGGGGTCGCTAGTAATCCCAGCCTGCCAGGATCCTCTGTCCATGGAATTCTCCTGGCAAAAACAGTGGAATAGGTAGCCATTCCCTTCTCCAGGGGATCTTCCCAACCCAGGGACTGAACCTGGGTCTCTTGCATTGCAAGTGGATTCTTTCCTGTCTGAGTCACACTTATCCATGTGCAAAATTAAAATAAAATTAGATCCCAATTTCACAAAATACACAGTAACCAAAGAGGAAAAGGGACCAATATGTGCAAAAGCTGCTATATTTTTTGGGAATACAGCAGCTTCTTTTCTTCTGTGGGTTATGACCATCCATTGAAAGTAAGAGCCAAAGTAAGAGAAGAACATGTTTGAAAAGGGGGAGGAGCTTGACAGCCACAGAGAATAAGATAAAAAGTTATCTAGGAAAACATAGAAGGAATTCTACATAGTATTAAAATATGAAATAAGTTTGGAGACTTTGAACTTAAGGCAGTACCCATTGAAAGGAGCTATCCAACTTTCCAATGACTTTCTGGTAGAGACTTAAAGGAGATGGCTAGGTTACCCACAGACAAGAAAGGGAAAATGGGGAGTTGAGGGAGTTGAGGGAGTTGAGGATAATTGTCTGGAGAGTGGTTGAAGGGATAGAGCGTGAACTGTAAGAACTGGAAATTCAGGGTTTGAATCCATCCTCAGTGTGGATGATAAAGTAACTCAGGATGAAGGTAGAATTTGGAGTAAAGCAGAAAACAGGGAGCCAAATGCCAAAATATTTGAAAATCCATGGAATAAAACGTATCTGCTTTGTTCATAGCCCTTGCTGGGTTTATTTTGGAGATTTTCTAGCCCAAATCAGGCACCTTCATAGTCCTAAAAAGTTGGGCTAACAGCAAAGAAAAATGTGATAAAAACCATAAATAACAGTCTAGGATCATTTACCATGGGAAAAGAAACAGCCTTCAATATATCAGAAACCCTGGAAGACATACCCTACTAAAATCCCAAGAGTCAGAAGAGATTAAATTTGAGTTACTCTTCCCCTCTGGGAAAATCTCTAAAACTCAGTTTCCACAGCTGTCTAATGAAAAAATTAGACTCGATATTCTCTAAATTTATTTTTAGCTCAAAGTATCTATGTCCATAGTGATTAGCTGGCTTGCCAGGGAAACGTTTTTATTTAGGAAGAACTTATGTTAAATATTTTATAAAAATTCTCAAAATAATTTAAATCAAAACGATAAATTTCAATTATCTGAAAAATTTACCTATATTGGATATCATGTGTTCCAACATTGGAGATATGTCAATAAAAGGAAATAGTAGTAGAGGCCAAGTTGAAGTCCTATATTCCAGAATTCCTTTGGTTCACAATTTAACACTTTTTTGTAGAGTTCAAGTTTTGCTTAAGCTATGTTAATCTTGCTCCTTAATTAGTCTCTGAGTTCATTCCTTCAAGACAACTTTAGTCAGTACTTCACTTTTCTTCCCCAAGATTGCATTCACAGGTCTGGGTATAAACTAGGCAATATTTCCAAAGCCTAAAATGAATAAAGACCAGATCTGGAAAGTACCATCTATAAATTTCAGAAGAAAAAAAAGACACAATTATACCCACACAGAGAATATTCCAAGGACTAGAGTCCAGAGTCTATTATCTTATTATCTTGTCTATTTCAATGGAAAAACATTTAGTAAGACTCCTAGTATCCTACATCAAAGAGTTGTGTGTTTTTTTTTTAATGTAACGTTAAAATGGATTTTTGCACATAAAACAAACCTATGCCTAGCCTTACCCATTTCTGGCTCATAAATCATGGACTGCAAATGTTTGTGAAACATTATTTGCTCTTGATCTGCTTTTCAACTAAGTAATATACGTATTATATATCTATATATTATATCTATAGATATTAAACACAAAACACCTATAGATTTACAACTGATTCCAAAGACCTGGAATTCAGCTTACTATCGTTTTCCAAGGTGCTTACCAGTGCAGACCATAGTCATAAAAATGATTATAAAAGCAGTTAAGAAAAGAATAGTTTATGTTTGAAAAAATACAAAATGAGGTACTAGCTAAAATGACAGCAATTCTTTACTTTGGGTTTAATGTTTCAGTGAAAAGATGAACTCCTGGCCCCACTTCTCAGCAGCTAAAGCTTCACCCATCTTTTGCAAAGAATGACAAATTGCACAGGCAGCCTGAAGCACGCATGCCACATTCCGCTCATTAACTTTGCTTGTCCTGGCTTGTCTCTTCATAGAACACCACAGTTCTTTCCAAGGAACTTCAAAAGACCCCTCAACAGCAAAAGTAAAACACATGTCAAGCGAGTCAAGCTGTTTGGTGGGACAAAATTTACAACATTCTCTACCACAGCAGTTGAACATCTACTCTATGAGGGTTCTCTGGCATTAAAAAGACAAAGTAAAATTCCTTACTCATCTTTTTGTACTTAAAAACTTGATGCAATTTCAACAGATTATCCACATGCAGACATAAGCCAAATTTGGACATGTGTTTCTTTTTCATTCAATCAATATGATTCATAACCATAAGACTCTAAAGATATCGAGGCATTAAAAAAAGTCATATGAACAGAGGCCCCGAATTTGTCAATTAGCAAATTTATAGTTAATAACAGAGCAGGGGCTAAAACCCAGGATTCCTAACTGGGAGATTAATGGTCTTTCCACCATGTTAAGATGCTGATTGTGTCAAATTTCTGTTAACTTGCCTCTGATGAATGAAAGCATTTCTTTTAGACAAGACATTTTCCATTTACAGAATTAGTCTGGCCCATTCTTTGTAAAGTACAATAGTAGTGAGAGATTTCATATTTTTCTGTTATATTCTGACACGTTATTTTAAATCATTAAGAATATTATGATTAATCACAGATTAACATTGATTAAATTAAATTTAATTGACATCACATGATGATATAGCTAGAGTGCTATAGTAGATGGTACCAAAAGCTACTGATGTTGAAGAGAACACATAACAAACTCTCAACCTTTCTTTTCTCCTCTCAAATTCTCAAATACAAAATAGTGAGCTAAATGTCACTGAATTCAATCCTTAAGAGAATGGTAGAAGTCAGCTCCCAGAACACAAATACTGCCATTGGTCATATAGACTGAGACTTTACATTTTTAGAAATCACCAAAACTATACTTTCCTAGAATCCTCACTGGGCTTCCCTGGTGGCTCAGCTGGTAAAGAATCCACCTGCAATGCAGGAGACCCCAGTTCAATCCCTGGGTTAGGAAGATACCCCAGAGGAGGACATGGCAACCCAATCCAATATTCTTGCCTGGAGAATCCCCATGGACAGAAGAGCCTGACAGGCTACCATCCATGAGGTCACAAAGTGTCAGACACGACTAAGCATGAGAAACCTCTTTATTAATATTAAAAGGCCACCACACATTCAATATAAAATATAGTTCCAAACACAAATAATTGCAGTGGAATGACAGATGTATAAACAGGTTTATCAAGAAAGAAAAATTACGTAGAAAACTCATAAGACTATAATGTGTTAATATATTATAAACTATATACCAATTTATTAATATATTACAAATGATGTGTCAGTGGGTATAAAAAGGCACCCCACAAGGTTGACATCTTCAGCATGTGGTCAGAGAATTCAATTCCCACTGCATTATTAAAAACTGATGTCTGTCACCATCCATACTGAGCCCATCGCATAGGACAAGGGAAATGACAGTTGGTACCATAAACACAATCTGAAAATGAGCCCAGAAGGTATCACATTATTTGAGACTATACACAGTTGGAACTACTGCTCCATTTTTCATATACCCACCCCCACACTTACCCTAGAGCTAGAAAGAATGCTAAGATTAACTCTTTCACTCCCAAAGTCAAATCTCAAAGGTAGATTCAATCACCTGTTTTTTTTTCAAGATCAAGAGGATTTCATACATATATTATTTAAAAGATATACTATAACATGAATATAAAGAGGTTTTTTTTTTTAATTACTAGGTTGTAAGAGCTGCTTGGAGAAGGCAATGGCACCCCACTCTAGTACTCTTGCCTGGAAAATCCCATGGGCGGAGGAGCCTGGTAGGCTGCAGTCCATGGGGTCGCTAAGAGTCAGACACAACTGAGCGACTTCACTCTCACTTTTCACTTTCATGCATTGGAGAAGGAAATGGCAACCCCCTCCAGTGTTCTTGCCTGGAGAATCCCAGGGACAGGGGAGCCTGGTGGGCTGATATCTATGGGATCGCACGGAGTCAGACACGATTAAAGTGACTTAGCAGCAGCAAGAGCTGCTAAAAAATTTCTATAGTACCAGTTGCATAAAATTAAGAATGGAGTATCTCTTATAAAAGACAATATGATCATTAAAGTGAGGCTTTTCAGAGAAGAGATGCTTATCAGACCCAATCTCCCTGTAACATATTTAACAATATTTAATATATTATAAAAAATAACATATTTTCCTTTTTAGTAATCTCTTATTCCATTATTTCTAGGATACCTTTAGTCTTTTTGTTCTCCACTTCTCTCATTTCTACTTCTTGGTGCC
>NW_011494620.1:1795613-1796173 GCF_000754665.1 Bison bison bison | reverse complement strand
AAGAAGTAGAGGAAAACAACAGAATGGGAAAGACTAGAGATCTCTTCAAGAAAATCAGAGATACCAAGGGAACATTTCATGCAAAGGTGGGCTTGATAAAGGACAGAAATGGTATGGACCTAACAGAAGCAGAAGATATTAAGAAGAGGTGGCAGGAATACACAGAAGAACTGTACAAAAAATATCTTCATGACCATAATAATCTCGATGGTGTGATCACTCACCTAGAGCCAGATATCCTGGAATGCGAAGTCAAGTGGGCCTTAGAAAGCATCACTACGAACAAAGCTAGTGGAGGTGATGGAATTCCAGTTGAGCTATTCCAAATCCTGAAAGATGATGCTGTGAAAGTGCTGCACTCACGATGCCAGCAAATTTGGAAAACTCAGCAGTGGCCATAGGACTGGAAAAGGTCCGTTTTCATTCCAATCCCAAAGAAAGGCAATGCCGAAGAATGCTCAAACTACCACATAATTGCACTCATCTCACATGCTAGTAAAGTAATGCTCAAAGTTCTCCAAGCCAGGCTTCAGCAATATGTGAACTGTGAACTTCCAGAT
>NW_011494620.1:1791524-1795479 GCF_000754665.1 Bison bison bison | reverse complement strand
AAAATCACTGCAGATGGTGATTGCAGCCATGAAATTAAAAGACGCTTACTCCTTGGAAGGAAAGTGATGACCAACCTAGATAGCATATTGAAAAGCAGAGACATTAGTTTGCCAACAAAGGTCCGTCTAGTCAAGGCTATGGTTTTTCCAGTGGTCATGTATGGATGTGAGAGTTGGACTGTGAAGAAAGCTGAGCACTGAAGAATTGATGCTTTTGAACTGTGGTGTTGGAGAAGACTCTTGAGAGTTCCTTGCATTGCAAGGAGATCCAACCAGTCCATTCTGAAGGAGATCAGCCCTGGGATTTCTTTGGAAGGAATGATGCTAAAGCTGAAACTCCAGTACTTTGGCCACCTCATGCAAAGAGTTGACTCACTGGAAAAGACTCTGATGCTGGGAGGGATTGGGGGCAGGAGGAGAAGGGGACAACAGAGGATGAGATGGCTGGATGGCATCACTGACTCAATGGACGTGAGTCTGAGTGAACTCTGGGAGTTGGTGATGGACAGGGAGGCCTGGCGTGCTGCGATTCATGGGGTCGCAAAGAGTCGGACACGACTGAGCGATTGAACTGAACTGAAGTGAAGCTACTGTCATGATCTATTGCTGATAAGAATGCTAAATATAAGTGTATACACCTTCCTCAGGGTGTACTTCATTCATTTAACAAATATAGCATTTTTGAGTACCTTCTACATGACAGACACTTATTTTAAATGTTGGAGATATAAAAATGAATAAAAGAGAATTCTATCAAACATTTAGAAAAGAGCAAATGCCTATCCTTCTAAAACTCTTTCCAAAAATTGCAGAGGAAGGAATACTTCCAAATTCATTCTACAAGGCCACCATCACCCTGATACCAAAACCAGACAAAGATCACACACACACAAAAAGAAAACTACAGGCCAATATCACTGATGAACATAGATGCAAAAATCTTCAACAAAATTTTAGCAAACAGGATTCAGCAACACATCAAAAAGCTCATACACCATGATCAAGTTTGTTTTATTCCAGGGATGCAAGGATTCTTCAATATATGGAAATCAATCAATGTGATACACCATATTAACAAATTGAAAAATAAAAACCACATAATCATCTCAATAGATGCAGAAAAAGCCTTTGACAAAATTCAGCACCTATTTATAATTAAAACTCTTCAAAAAATGGGCACAGAAGGGATGTACCTCAACATAGTAAAGGCAATATATAAGCCTACAGCAAACATTATTCTAAATGGTGAAAAACTGAAAGCATTCTCCCCAAGATCAGGAACAAGACAAGAGTGCCCACTTTTGCCACTATTATTCAACATAGCTCTGGAAGTCCTAGCTACGGCAATCAGAGAAGAAAAAGAACTAACAGGAATCCAGATTGGAAAAGAAGAAGTAAAGCTCTCACTGTTTGCAGATGACATGATACTGTACATAGAAAACCCGAAAGATAGTATCAGAAAATTGCTACAGCTAATCAGTGAATTTAGCAAAGTTCTCCAGTACTCTTGCCTGGAAAATCCCATGGACGGAGGAGCCTGGTGGGCTGTAGTCCATGGGGTCGTGAAGAGTCGGACATGACTGAGAGACTTCACTTTGACTTTTCACTTTCATGCATTGGAGAAGTAAATGGCAGCCCACTCCAGTGTTCTTGCCTGGAGAATCTCAGGGACGGGGGAGCCTGGTGGGCTGCCATCCATGGGGGTCACACAGAGTCGGACATGACTGAAACAACTTAGCAGCAGCAGCAGGATACAAAATCAATACACGGAAGTCACTTGCATTTCTATATACTCACAATGAAAAATCAGAAAGAGAAACTAAAGAATCAATCCCATTCACCATTGCAACAAAAAGAATTAAATACCTGGGAATAAACCTACCTAAGTAGATGAAAGAACTGTACACAGAAAATTATAAGACACTAGTGAAAGAAATCAAAGATGACATAAACAGATGGAGAGATATTTCATGTTTCTGGGTAGGAAGAATCAATATTATAAAAATGACTATAGTACCAAATGCAATTTACAAATTTAATGCAATCCCTATCAAATTACCAATGGCATTTTTCACAGAACTAAAACAAAAAATTTCACAATTCATATGTAAACACAAAAGACCCCGAATAGCCAAAGCAGTCTTGAGAAAGAAGAGTGGAACTAGAGAAATCAAGCTTCCTGACTTTAGGTTATACTACAAAGCTACAGTCATCAAGACAGTGTGGTACTGGCACAAAAACAGAAATATAAACCAATGAAACAAGGTAGAAAGCCCAAAAATAAACCCATGTACCTATGGGTACCTTATTTTTGGCAAAGAAGGCAAGAATATACAATGGGACAAAGACAGCCTCTTCAATAAATAGTGCTGGGAAAACTGGACAGCTACATGTAAAAGAATGAAATTAGAGCTTCCTAGCACTATACACAAAGATAAACTCAAAATGGATTAAAGACCTAAATGTAAGACCAGAAACTATAAAACTCTTGGAGGAAAACATAGGCAGAACACTTGATGACATAAATAAAAGCAAGATCCTCTATGATCCACCTCCTAGAGTAATGGAAATAAAAACAAAAGTTAACAAGTGGGACCTGATTAAACTTAAAAGCTTTTGCATAGCAAAGGACACTATAAGCAAGGTGAAAAGACAACCCTCAGAATGGGAGAAAATAATAGCAAATGAAACAACTGACAAAGGATTAATTTCCAAAATATACAAGCAGCTCATACAACTCAATACCAGAAAAACAAACAACTCAATCAAAAAGTGGGAAAAAGACCTAAACATACATTTCTCCAAAGATGACATACAGATGGCTAACAAACACATGAAAAGATGCTCAACATCACTCATTATTAGAGAAATGCAAATCAAAACTACAATGAGATATCATCCCAGACCGGTCAGAACAGTTCTCATCAAAGTCTACAAACAATAAATGCTGGAAAGGATGTGGAGAAAAGGGAACACTCTTGCACTGTTGGTGGGAATGTAAACTGATACAGCCACTGTGGAAGATGGTATGGAGATTCCTTGAAAAACTAGGAATGAAACCACCACATGACCCAGGAATCCCACTCCTAGGCATATACCCTGAGGAAACCAAAATTGAAAGAGACACATGTATCCCATTGTTCATTGCAGCACTGTTTACTATAGCTAGAACATGGAAGCAACCTAGATGTCCATCAACAGATGACTGGATAAAGAAGTTGTGGTACATATACACAGTGGAGTATTACTCAGCCATAAAAAGGAACACTTTTGAGTCAGTTCTAATGAGGTAGATGAACCTAGAATTTATTATACAGAGTGAAGTGAGTCAGAAAGAGAAAGATAAATACCATATTCTAACGCATATATACAGAATCTAGAAAAATGTGACTGAAGAATTTATTTACAGGGCAACAATGGAGAAACAGACATAGAGAATAGACTTATGGACATGGGGAGAGGGGAGGAGAGGGTGAGATGCATGGAAAGAGTAACACAGAAACATATTACCGTATGTAAAATAGATAGCCAACGGGAATTTGCTGTATGGCTCAGGAACAGGGGCTCTGTATCAACCTAGAGGGGTGGGATGTGGAGGGAGATGGGAGGGAGGTTCAAAAGGGAGGGGATATATGTATACCTATGGCTGATTCATGTTGAGGTTTGACAGAAAACAGCAAACTTCTGTAAATCAATTGTCCTTCAATAAAAAAATAAACAAATTTTTAAAAGAAAAAAATTCCCTGTCCTCATGGAAATTACATTCCAGTTGAGAGATGGGGAATTTACAATAAGCAAAATAATAATTACAATATATTCAGTTCAGTCTCTCAGTCGTGTCTGACTCTTTGCAACCCCATGAATCACAGCACACCAGGCCTCCCTGTCCATCACCAACTCCCAGAGTTCACTCAAACTCATGTCCATCAAGTCAGTGATGCCATCCAGCCATCTC
>NW_011494620.1:1790908-1791317 GCF_000754665.1 Bison bison bison | reverse complement strand
ATTCTTTGGCGCTCAGCTTTCTTCACAATCCAACTCTCACATCCATACATGACCACTGGAAAAACCATAGCCTTGACTAGACGGACCTTTGTTGGCAAAGTAATGTCTCTGCTTTTCAATATGCTATCTAGGTTGGTCATCACTTTCCTTCCAAGGAGTAAGCGTCTTTTAATTTCATGGCTGCAATCACCATCTGCAGTGATTTTGGAGCCAAAAAAAATAAAGTCTGACACTGTTTCCACTGTTTCCCCATCTATTGCCCATGAAGTCATGGTACCAGATGCCATGATCTTCGTTTTCTGAATGTTGAGCTTTAAGCCAACTTTTCACTCTCCACTTTCACTTTCATCAAGAGGCTCTTTAGTTCCTCTTCACTTTCTGCCATAAGGGTGATGTCATCTGCATATCT
>NW_011494620.1:1767394-1790671 GCF_000754665.1 Bison bison bison | reverse complement strand
CTGTCCTGCATAAGGGTTTCTCAAGAGGCAGGTCACGTGGTCTGGTATTCCCATCTCTTTAAGAATTTTCCAGTTTATTGTGATCCACACAGTCAAAGGCTTTGGCATAGTCATTAGATGATGATAAATACTGCGGTAAAATAATGCAGAGGAACATGGTACTTATCTGAGCATTAAAAACGTGAATATAGTCCAGTGACATAAACACTCTCTGCAACAAACTTTGGCATCTTTCCAGTGCATCTACTGGGGCTCGTGTGATAAGGACAACACAATGTTTCATACCTCAAAATGGCCCGAAGAGATTAAAACTCATCTTTTATTCTAAAGTCCTCAGAGCTTTTCCAGATGATGCACTCAAAGTATAAATTATGACCAGTGTCAGAAAAGTCTTCTTACTTGTAAATAATGTAAATTTATTCTCTCTGTCTCTGTGGAAAAGATCATTGGTCACAAGGACACAGTCTATCCTGGGAATGTCACCGTGAAAAAGGGCTCATGTGGTGTGAGTTCAGAGGTAATAGGCAAAACCACTAAACCAGTATTTCCAGTAATGCATACTATGATCCAATGATTCTGATAATTATTAATAGATGATGTAGAAACAAATGATTGAGAGGTGACTTTCATGATTAAATACAATCTCCAAATGTGGTGTCAAGCAGAATTAAAGAATCTCTTTTCATAAACCTTCTCAGAGTCTTTTCTATCCTAAAGTAAATTTTGAATTTCCAACAAAGGAATAAATGATCTTTCCCAAACATATGAACATGGAATCCTCTTTTAGAAAAGTTCTTAGGACTTGGTTTCCATGGATAGTCTTTCATAGTAGCTGGTTTCAATTACTCTCCCTTATTCTGCAGCTCATAACGAGCCCCCCACCCCAAAGTATTTGGCTACAATTATTAACATGGGATCACTCTGGAAAGAAGAAAACTTTAGAGCTTTATGAGTGTGTCACACCTTGATGTACAACTGAGTACAGATTTTGATGGTGGGGGCTACCCAGAAAATAAGAGGAAATTGATTCATTGAAATGAATGGAGGGAGAGCAAGGAGCTGTAAAGGGAAGAGAAAGGCAATAGGTTATTTGTCTAGAAGCAAATGCCTCCTACTCACAGCTTTTACCAAGGGACAACCTTAAATTGAATAATTCCACAGATTTAATAAAATGTTGGTTAAATCTTTCCTCAAGGCTTCCTTCATGTTTAAAAATTCTAAATCCCTTGAAGATACTTGCCAATCATTCAATAATGTTAATAGTTTTCTCATGACCATGAAAAACTAATGTGCAAGCTGGGCATTTGCAATTTATAACCTATCAGATTAGCTCCTCTACACAGAAAGGGAAAAGACATTAAATCAGAATTGAGTTGCCTGTGGGTACAATTTATACAGAGAGAAAAACTGGAGTTGATTTGGTTGATCTCTTCTAGATCTTTCTGGTATAATGACTCTTCACGCATTGGGAATTTATGTATATTAATTCCACCTAAGTGAACTGAAAAGCAAATGGTCTACCCCAAATGCTCCATTCTGAATACCTGCATATGTCTATACATGCAATTCAGTTAACTGATGTTTTTCCACATACTACCTGAAGGAACTATGAATCATGTTAAGACGCTTCTGTGGAAACTATGTGTTAGCAAGATGGAAGGAAACAAGGATGTATACCAATCAGATTAGTCAGTGTTTTCATTAGCTATAAAGCTGCGAAAATTTGGAATAGCATACAGAGCTATTTCAACTGGAGCCAGCCACTTCCCCACCACCTCCCCTCATCTTAAGGCTTTACAGATTCACACAATTTGTACAGACCTGTAGGAAATTATGTATCCAAAAAAAAAAGTTGCTGATTTATCAACTGGGTTAAAATCCCCTACCTACTTACATCCTTCACTGAAAAGTTCTTTTTGTCTTGGAATAGAATAGCTTTGGCATGCTACCTACAACCAGTACAACAAAACACTGTATTTCATATAATTCCTTTAGAAATATTTTTGAAGACTGAATGTACACCAGAAAAATCTTCAACCAAAAAATATATATATATGAGAATTGCTTCATGAGTAGATGATGGTTTAAGAAATCCCTCCCAGAGTAGATCTTTAATGTTCTCACTATAAAAAAAAAAAAAAAAGATAATTATGTGTCATGATGAAGATGTTAGCTAATTACTATGGTGATAACTGTTTTAAAATACATGTTTATCAAATCAAATCAAAACCCCGTACAAATTAAATTTACACAGTGTTATATGTTAATTATATCTCAGTAAAGCTGAGGGAATACATCTCTCCTAATCAAGGACTTTTCCCCATCCTTTGAATTCTATCCAGTGCTTTATCCCACGGTATAATTCCTCTCAAGATTTCACTTCTAATGAAGACTTAGCTAATTTCCACTCTTGACTCTACTCTTCTTAATACTACTATTACTAATGATAATAACAATATCATAACATTTAACATCGTACATTGCATATATAACAAAATATATAGCAATTTTTGCCCATGAGCCCTGCCTCCCATATTCTAGGGACATCAGGGCTTATCAAGCAATGTTGTATCTCAGCTCAGAAAAACTAAGTTTTCCTAAACCTTGTGATGTAGAGTTCTATATAAAAAATTAAAAATTTCATGTTTCTAAATGAAGTGAGGATTCTGAAGTATAATAACTATGAATATTTTCATTATGATTCACAAATTTATGCTCTTAAATAATAAGATTGTTAATAAAGAATTTCCTTTATTTTCACATTTAGGAGCTTTCTTCCTTCATGTTATCTATCAAAGTCAAATTGGAAGACTTTATTGAAGATCAATCATGTTGTTGAATGGAGTATTTCACAGAACTGGGGAAAGCTTCCAGAGAACAGCACTACTGATTATTTAATGCACATTTTTAATTGTTTCAGGAAATGGTTATGCTGAAAATGCCCAGGGTGTTGCTGGGGCACCCACATACAACCACACCCGACAGAGACTATCTAGATAGGCAAGGTTTCAGAGCTGCGGTGCAGTCACTGGAGAGCAGTGAGACAACTGCATATTCATGTTGAAGAAGACTTGAGATCTCTTTTAACAGATCAGCACTGTTAAAAGAGCAAAGCACATGAAATTCAGGGCTCTTGTTAAATGTTACTAACAAACACAGCTTAAAAATATTTAACATAATAGCTACCTTATATTTTTATATTGTTTTCAAATTTACTTACAAACTCAAACAATGACCTTAAAACTATGTTGAGTTGCCTGTTGTTTTCATTTCTGATACTGGCCCAGATGTTGACTATGTAACTTCTTATAGTTCCCTGTATGACTGCTTATTTTTCCAGTGGATTGCCAGTTGCATGTCAAAGGACCTGATGATCTCCATAACCATCCAAGATCCTCCACGATCTTTCAAGTACCAGTGACTAAATGTAGGCCTCCCAAGTGGGAGTTCAAGTTAGATGGAACGCTAATTTAAGAAAGCCACACTTCTCCCCTACATCATAAATCAGGGAACAATTTTGACAATATACTAATAAAAAAGACTCAGCTTAGTTTCAAGAATATTATACCTTCTTATTTACTCGGTTCTATTGTTGGTAGTTAGTCCGGGTATGCTACCAGTAATTCAATGAAGGTCATGTCCCTTTTTTTTCCGATGATATGCAAATAAGTATGTATTACTTATTAAAACAGTCTTCATGGTATTATATTCACACTTAGCATGTATTACTTATTGTAATAGTTTGCATGCTAGTTATATTCACACCTAGTATGTATTTCTTATTGTAAGAGTTCATGGTCATTATATTCATACCTTTGTTCTTTCACTTCCTGTATTTCTTATACAGATTGGCTTGTGAACCTCATTTTTCTTAAACATATTCATTTTAAATATCAGAAATATCTGATTTTTCATTATCTCTTCCTGTGTTTTTATGCCCCAAAATTTTCAATCAAAATACACATTATTTTAAGTTAGTTTTTTTCCTACTTTTCTTTATATTAAAGCGAGACTCAGAATTACATTCATAAATATTTTAATTAGGTAGGCCGGTTGCTGAAGCTGAAACTCCAATACTTTGACCACCTCATGTGAAGAGTTGACTCATTGGAAAAGACCCTGATGCTGGGAGGGATTGGGCACAGGAGGAGAAGGGGACAACAGAGGATGAGATGGCTGGATGGCATCACTGACTCAATGGACATGAGTTTGGGTAAATTCTGGGAGTTGGTGATGGACAGGGAGGCCTGGCGTGCTGTGATTCATGGGGTCGCAAAGAGTCGGACACAACTGAGCGACTGAACTGGACTGAGGCTGGTTGCATTAACTAAGTTTAATGTTAGATACACTTTCTGTCAGAGGAGAGTGAGGAAGGAGAGTGGCAGATAAAATGGTTTCTGCTGATCTCCAAGAGATGTGCAGGGGTTCAGGAAATAGAGACCAGCTTCCACAAAAGGAAATCAGAGTAAACAAACCCATGAGAGCATGAAAGAACATGGCATGGCCAGGAAATAAGAAGTGTCCAGCTTGTCTATCATGTAGTTCTCGTATGGAGAAAGGGAAGGTGGCTAGAACAGCATTCTTTTGGTTCTAAAAACCCTAGCTACTTCCCAGCAATTCTTTTGATTCTAAAAACCCTAGCTACTTCACAGCAATGTCCTAATAATTATCAATTCTCATTTAAGCATAAATTAACATTCTGTTCTAAAATGAGATGCATCAAAATTTTAGATATACAGATATACTCTTTCACTTCATAGTGCAAAACATCTGTACTTTTACAGTTCTGTTAACATGAATTTTTTTCCTCCCTTCACTAACCATTATCATTTTGACCTCTAAAAGTTTCTCCATTACATCACACAATCCTCATTCATCATGTCTAAAGCAAGTTCACTGATATAATCCCTGAGTGGGAGCCTGTAGAAGAAAAATGTGAGGTTTAGTCCTAGGACTTTGCAAATATAGTTCTGACTTCTTAGTGGCCTTTTTTGCCTTATATTTTTGCTTTAGTTTATATTTAAGTTTGGGTTCCACAGTTGAGACAGCCAAGAAGCTAAATTGATAATCTGGGGTATGATATTCACCTATAGTACTGAGTGGTTCAAAATTAATGAACCTACTCTCCCAAAGTCCAGTATAATAACCTATCGGCTATATAAACCATTTTGTTTTGGGGCACTGAAGTCTGTGATTAGTACGAGTGCTACTGTCCACATATGTAAACATATAAAAACAAGAAGGAACCTCTTCCAGAGAACAACCACAAGAGACTGTCTGGTGTGTGTGCTCAGTCATGTCCTACTCTTTGCGACCCCGTAGACCGTAGCCCACCAGGTTTCTCTGTCCATGGGATTTCCCAGGCAAGAATACTGGAGTGGGTTGACATTTTCTCCTGGCACTGCTGTTCAAAGAGGAAACTTTTCTATATTCCTATTTCTTGTCTTTTACTCCTTGACCAGGCTAAGTTTGGAACAAGAACACATCTAATAAATAAATCTAATTCCACTGAGCTAAATTTGACATAATTTACTAACATTATGGTAAATGCAAATTTCAGAATTAAAACAAAATTACTATCACTGGTAGCTTTTCCTAAAAGGAATACTGAAAAAAGGCAAATTTACTGAGACAAAGTTAATGTATTTTGAACTGACCAAGTTCTTCAAACTTGGTAAAAATTTGATCCTACAACTGTGAAAGCAAATCTAAGTGAATTGGGAAATCTGTTGATTACATTACTTTTTTTTAACTTTCTATTTATAGTTCAATAGACCTACAGATGTCACAGGTGGCTCTAGTGGTAAAGAACCTGCCTCCCAATGCAGGAGACATTAGAGATGTGGGTTCAATTCCTGGGTCAGGAAGATCCCCTGGAGGAGGGCATGGCAACCCACGCCAGTATTCTTGCCTGGAGAATCCTATGGACAGAGGAGTGTGATAGGCTACAAAGTCCATGTGGTTGCAAAGAGTTGGACATGGCTGAAGTGACTGAGCACACACAGTCTTACGTACAGAGACGAAAAAGAATAATGAGAGCAAGAAATACCAGTGCTTGAAAACCCTCTTCCGTGATAAATCAACTATGATACATGCCAAAACTGATCTTTAGAGCTCTCAAATATCAGACTTTGCAGTGGTTTAACATATTCCATTTATTTCCTTTGGTAAGAACAGTGGAGTTTTCAAACTCTTCATTTTGCTAAACCTAACAAATTAGGGTTAACTTTTCAAAGCAGCCTCATAACATCTTCTTCAACAGCTATTGTGATTTAACCATTATTAAGATCCCATTGAGAAATAGGCCATTATTCAGTCCATTTGCCAAGCAATCATATCTTTATGATGTGAAAGTTTTTGTCTTGATGGCAAATATGTGTCAAGAACATTTTTCTCTAGTATCAATAGAAATTAAGTAGTGTAACCATTTTACTTAGCCTTTTCTTCCATAACTGTAAATTAAAAATAAAAAGTAACAGCTAACATATTGAGTCCTTGCAGTTTACATATATTACTGTATTTAATCTTCTCAACATTCCTTTGAGGTTTAGTGCTATTATACTCACATAATACCTAATATTTAGAAATATAAAGTAAAAGTCAGAGAAAAAGTTCAAAATAATTGCTCTTTCAGAGGAAGCCTAAGTCATATAAAGTAGTACTGAAGGAGGATTCCAGTTTGTATTAATTTGTGTTAATATATAGTAGTATTTTACATTTTTTTAACCAAATATGTACTTTGATTTTAAAAACTTTAAATCAACTAAAAAAAGTTAGTGTTTTTACCAAAAGTGTTCTTTTTTCTCACCTATAGCAATGTAAGTAACCTAAGCAAAAGGACAGATTTTTACTCTAGATTTAATTTCACCATTGCTATCTTATATAACATGGTATTATATGTCTCAGATCTCTTTCACAATAGTCCTTATTTCTGTTATAAACATATTGTCAACCAGACAGAGTTCAGTTCCTGATCTTCATACCTCTTGTCAGTTTTATATATTCTCACTACCTACTCACTGGTGTGATTTCATTGGTCTTACTGTTTAACACTTGCTATGTGAGAGTCCCTTGGACTACAAGGAGAGCCAACCAGTCCATTCTGAAGGAGATCAGCCCTGGGATTTCTTTGGAGGGAATGATGCTGAAGCTGAAACTCCAGTACTTTGGCCACCTCATGCGAAGAGTTGACTCACTGGAAAAGACTCTGATGCTGGGAGGGATTGGGGGCAGGAGGAGAAGGGGACAACAGAGGATGAGACGGCTGGATGGCATCACTGACTCGATGGACGTGAGTCTGAGTGAACTCCGGGAGTTGGTGATGGACAGGGAGGCCTGGCGTGCTGCGATTCATGGGATCATGGACATGACTGAGCGACTGAACTGAACTGACACCCTGTTTACGTCCACACATATCTCTGGGCTTAATCCTCCCATTAAATTCTAGATTTTCATATCTAAGATGACCACTCACCAGGGAAAGTTCAAATTTAGTTTACTGTCTTAGATTCCTACCAGTTAATAGTCCTGTCACTCTCAAAGTATCCTGATTGAAATAGTCAATTACATGCTCAACTTTATTGTATCCAATTTACTAGTTGTAGAAGTGTTAGTCCCTCAGTCATATCTGACTGTTTGTGACCCCATGGACTGCAGCCTGCCAGGCTCCTCTGGCCATAGGGTTCTTCAGGCAATAAGGCTGGAGTGGGTTGCCATTTCCTTCTCCAATTTTACTAGTTAATGGATTTCAAATAGTCCTCTGAAATTTAAATAATAAAAACATCTTTTTTTTCCTCTGAAAAACCCCATCTGCTTTGCGTTCTTCATCTCAGAAAATGCAATATCGTACTCAAAGTTGAAAAGCTTGGAGACATCCGTGGATCCTCTCATAATAAATCGGTTATAACTTCAAAGTCTGTACAGAATTGGATCCTTCCTTCTCTATGATCTTTGCCTACATCACTGACATAACTCACTTGAGAAATCAATGAATAAGGATTTTATGAAAATGTTTCTGTGAGCTAAAATATAAAGTAATAGCTATCCTTAAGTACCCACATTGTAATAGGCACTTTATTGATGATAATGGGGAGCACTTTTGCATGTTTATAACACATTAGTCACTGTTTTAAGTGCTCTAATTTCATTAGTCCAGTAAATCTCACAATAACTCCTAGAGGCAATAGCTTTCCATTTTTAGGCATGATGAAACAGGTTATTAAAATAAGTGTCAGAGAAGACTACAAAGCAAGGCAAGTTATCAGGGCTAAAGAAAGATATAATGATAAAAGAATCAATTCTCTAAGAAGACATAACAATCTTTAACATGGATGAGCAGAAAACTACATGAGGCAAAACCGGAGAGAACTGCAAGGAGAAATAGATGAATCCACTATGATAAACAGAGACTTCAACACCTCTCTATCAGAAGTGGACAGATCCAGCAGGCAGGAAATGAGTAAAGACATAGCCGGATGGATGTGATTAACATCTATAGATTACTTCATTGAACAAAAGCATAAAACACATTCTTCTCAAGTTCACATGGGACATTCACCTAGATGGACTACATTCTGGGCCATAATTCACAATTAAACAAATTTAAAAGAATAGAAATCATATACTACATACTCACAGACCACAACGGTATTAAGTTAGAAATCAATAACAGAAAGACGGGTAGAAAACAGCAACAATATACTTTTAAATAACATATGGGTCAAGGAAGAAATCATTAGAAACATTTAAACTATTTTTAACTAAATGAAAATGAAAGTACAGCTTTTCAAAATTTGTAGTTTGCAGCAAAAGCAATGCTCAGTGGGAAGTTACAGCACTGAATTCCTAGATTAGAAATGAAGAAAGGTATAAAATCAATATTCTAAGTTTTTACTTAAAGAAACTGGAAAAAGAAGAGCAGATTAAATTCAAATAAGCAGAAGAACATAAACAACAAAAAGTAGAACAGAATCAATAAATTTTTAAAAAGAAATCAGTAGAGAACATCTACAATATCAAACATTGGTTTTGGGGGGGGGAAATCAATAAAATTGATCAGCCACTAGTCAGGTTAACTAAGACCCAAAAAAAGAGAGAGAGGGGGAAAGAAAAAGATTAATATCCAAAATTAAAGAGGGAAATCAATGCAGATTCCATACATGTTAAAATAATAATAAAGGAATACAGTGAAGAACAACTATGCCCACAAATTTGATAACCTAGATGAAACGGACAAGTTCCTTGAAAGACACAAGTCTCTCAGACTCACAAAAAAAGAAATAAATACTATGAATAGGCCAGTATCTGTGAAATAAATTGAATTAGTAATTAACAACTTTCCGAAACAGAAAGCACCAGAATGAGATGGGTTCACTAGTGAATTCTACCAAATACATAAAAAGAGAAATTATATCAATTATCCACAATCTCTTTCAGAGAACAGAAGCAGAAGAAATCCTTTCTAACTCATTCTGTGATTCCAGAATTATGTGAATACCAAAACCAGACAAAGACATTATAAGAAAAGAAAACTACAGATCATTAACTCTCATGAATTAGCTACAAAAACCCTCAACAAAACATTAGCAAATCAAATCAAATGCATAAAAAGAACACCACATTAACTGGAAACTGTTTCAGATACATAAGGTTGGTTCAACATTTTGAAAATCAATTAATTTAAGTCAAATAACAGGAACATATCATTAGATGCACACAAAAAAGCATTTGACAAAATCTAACACTCATTTGTGATTTAAAAAAAAGAAAAAGAAAACTCCCATTAAACTAGAAATAGAAAGAAATCTTCATCATTCCTTTTTAACACTGTACTAGAAGTTATAGCTGATGCAGTAAGTTTTATCTAATAAAACCAAAATGTTTTAAACTACCACGCATTGTAAGAGTAGCGAGAGGTAGACATATCAGTTCCATCCCTCATTCATGAGCAAATCCCACCAACTGGATCAGCTCTGTTTCATAAATGCAGGCATGCATAAACCAGACAAAGTGGATAAAGACCAGGTCTTAGAGGCTTACAGACAGTAGATTTTAAGATAGTGGTGCCCCTGAGAAAAAACACTAACATCTTGGAGATAACGGTAGTTTCTGAAGGGAGGACAAGAAGCAGAACTCTAAGACAAAAGACTCCAATTCAGAAGGTTACTTGGATGTCAGGAGTGGAAGTCCCTGAAACAGGACTCGGATCAGGACTGTATGCTCTATTTGCAAGCATTTTAGCAAACTTCCTTAACAAATATTACATTCTGGTTGATTTCCAGAATGATTCCAAGGAATGTTGGAATAGCTCATTGGGAGAAGTAGTGACTAGCAAGGAATTGTGGTCACCCACATTTCCCCATAGAGATCCAATTTCTGATTCATTGGGTTACATCATGTAATGTGACCAGGGAAGAGGGCAAAATATAATAAGCAGTCAAACTACTGTTCATGCAAATACCTGTTCATTTTCGAATCCGCTAGTAATCCAAGGAGTCTGCAGTGGCTTTATACTCTCCATTAATTTTTCTACCCATTCTATCCCCACAAAGCTGATTTCTGCTGGACTTGCAGAAATTTTCTGTAGTGTATATTTTCACCAAGCCCGAAAGTCCATGGGTAATAAATGAAGATCTAAAAATTTTCATCTCTGAAACTTATAAATCTTGCCTTATAAACATATCCAAAAGCCAGTTTTAATAATCATTCAAATGCCCAGAAAAATAATATTTTATACTGCCTGTGTGAAGAGCTGACTTATTGGAAAAGACCCTGATGCTGGGAAAGACAAAAGGCAGGAGGAGAAGGGGATGACAGAGGACAAGATGGTTGGACGGCATCACCCACTCAATGGACATGAGTTTGAGCAAGCTCCAGGAGACGGTGAAGGACAGGGAAGTCTGGCATGCTGCAGTCCACAGGGTCACAAAAAATTGGATATAAATGAGCGACTGAACAACAACAACAGCCGCACTGCCATGATACTTATTGTGTTTGCATGTGTATTGCGTGTGGTATGTGTATGCAGGCAGTAAGATAATATTCCAAGTATAAATATATACTTATATCTCAGCTGGTAAAGAATATGCCTGTAATATGGGAGACTTGCGTTCAATCCCTGGGTTGGAAGATCCCCTGGAGAAGGGAAAGGCTATCCACTCCAGTATTCTGGCCTGGAGAATTCCATGGACTATACAGTCCATGGGGTCGCAAAGCGTCAGACACGACTGAGCAACTTTCACTTTCGTATCTAATGGAATATTCTATTTATCTTTTTTTAACCAGTGTTTATTTTATGAGAAGAGAACAGAAGACAAAAATCACTACAGTATAGGGACTGAAAACAGAGATTTTGAATTTAATTCGAATCCCAACTCTGACTTGGCGTAAGTTTCTTAAATCTCCCAGACATAAGCATGCACAGCTCTAACAGGGACACAAAAATACCTACCTCACAGGACTGTTGAAAGTATTTTTTCATTAACTTTTATTGGGGTATAGTTGCTTGGCAATGTTGTGTTAGCTTCTACTGTACAGCAAAGTGAGTCAGCTATACATATACATGTATCTCCTCTTTTTTGGAAATTATTCCCATTTAGATCAACAGAGAGCATCGAGTAGAGTTCCTTGTGCCATACAATAGGTACTCATTAGTTATCTATTTTATTATTGAAAGTATTAAAAGATATAAGTGTATAAAGTGCTTAACACAGTAATATAACAGATAATTATAATTATGATGGTGGTCAAATATCCACCTTTAAGAAACCAGTTAGGAAGAGAATAAAAACATATTCCTTCATCAGTTTCTCAATGAATCTTAGGAGAAACAACTCCAATGCTTTTGGAGAATATTTGAAAATTTGTTAAATAACTTGAAAGCATCCTGGACTTCCTGCACATCACAAAATTGGGAAGCCAGAGTGGTAGAGACCAACATTTACCTAGCTTTCCTTAATTGGAATTCATGGTGAAGATGCTGATTCTAAAATAGCTACTACCTTAGGCTGTATTGAAAATCAAGACGTGAATTTCCACTGTGTTCAGCCCAGATTACTGTGTTCATTAGTTGGACTACAGGCGATTAAACCTAAATTCACCTATAAAGGTGCAAGCAGAATACTCATGAGTCTAGAAACTCTACATACCTGAGAATACAAGGGAGAGTCTTGCTCCCTTCGTCCTTCTCCATTATTCTGAAGTGCTTGAACTTGTCTCTTGCAGCACTCTGCGAAAAATTACAAAAGTTATGTTGAATAAAAATGTCTGTCAGTAAATTTCATTGAAGTGAAATTCCAAAGCTTCCTTTTGACATACAATCATTTGTGAAATTTACACTAATGTTCAGAGATGGAATAAAGCAAGCTTAAAAGACTTAACAACTCCTCAGTATGGTCTTCTGCTTCTCTTCACTGTTTTAATCTGCTGTTGACCATTGGTTGATTTAAAGGGCAGTGTTATCTCAACTTAAGCAGACCAACGCTGAATTTTCTCTTATAATCCATGCTCCTAAAGTGCCTAGACTTTATAACCAGAAATATCATGAAGCTATGCATCACCCTGTTTGGAGTGCGTGTGTGCGCACACACACACACACACACACACACACACACACACACAAGCTTTCTAGTTGCAATACCCAAATTTTATGCCCAACAAATTTATCTGTTAAATTTCTGGTTATTGGCAGGACATTACTAATCTCTTTCAATCTGAAACAGAGACGTCCCTCACTCTCTCTTTCCTCTTTTCTCATAATTAGTCCAATAAAAAGAGAAACCATCACAATCTTCATTTTTCCAATTTTGAATTTCTGGGAAAATGAACTTCTCTGTCACTTGCATCTGGCTAACTGGTTCTCAATTCTTCTAGATGAAACCTGTTATTTTTCCCCCTTCTAAACAGTTCATATATTACAAACATTATTCTTCATATATTTTATCCTTTTTCCATCCAAAAAATAACTTCTGTGATTTTATAGACTTTGAGGACATTCATTTAGCATTTATTCTTCCCAACTCAAGAAGCCTAATGTTTCATTCTGTCCTTACAGAACAACATTTTCATCCCATTAAATACTTTTAGGGTTCTTCTCTGACACTTTCAATATTTTGTACATATTTTTTAATTACTTATTTTTAATTGAAAGATAATTGCTTTATAATATTTTGTTGGTTTCTGCCATACATCAACATGAATCAGCCATATGCATACACGTCCCCTTATACTTCTTGAGTACAGTAAAATTTTCCAGTGAAAAATGAAGAAACAAGAGAACCCAGAAAATTAAAGAAACACATTTTTGAACCAAGTTCTGTTTACTGTAAAACGTCTTTTACTACAGACAAGTATATATGCCTAGGGTGAAAGAACTTCCAAATAAGAATTTCTTCCCTTCTTCTCAGTGCTTCTATACTGAGGGCAATGAGACAATAAACTGAATCATACATATCTCCCTGCTCCTCTCTCATTATCAGAGCAGCGACCGGAGAGTCTGAAGCGGAAAGTAGAACAGTGTAACATGTTTTTCTTAGGCCACATGCTACCATATCACTATCCTAGTTCCTCCACTCACTAGCTTTATAACCTTAGGAAAGTGACTTAACCTTTTCCTGCCTCAGTTTCCTCTAAAAATTGGGATAACAATTGTATCTTTGAATTGGGTTATTATGAAGATTAAATGAAGCAATTAATTAAAATAATAACCATGATATCTGTCATATATTGCTGCTAAGTCGCTTCAGTCGTGTCTGACTCTGTGCGACCCCATGGATGGCAGCCTCCCAGGCTTCCCCGACCCTGGGATTTTCCAGGCAAGAACACTGGAGTGGGTTGCCATTTCCTTCTCCAGTGCATGAAAGTAAAAAATGAAAGTGAAGTCGCTCGGTCATGTCTGACTCTTAGCGACCCCATAGACTGCAGCCTACCAGGCTCTTCCGTCCATGGATTTTCCAGGCAAGAGTACTGGAGTGCAGTGCCATTGCCTTCTCCGTGTCATATACTAAGCATACAATAAACAGAGCTCATTATTTTTTAACCACAATCAATCTGTCCTCCTCTTATCAGGCCATCGTGGCCACTAGGAATGACACCGATGGAGTGTTGGGGTGCTTGTTCATAAACACAGGGCTCTGAAAGCAGCCTATTAAAAACCACTATGTATCAAAAATATACACATCCAAGATTTTTTTAATTTAAAAAATATACATTGCAATACATGTCATTTGAATCCCTGGAGCTTAGAATACAGCATTTTAACTTTGATTACTTTATATTGTAAAGAAGAAATTATCATATGCCACAAATGTATTCAGCATTGCTTGAGGTACCTTGAAGAATGTAGCAGAAATATAACACAGCCTGTTTTCTAGAGTTTACCTTATGCTAAGAAGACAAATATATCTCCCAGATTATAACATCAAGCAATTATTAAGACAGTATAAGACTAAGAGATAAATTGTAGGATGGGTTCCAAATGTTTTACAGGGGGTGGAAAAGATAAAAGAGAATTCAAGTTATAAAGAAAAACTCTATTAGATATGTTAGAATTAAATCAACAATTAAATCTAATTTATTAATTAAGCTAATTAACAATTAAATCTAATGCTCTAATTAAAGCATTAGAGACCTTTTGACTAAGTCTTAGCTATTTCATCAGATCAAAAAATCCCAAGGATGTGTCTATTTTACACTTCTCTCATGCATTTTCATTCATTGAAAAAATCTCTAAGCACTTCCATGTATCAAGTATTGAAGAAGATATTAGGAATACATCAATAAACCTAGTACAATCTTCTCATTGAAAAAGCCTCTGGAATTTGTGCACCTGACGTTAGCCGCGTGGCTTGTTGAAGAGCAGTATTTTACAGAGTTAATATGAAACAATAGGGAAACTTAGAATTAAAAAATGGATACTTTTAAAGATACAATAATTTGAGTATTCAAGATATTGGAGAGAAGCGAAGTACACTGTGGTGCCTTTCCCTTTGAGATATTTGTTAGGCTATAAGAAAGGCAGGATTGAGAGGCTGAGAAGCAAAATAGAAAACTGTCACCAAAATGCTGAGAATCTGAGTTGAGTTTTGAACAGTCTAATGAGACTGGGGAGGCAAAAATTAAATCTTAGAGGTTCTTAAAGAAAATGGCCCTGGATAAACAACCCAGACGCCCAGAAAAAAGTTTGAAATGAGCAGACTTTAGGATTAACGGTAAAATTCACATAAAAATCCAGCATTCAGTTCAGTCGCTCAGTCGTGTCCGACTCTTTGCGACCCCATGAATCCAAGCACGCCAGGCCTCCCTGTCCATCACCAACTCCCGGAGTGCACTCAGACTCACGTCCATCAAGTCAGTGATGCCATCCAGCCATCTCATGCTCTGTCATCCCCTTCTCCTCCTGCCCCCAATCCCTCACATCATCAGAGTCTTTTCCAATGAGTCAACTCTAAGCATGAGGTGGCAAAAGTACTGGAGTTTCAGCTTTAGCATCATTTCTTCCAAAGAAATCCCAGGGCTGATCTCCTTCAAAATGGACTGGTTGGATCTCCTTGCAGTCCAAGGGACTCTCAAGAGTCTTCTCCAACACCACAGTTCAAAAGCATCAATTCTTCGGTGCTCAGCCTTCTTCACAGTCCAACTCTCACATCCATACATGACCACAGGAAAAACCAGAGCCTTGACTAGATGGACCTTTGTTGGCAAAGTAATGTCTCTGTTTTTGAATATGCTATCTAGGTTGGTCATAACTTTCCTTCCAAGGAGTAAGCGTCTTTTAATTTCATGGCTGCAATCACCATCTGCACTGATTTTGGAGCCCCCAAAAAATAAAGTCTGACACTGTTTCCACTGTTTCCCCATCTATTTCCCATGACGTGATGGGACCAGATACCATGATCTTCATTTTCTGAATGTTGAGCTTTAAGCCAATTTTTTCACTCTCCACTTTCACTTTCATCAAGAGGCTCTTTAGTTCCTCTTCACTGTCTGCCATAAGGGTGGTGTCATCTGCATATCTGAGGTTATTGCTATTTCTCCTGGCAATCTTGATTCCAGCTTGTGCTTCTTCCAGTCCAGCGTTTCTCATGATGTACTCTGCATATAAGTTAAATAAGCAGGGTGACAATATACAGTCTTGACGTGCTCCTTTTCCTATTTGGAACCAGTCTGTTGTTCCATGTCCAGTTCTAACTGTTGCTTCCTGACCTACATATAGGTTTCTCAAGAGGCAGGTCAGGTGGTCTGGTATTCCCATCTCTTTCAGAATTTTCCACAGTTTATTGTGATCCACACAGTCAAAGGCTTTGGCATAGTCAATAAAGCAGAAATAGATGTTTTTCTGGAACTCTCTTGCTTTTTCAATGATCCAGTGGATGTCTGCAATTTGATCTCTGGTTCTTCTGCCTTTTCTAAAACCAGCTTGAACATCAGGAGGTTCACGATTCACGTATTGCTGAAGCCTGGCTTGGAGAATTTTGAGCATTACTTTACTAGCATGTGAGATGAGTGCAATTGTGCAGTAGTTTGAGCATTCTTTGGCATTGCCTTTCTTTGGGATTGGAATGAAAACTGACCTTTTCCAGTCCTGAGGCCACTGCTGAGTTTTCCAAATTTGCTGGCATCGTGAGTGCAGCACTTTCACAGCATCATCTTTCAGGATTTGGAATAGCTCAACTGGAATTCCATCACCTCCACTAGCTTTGTTCGTAGTGATGCTTTCTAAGGCCCACTTGACTTCACATTCCAGGATCATTCCAGGATGTCTGGCTCTAGGTGAGTGATCACACCATCATGATTATCTGGGTCGTGAAGATCTTTTTTGTACAGTTCTTCTGTGTATTCTTGCCACCTCTTCTTAATATCTTCTGCTTCTGTTAGGTCCATACCATTTCTGTCCTTTATCAAGCTCATCTTTGCATGAAATGTTCCCTTGGTATCTCTAATTTTCTTGAAGACATCTCTAGTCTTTCCCATTCTGTTGTTTTCCTCTATTTCTTTGCATTGATCACTGAGGAAGGTTTTCTTATCTCTTCTTGCTATTCTTTGGAGCTCTGCATTCAGATGCTTATATCTTTCCTTTTCTCCTTTGCTTTTTGCTTCTCTTCTTTTCACAGCTATTTGTAAGGCCTCCTCAGACAGCCATTTTGCTTTTTTGCATTTCTTTTCCATGGGGATGGTCTTGATCCCTGTCTCCTGTACAATGTCATGAACCTCCATCCATAGTTCATCAGGCACTCTATCTATCAGATCTAGGCCCTTAAATCTGTTTCTCACTTCCACTGTATAACCATAAGGGATTTGATTTAGGTCATACCTGAATGGTCTAGTGGTTTTCCCTACTTTATTCAATTTAAGTCTGAATTTGGTAATAAGGAGTTCATGATCTGAGCCACAGTCAGCTCCCGGTCTTGTTTTTGTTGACTGTATAGAGCTTCTCCATCTTTGGCTGCAAAGAACATAATCAATCTGATTTCGGTGTTGACCATCTGGTGATGTCCATGTGTAGAGTCTTCTCTTATGTTGTTGGAAGAGGTTGTTTGCTATGACCAGTGCATTTTCTTGGCAAAACTCTATTAGTCTTTGCCTGCTTCATTCCGTATTCCAAGGCCAAATTTGCCTGTTACTCCAGGTGTCTCTTGACTTCCTACTTTTGCATTCCAGTCCCCTATAAAGAAAAGGACATCTTTTTGGGGTGTTAGTTCTAAAAGGTCTTGTAGGTTTTCTTAGAACCATTCAACTTCAGCTTCTTCAGCATTACTGGTTGGGGCATAGACTTGGATTACTGTGATATTGAATGGCTTGCCTTGGAAACGAACAGAGATCATTCTGTCGTTTTTGAGATTGCATCTAAGTACTGCATTACGGACTCTTTTGTATTGATCCACCTCAACCCAAGCCTCAGTAAAGGTGATCTATTCTTGCTCCTCTCTGGACAAAGATAACAGGAAGCAGAACTGCACAAATTATCTCTATAATTTTTCATACACAACATCTGGTTGTTTTTTTGTTGTTTTTTTTTAAATTCTTAGGCATGCCGAGAGATTTAAATGCTCAAAAATCATGAAAAAAATATTTTAAAAAGAAAGAAACAGACTCAAGATGATGCAGACCTTGGAGTTCTCATGCAAGGATGTTAAAATGATGGTGACCAACATTTTCAGAAAATAGAGGAGAAGATGGACAAGTTGATCAGAAACTGAAATTAATTAAAAATTCTAGAATGAAAAAACCTAGTAAAATTAAGAAATTTATAGACATATCAAATAGGAGAAAAGAGTAATAGAATGGAAAGTTAGGTCAGTTGACTAAAAAACAGAGGGGGGAAATGATGGAAAATAAAGCTGTATAAAAGATTTAGCAGACAAGTTATTGAAGACCTAGGAGAGGATACATTGAGACAAAATGAGTATTTTACATAATATTGCCTGAGGATATTACAAAAACAACCATGACATTAATCTACAACATCAAGAAGCTCTATGAAACCCAAGCAGGCTCAATGAAAGTCATATCATCATTCGTCATGCTCAGTTGCTCTGGAACTGGAACCATCCAACTCTTTGCGACCCCATGGACTGTAACCCACCAGGCTCCTCTGTCCGTGGCATTTTCCAGGTAAGAATACTGGAATGGGTTGTCATTTCCTCCTCCAGAGGATCTTCCCAACCCAGGGATTGAACCCATGTCTTCTGTGTCTCCTGCATTAGCAGGAAAATTCTTCACCACTGTGCCACCTGGGAAGCTAAAAGTCATAGTAATACTGCTAAAAGACAAAGATGAATAAGGTTTAAGTTGCTACAGAAAAAAGATTCAGTACCATCAAAGAATAGGGCTGACTTTCAATAGAAACAATGAAAACCATCTATAAGACAATAGAATGGTTTATTTGAAGGGATGAAAAGTAACTGCTAACCTAAAATTCTACATCTAAAGAAAACAATGTTCAAAAAGGAAATAAAATAAAGATAAAAATCTACCAAAACGAATTCTTCAGGCAGAAGAAAAAAATATCCTGGATAAAAGCATGGAAATTGAGAGAGGAATCAATAATAACAGAAAGAATAAATATATAAATCCAAATGATTATTCATTGCATAAAACAGTGACATGATTTCTTGGAGTTTAAGAAGGGGTAGAGATACATGGTCCTGACAAAGTCCAGAAAGTGAGAAAAATATTACTTTACAGTAGATCTACTATATCAAGGATATACGTGTAATCTATGTAGCAACCACTAAAACAATAGAAATACTGTTGTATTTACAATTTCTTTTCTTCTGTTCTATTAGATTAAGCTTTCTGTTTCTAATTGTTGAGATTGATATTTAGATCACTGACTTTGGCCTTTTGTAGTGTAAGCCCTGATCACTGTGGTTTTTGCTTGTTTGCTTTTTGTAATGCAAGTGCCCGACTTAAGCTTTGGTTGCAGAGGCATCTATCTCAAAAAGGCATTCCTTTCAAAGACTGCTATCTCCAATGAACACATTGCCAGACTCAGACTCAGAGCCAAGATGTCTTCCCACACTGAGGCTTCTTTGCGCTAGAGATCTAGTTGATTTCTGTAACTGACCACTTGGGCTACTTGATTTTTTTCTCTTCCAGCTCGTAAAATTTTGCCTCTTATGTTTTAAATTCACCAATAAAGAATAAGCCCATGAGAGACTTCCCTGGTGGTCCAATGGCTAAGACTCTTAGCTCCCAATGCAGGGAGCCCCGGTTCAATCCCTGCTCAGGGAATTAGATCCCGCATGCCTCAGTGAAGACTATACACGGCAAAATAAATAAATAAAAATGAGTGAGTGCAGGAAACCTTAAGCCCCCATCCTCAACTCTGATAAAAGCAGAACCACAGGCCCCTGTGGTCTCTGTAAATGACCTCGCTCTGTGTACCCTGATATGCTGTGTAGTTTCTATGTCTTGTAAGTAATAAACTTTTATTTTCACAAAGTTTCTGATGGTTATTGCTGGCAGGCACTGTGCAGTTATAACAAAAACCGCAAGAGCTGGTCCAAGCATAACATTGGTTACTGATAGGCTAAGACCAGCACACAACATCCTTCTTTCTAATGTATGCAATCGGGGCTATAAATTTGCCTCTTTGGCTTTGTACCACATGTTTTAATACATCTTAATTTTACTAACATTCACTTCAAAATATTCTCTAATTTTCATCTTGACTTCTTAATTGATCTTTGTTACCAGTAAGTAGATTCCTCAACTTCCAGCCACTTAAGAAATTTTTTATCAATTTCCAGATTAATTTCACTGTGACCAGAGAACAAACTATGTACAATTTCAATCCTTTGAAATGTATTGACACTTATAAAATGGCCCTGTGTACACCAGCGGGTATGTGGCGGTTGCACAGCATGGGAGCGGGGGAGATACCCCACGTCCGAGGGCAGAGAAGCCCCAGCAAGATGGTAGGTGCTGGGGTGGCGGCCGCACAGCACCCAAGTGACAGTGAGGAGATACCTCACTTCCAAGAACTAAGGAGAAGCCCCAGCAAGACGGTAGGAAGGGCTAAATCACGTTTAGAATCAAACCCCGTAGCCGCCAGAGATGCTGAGTGGACTCAAACAAACCTTGTGTGCACCAGGACCCAGAGACCCCACAGAGACTGAGACAGAACTGTGTTTGAGTATCTCCTGAGGAGGTACGGCTCAGCAGTGGACTGCCACAGGGATAGGGGCTCTGGGTGCAGCAGACCTGGGTATGGCATAAGCCCTCTTGGAGGAGGTCACCATTAACCCCATCATAGAGTCGCCAGAACTTACACAGGACTGGGAAACAGATTCTGGGAAGGCACAAACAGAACCTTGTGTGCACCAGGACCCAAGAGAAAGGAGCAATGACCCCACAAGAGACTGACCCAGACTTGCCCAATGTCCAGGAGTCTCCAACAGAGGCATGGGTCAGCAGTGGCCTGCTGCAGGGCTGGGGGCACTGAGTGTAGCAGTGCATGCATGGGACCTTTTGAAGGAGATCACCAGTATCCTCATTACCTACACCATAGTTTGGCCCAGGTAAATAACAGGGAGGGAACACAGCCCCACCCATCAACAGAAAATTGGATTAAAGATTTACTGAACATGGCCCCATCAAAACAAGACCCAATTTCCCCCTCAGTCTCTCCCATCAGGAAGCTTCCATAAGCCCCTTACCCTTCTCCATCAGAGGGCACACAGACTAAAACCCACAATCACAGAAAACTAACCAATATGATCACATGGACCACAGCCTTGTCTAACAATGAAACTATGAGCCATGCCATGTAGGGCCACCCAAGACGGACGGGTCATTGTGGAGAGTTCTGACAAAACATAGTCCACTAGAGAAGGGAATGGCAAACTACTTCAGTATTCTTGCCTTGAGAACCTCATGAACGAAAGACAGGACATTGAAAGATGAACTTGCCAGGTCGGTTGGTGCCCAATATGCTACTGGAGATCAGTGGAGAAATAACTCCAGAAAGAATGAAGAGATGAACCCAGTTGTGTATGTAATGGTGATGGAAGCGAAGTCTGATGCTGTGAAGAGCAATATTGCATAGGAACCTGGAATGTTAAGTTGATGAACCAAGGCAAATTGGAAGTGGTCAAATAGGAGATAGCAAGAGACATTTTAGGAATCAGCAAACTAAAATGGACTGGAATGGGTGAATTTAACTCAGATGACCATTATATCTACTACTGTGGGCAGGAATCCTTTAGAAGAAATGGAGTAGCCATCATAGTCAACAAAAGAATTTGAAATGCAGTACTTGGATGCAATCTCAAAAATGACAGAATCATCTCTGTTCGTTCCAAGGCAAACCATTCAATATCACAGTAATCCATGTCTATGCCCCGACCAGTAATGCTGAAGAAGCCGAAGTTGAACAGTTCTAGGAAGACCTACAAGACCTTCTAGAACTAATACCCCAAAAAGATGTCCTTTACATTATAGGGGACTGGAATCAAAATTAGGGAGTCAAGAAACACCTGGAGTAACAGGCAAATTTGGCCTTGGAGTACAGAATGAAGCAGGCTGAAAGCTAATAGAGTTTTGCCAAGAGAACACACTGGTCATAGCAAACATCCTCTTGCAACAACACAAGAGAAGACTTGACACATGGACATCACCAGATGGTCAACACCAAAATCAGATTGATTATATTCTTTGCAGCCAAAGATGGAGAAGTTCTATACAGTCAGCAAAAACAAGACCATGAGCTGACTGTGGCTCAGATCATGAACTCTTTATTCTCAAATTCAGGCTTAAATTGAAGAAAGTAGGGAAAACCACTAGACCATTCAGGTATGACCTAAATCAAATCCCTTACATTATATAGTGGAAGTGACAAATAGATTCAAGGAATTAGATCTGATAGACAGAGTGCCTGAAGAACTATGAACAGAGGTTCATGACATTGTACAGGAGGTAGGGATCAAGACCATACCCAATGAAAAGAAATGCAAAAAGACAAAATGGTTGTCTGAAGAGGTCTTACAAATAGCTGTGAATAGAAGAGAAGCTAAAGGCCAAGGAGAAAAGGCAAGATATATACCCATTTAAATGCAGAGTTCCAAAAATAGCAAGGAGAGATAAGAAAGCCTTCCTCAGCAATAAAGGCAAAGAAATGGAGAAAAATAATAGAATGGAAAAGTCTAGAGATTTCTTCAGGAAAATTGGAGATACCAAAGAAATGTTTCATGCAAAGATGGGCACAATAAAGGACAGAAATGGGATGGACCTAACAGAAGCAGAAGATATTAAGAAGAGGTGGCAAGAATACACAGAAGAACTACACAAAAAAGATCTTCATGATCCAGATAATCATGGTGGTGTGATCATTCACCTAGAGCCAGACACCCTGGAATGTGAAGTCAAGTGGGCCTTAGAAAGCATCACTATGAACAAAGCTAGTAGAGGTGATGGAATTCCAGTTGAGCTATTCCCAATCCTGAAAGATGATGCTGTGAAAGTGCTGCACTCAATATGCCAGCAAATTTGGAAAACTCAGCAGTGGCCACAGGACTGGAAAAGGTCCGTTTTCATTCCAATCCCAAAGAAAGGCAATGCCAAAGAATGCTCAAACTACCACACAATTGCACTCATCTCACACGCTAGTAAAGTAATGCTCAAAATTCTCCAAGCCAGGCTTCAGGAATATGTGAACTATGAACTTCCTGATGTTCAAGCTGGTTTTAGAAAAGGCAGAGGAACCAGAGATCAAATTGCCAACATCCACTGGATCATGGAAAAAGCAAGAGAGTTCCAGAAAAATATCTACTTCTGCTT
>NW_011494620.1:1766520-1767294 GCF_000754665.1 Bison bison bison | reverse complement strand
TATCTACTTCTGCTTTATTGACTATACCAAAGCCTTTGACTATGTGGATCACAATAAACTGGAAAATTCTTAAAGAGATGGGAATACCAGACCACCTGATCTGCCTCTTGAGAAATCTGTATGCAGGTCAGGAAGCAACAGGTAGAACTGGACTTGGAACAACAGACTGGTTCCAAATAGGAAAAGGAGTACGTCAAGGCTGTATATTGTCACCCTGCTTATTTAACTTATGCAGAGTACATCATGAGAAACGCTGGACTGGAAGAAGCACAAAATGGAATTAAGATTGCTGGGAGAAACATCAATAACCTCAGATATGCAGAGGACACCACCCTTATGGCAGAAAGTGAAGAGAAACTAAAGAGCCTCTTGATGAAAGTGAAAGAGAAGAGTGAAAAAGTTGGCGTAAAACTCGACATTCAGAAAACTAAGATCATGGCATCTGATCCCATCACTTCATGGCAAATAGATGGTGAAATAGGGGAAACAGTGTCAGACTTTATTTTTGGGGCTCCAAAATCACTGCAGATGGTGATTGCAGCCATGAAGTTAAAAGACACTTGCTCCTTGGAAGAAAAGTTATGACCAACCTAGAAAGCATATTAAAAAGCAGAAACATTACTTTCCCAAAAAAGTCCATCTGGTCAAAGCTATGGTTTTTCCAGTAGTCATGTATGGATGTGAGAGTTGGGCTATAAAGAAAGCTGAGTGTGGAAGAATTGATGCTTTTGAACTGTGGTGTTGGAGAAGACTCTTGAGAGTCCTTTAAACTGC
>NW_011494620.1:1765840-1766420 GCF_000754665.1 Bison bison bison | reverse complement strand
CCTCATTCTATTACTCTTTATATCCTTAATTAACGTTTAATTAAGCAATTGTTTCCTGATCTTCGCCGACGCCATCCCCGCTTCGAATTCCCTGGATCAGCCGGGGCTGGTCCCCGGCACCTATCTCACAATGTTCAAAAATCAATTTGTAAGTAGACTATAGATATCAGTATAAAAGAAGAGTAAAGCTTCTAGAATATAAAAGCATATACTTATGACCTTGTGCTAGACAAGGATTTCCTAAACAGGATATACACACATACACACATGTGCGTGTGCACACACACAGATAACTAATCTTTTCTTCATCAAAAGGAACACAATTATGATAACAGAAATACACAGAGTGGAAGAAAATATAATCAATAAGGAAATGATTTCAAATAATCACAGAACAACTACAAATCAATAGGAAAAAGATAAGCCCATAGAAAATTTGAAAAATCATTAAAAAGAGGATGGGACACATATAAATAACCACTAAACATATGAAAAAGTATACAACCACATTAGTCATTAGACAAATACAATACTGACAGCTATGTCAACAGAACACTTGACAACAATATTGACAATATGT
>NW_011494620.1:1764352-1765740 GCF_000754665.1 Bison bison bison | reverse complement strand
ATCTTGATGCTAGGAAAGATTGAAGGCAGGAGGAGAAGGGGCCGACAGAGGATGAGATGGTTGGATGGCATCACCGACTCAATGGATATGAGTTTAGTAAACTCCAGGAGTTGGCGATGGACCGGGAGGCCTGGCGTGCTACAGTCCGTGGTGTCACAAAGAATTGGACATAACTGAGTGACTGAACTGAACAGTCAATTTTTATAAGTATTTCTGGACAGTTGAAATAAATCATAGAAAACCCAGAAGAATCCACATTAAAAACTATTAGAATAAGCAAGTAAATTTAGCAAGGTTGCTAGATAAAGAGAATATATGTAAAAATCAATTGTATTTCACGACTTCCCTGGTGGGCCAGGGGTTAAGAATCTGCCTGCCAGTGCAAGGGACACAGGTTCAATTCCTGGTCCAGTAAAACCCCTCATGCCACAGAGTAACTAATCCCGTGCACCATATCTACTGAGCTCATGCACCCTAGAGCCCATACTCCACAACAATAGTAGCCACTGCAATGAGAAGCCCGTGCACCACAGTTAGAGAGTAGCCAGTATAAAAAAAAAAAAAGTTTAAAAAAAAAAAACTATAACAAGCAATCATTGTGGTAGTGTGCCAATGGAGAAGAATGTACTACACAATGCAAATATCAGGGTTTTGAGAAGTAACAGGTAAACCACTACCTATAAGGACAAAGGGCTATGGCCACATGTCATTGATACCCTAAAAAGTAATGAAAATTTGCAAGGGGTTAACAGGCAACTGAAAGATAAGTGTGAAAAACACCAGAGCTCCTTAGTAGTTCAAAAAGAATGTTTCATCTTCTGCAGGCAAAGAGCAAAAAAAGATCAGGACCAGGATTTAGGAGTTAGAGAAGCCAAATTCCAGAGAAAATGAAACACCCCAACATGTTAGGTCTGTTATGCCGAGACTGGTGCTCTTGTTTTGCCTTCCAGAGCAGTAAAACTTAGGGATTCAGAAATTAGAGGTGTGTCACGAGGTCCCCTCCAAAGTAAAAGACAAATTGTTGTATCATATGTCTCCCATCACAAAGAAGAAAGCACAAAGCCTGATAACCTTTCCTGGTTCCCAAAGCAGTATATTGCACACCCGGTGACACTGTTTCAACCTACATACCAGGTGACATGTAAGGCTGCAAGTTTTGAGAGGAAGCCAGAGCACCAAACATTCTGCACCAGGTCTAGGCTGGGCTGCAAGTGGCTCTGCCCTTGAACCATGAGTCAGTCGATTCATGCACACTATTTATGTATACTATTCATGTGCACTATTTATTTTCTTGGGCTTCAAAATCACTGCAGATGGTGACTGCAGCCATGAAATTAAAAGATGCTTGCTCCTTGGAAGAAAAGTTATGACCAACCTAGAAAGCATAT
>NW_011494620.1:1761518-1764252 GCF_000754665.1 Bison bison bison | reverse complement strand
GCATATTAAAAAGCAGAAACATTACTTTCCCAAAAAAGTCCATCTGGTCAAAGCTATGGTTTTTCCAGTAGTCATGTATGGATGTGAGAGTTCACCATAAAGAAAGCTGAGCACTGAAGAATTGATGCTTTTGAACTGTGGTGTTGGAGAAGACTCTTGCGAGTCCCTTGCACTGAATGAGATCCAACCAGTCCATCCTAAAGGAAATCAGTCGTGAATATTCATTGGAAGGACTGAAGCTGAAGCTGAAACTCCAATCCTTTGGCCACCTGATGCGAATAACTGACTCATTTGAAAATACCATGATCCTGGGAATGATTGAAGGTGGGAGGAGAAGGGGACAACAGAGGATGAGATGGTTGGATGGCAGCACTGACTCAATGGACCTGAGTTTGAGCAGGCTCCAGGAGTTGGTGATGGACAGGGAAGCCTAGCATGCTACAATCCATGGGGTCACAAAAAGTTGGACCCAACTGAGTGACTGAACTGAACTGATAGTATGAGAGGTACTAGTGTTGGGAAAAGATGCCACATGAAACATGGAGCTTATTTTGGAGGCTTGCATGTGTGCTAAGTTGCTTCAGTCATGTCCAACTCTTTGTGATTCTATGGACTGTAATTCACCAGGCTCCTCTGTCCATGGGATTCTCCAGGCAAGAGTCCTGGAGTGGTTTTCCATGCCCTCCTCTAGGGGATCTTCCTGATTCAGGTATTGAACCCACGTCTCTTACTTCTATCAGCATTGGCAGGTGGGTTCTTTACCACTAGCACCACCTGGGAAGCTCCTAGTTTGGAAGGGACTTCCTTTAACCTCTGAATTCAGAAATTTTACTGCTCTGGAAGGCGCAGATCCTAATCTCAAGTGTTCTGGTTTCATTCTCCTTTCTCCTTGCCCAACATAGGAGTACTGATCTCAGCATAACAGACCTAACACATTTAGACATTTAATTTTCTCTGGAATTTGGCTGCTCTAACTCCTAAATCCTGGTCCTAATCTTTCTTTGCCCTTTGCCTACAGGAGACTAAATGGGGATTTCCTGGTGGCTCAGTGGTAAAGAACCCCCATGTCAATGCAAGAGACACAGGTTCAGTCCCTGAGTTGGGAAGATCCCCTGGAGAAGGAAATGGCAACTCGCTTCAGTGTTCTTTCCTGGGGAATCCCATGGATAGAGGAGCCTGCTGAGCTACAGTCCATGGGATCACATAATATTTGGACACGACTTAGCAACCAAACAACAACAATGGAGACTAAATGCCTGACACAGGACACTAAGTGGCCATGTATTTGGAAATGTATATCGTGAGCTAGTTTCTGTCAGACTCAATAAGTCATAAGGACAGGCAGACACAGAAATCAGTTCTGTTCAGTTGCTCAGTTGTGTCTGACTCTTTGTGACCACATGGACTACATGCAGCACACTAGGCCTCCCTGTCCATCACCAATTCCTGGAGCTTGCTCAAACTCATGTCCATCGAGTCAGTGCTGCCATCCAACCATCTCATCCTCTGTTGTCCCCTTCTCCTCCCACCTTCAATCTTTTCCAGTATCATGGTATTTTCAAATGAGTCAGTTATTCGCATCAGGTAGCCAAAGGATTGGAGTTTCAGCTCCAGCATCAGTCGTTCCAATGAATATTCAGGACTGATTTCCTTTAGGATTGACTAGTTTGATCTTCTTGCAGTCTAACGGACTCGCAAGAGTCTTCTCCAACACCACAGTTCAAAAGCATCAATTCTTCAGTGCTCAGCTTTCTTTATGGTGCAACTCTCACATCCATACATGACTACTGGAAAAACCGTAGCTTTGACTAGATGGACCTTGGTCAGCAAAGCAATGTCTCTGCTTTTTAATATGTGGTCTAGGTGTGTCAGACCACACTTCGATCTAGCTTTTCTTCCAAGGAGCAAGCATCTTTTAATTTCATGGCTGCAGTCACCATCTGCAGTGATTTGGAGCCAAAGAAAAAAAGAATCTCAAAAATAGTCCATCATAAGATGGAAATGGTATATCCTAGATTCACCACTGGCAGGACCAGATGACATAAACCAGCCACATAAAGAGAGGGCCCAGTTCCCAATGTCACTCACCAGTATTATTGCAGTGTACCTCCTTTAGCTCAGACCTATCACTGTATAGAGGATTTCTTTTGACCATCTGATAGAGAAGGAAAGAACCTAAGGAAACTTTATAGATGAATCAGCTCAGTATGAAACGCAAGACAAAAATTAACAATAGCTTCACCACAGTCTTATTCAGAAGCATCCTTAAAGAACAGTGCAAAGAAAAACCCTCTCAATGGTTGGAGTTTGGGCAGAATGACTAGTCATCCCCTTTGTGGGAAGAAATAGTCCCAGGTTATAATATATATAAACTCATGGATGGGGAATAGCCTGTCCAGAAGATTGGAAGATAGAGACAAGGAGGTCTGGTACAGAGACATGTGGATGCACAGAGGGGAGCGAGCACCAACTGTGAAGGCCTTTTTCACATGTTAAAGCATATCAGAGAGCATCCACTGCAGGAGAGGCACTAAATAGTCAAACAGAAAAAAAGGACATAGTTTGTGGACATCAGCCGGTGTCAGTGATAAGTCACCACAAAGCCGCAGTTGGCACATGAATGGAGTGGCCAAGGTAAAAGATGTGGAGACTGCACACAGGTCCAACCGTGTTAACCCCCACTGCCTGGAGCCCATTTAGCTACTGCTGCCACTGAGTTCCCAACCTCAGAGCA
>NW_011494620.1:1760486-1761418 GCF_000754665.1 Bison bison bison | reverse complement strand
CCTACTTTCTGCTTTGTGCTTTCACCTACACTTCTGACTTTACGGGGGGCTGTCCCCCACTACCTCTCTGAAAAAAGAGTTAGCTTATAGCTCCAGTTAATAATTCCTGGGTGTGACAGTGTTTCAACCTACAAACTCCCTTAGAAGTCCTCTAGCCTGCCTGAATAGGTTTTTCCGGCCACATGTGATTGCTCAGAGCCTCCAAACTGTGAGAGGCATAAGATGTTCTAAACTGTCTAAATACAGATTCCTTTGGGCAGTCAAAAGATTGATTAGAAATTGTATTGGTGAAGGGATTTTCACTTGTTGGGCCAATGTTTGCTGCTAAGTCTCCATATCCCTTACCTGCTGTGTCCCTGGCAGTGTATTGATTAATATAATTGGTGTAAATAGTAGCTTTAATGTTTGTCACCTGGGACCCTTGAGTTAATTCTTTTTCTTGTTATAGCACACCACACCTTTGCTCTGTAGGAATGCAACTTTATCTAATGCTTTTTGGAGGCTGGCGCCTGACTTGAGAATAATCACCTTTAGAGAAAAAGGCCTCCGGGCCAGAAGATGATGCAAATCACCTAAACTTTTGCATATGATAAGTTTGCAGGAAGAAAGCCTGGCTTACTGCATGACTCTACCCCTTCCCCCATTATCCTCTATGCATAACTTAAGGTATAAAAACTACTTTGGAAAATAAAGTGTGGGCCTTGTTCACCGAAACTTGGTCTCACCATGTCGTTCTTTCTCTTACCTTCTGGCTGAATTATTCAGCCTCTTTTCTACACTGAATTTCCTCACTGAGCTATCCTTATTTCAGCCTCTTTTCTCCACTGAATTTTCCTACTGAGCTATCCTCATTCTATTACTCTTTATATCCTTAATTAACGTTTAATTAAGCAATTGTTTCCTTATCTTCGCCGACGCCATCCCCGCTTCGA
>NW_011494620.1:1740739-1760386 GCF_000754665.1 Bison bison bison | reverse complement strand
GTGTTAACCCCCACTGCCTGGAGCCCATTTAGCTACTGCTGCCACTGAGTTCCCAACCTGAGAGCAACAGAGGCCAGCGTTGAACCCCTACATGGCACTGTTCCTCAAGGAACTCTGCCAAGTTCTACTATATGAGGCCAAGTTTACTAAATGGGCTCTTTATTTCCTAAAAAGTAACATGATTTCAAAGAAATAGATAGACCTTCTAGATGTGGGTTTGTTATTCCTGCACTTCAAGCTTCAAATAGCACCACTGCATAAATGTTTGTAGAGTATTTGTTCCACCGTATCAGACTCACATCACATTGGATCAGATCGGATGACCAAATGACTCATGTTTACAGCAAAGGAGGTACAAAAGTGAGCCCTGATAACAGAAATGTAGGATCTACTGGTGGGATTGCATATTATACCACCAAAAAAGCTGTTGTTGTTGTTGAGTCACAATCAATGTGCCATTGTAGAGGCTACCCAGCATGAGGAGAGAATTCCATCCTCTGTGACAGTATATATATTAAACTACAGAATTGGATGTGATCATGTGCACCTAATAGGAAGACGACATGAACACAGGAACCAGAGTGTGTGATAGCCTGCTTACTGTCACTCCCATGACCCATTGAAGGACTCTGGAATAAACATCCCTAAGCTCTGAGCTCTGTAGAGCTAGAGGCCCTGATCCCTAAAGACAGCACACTTTCACCACAGGAAAAAAAGGAAAAAAAAACAATAGTTCCTTTTCACTCCAAGCTACAGCACCACCAGGGACTAGCAGGCAGGAAGAATCACCATCATAACAGGACATGGGCCCTGAGCATCAGAAAGAGGCAGTGTTGCCATTTTATAGCACTGGTAATGTTGGGCACTTTGGGGCACCACTGGGAATCTCTTGCCCAATTGTGACAAGTATAAGGGCCTTGACTTGACAAGATTACGGGGAGTAGGAACAAATTTGGAAAACTATAATCTAGGAAAACATAAATTATAAACCTACAGTAATTAAGAAAACATAGTAATGCCAAAAAGATGCAGACAAATAGATAAATGGAACAGAATAGAGAATTCAAAAATGCATATTTATACATTTGATTACAAGGTGATGCTGAAGAGCAGTGGAGGAAAGGATGTTGTCTCAATAGACAGTTTTGAATCAACTGGTTTTCATATGGAAAAATATTAATACCTATCTCACAATGTTCAAAAATCAATTTGTAAGTAGACTATAGATATCAGTATAAAAGAAGAGTAAAGCTTCTAGAATATAAAAGCATATACTTATGACCTTGTGCTAGACAAGGATTTCCTAAACAGGATACACACACATACACACATGTGCGTGTGCACACACACAGATAACTAATCTTTTCTTCATCAAAAGGAACACAATTATGATAACAGAAATACACAGAGTGGAAGAAAATATAATCAATAAGGAAATGATTTCAAATAATCACAGAACAACTACAAATCAATAGGAAAAAGATAAGCCCATAGAAAATTTGAAAAATCATTAAAAAGAGGATGGGACACATATAAATAACCACTAAACATATGAAAAAGTATACAACCACATTAGTCATTAGACAAATACAATACTGACAGCTATGTCAACAGAACACTTGACAACAATATTGACAATATGTGGAGTACAACACTTGACAGCTATGAATGGCTAAAATTAGGAAGATTGACAATAGTAAGTGTGATAAGGACCTAGAGAAACTGGGATTCTCCTGCACTGCTCATTAGCAAAATGTGACACAATCACTTTGGAAAACTTTTCAGTAATCACTTCTATAACTGAAAAACTCATATTTTATGACCCAGGAATTCTATTTTTAGTTAAATAGCTAACATAAATGCTAACCTATGTTCATTAAAAAAACTATACAGACATTATCACAGTAGCACTATAAAAGCTCAGAACTAGAAACAACTCAAAATCTATTCAGAGTTGAATGGATCAAAAATTTTGCTATATACATACAATGAAAGATTATCTATGATGAAAAATGACAAAATACTGCTACTTACAATAAAAGGTATGATTTCCAGAAACTTAATTTGGAACAAAACCAGACCAAAACAAAATCATCATACTGCATGATTCATTAAATAAACTCATCTATTTACGTAAACCTCAAAAGGATGGATGGAGATAATTTATGGAGAGGAGTGGTTAGAGTTAGGAGTGGTTAGCTTTTAACTGTGGTGTTGGAGAAGATTCTTGAGAGTCCCTTGGACTGCAAGGAGATCCAACCAGTCCATCCTAAAGGAGATCAGTCCTGGGTGTTCACTGGAAGGACTGATGTTGAAACCGAAACTCTAATACTTTGCCCACCTGATGCGAAGAGCTGACTCATTTGAAAAGACCCTGATGCTGGGAAAGATTGAAGGCAGGAGGAGAAGGGGACGACAGAGGATGAGATGGTTGGACGGCATTACCGACTCAATGGACATGGGTTTGGGTGGACTCCAGCAGTTGGTGATGGACAGGGAGGCCTGGCATGCTGCAGTCCATGGGGTCACAAAGAGTCAGACACGACTGAGCGACTGAACTGAGTGACTATGAGGGTCACAAGAGGAGTTTCTGGGATACCAACAAGTGTTTTGTTTCTTGAAATGTGTAGTAGTAATATGAGTGTTTTCCCTCTGTGAGTATGCTCTATGAGACTTTATTGATCTGTACATGTGTGAGCTCTGTACTTCCTTTAAACCACAATAAGTTACATGCCCAGTATAATGTCAGATAAAAGGAAACTTAGATATCTGTTGGTTTAACTTGTGGGCTTCATTTGCCATACACACAAGTGAGTCAAAAGAGAATGAGAGATCTGGGCACAGGAATAAACTATAAAAAGCAATCCATCCTGAGACTTCCCCAGTGGTTCAGTGGCTAAGACTCCATGCTCCCAATGCAGGGGGCCTGGGTTCAATTCCTGGTCAGGGAACTAGATCCCACAGGCTGGAACTAAGAGTTCATATGCCTCAGTTAAAGATCCGGTGTGCCGAATAAGACCGGGTACAGCCAAATATATAAATAATTAAAAAAAAAAAAAAAGGAATCCACCCTCACAAGTGTGAGGGTGGGCTGAGGGGAGGGACAGACACTGATGTCGATGCCAAGATGACCACGCCCTTGGCACAGCTATGTGTGCCCACGTGTCATGCTCACTTTATAGAAGAACATTCTGCTAACTCTCTAAGGCTATAGACCTCAGCACACAATTCTGTTCCTAAGTTAACATCCTGTCCCATACCTTATGTTTTACTTTGGCAGCTGAACAGGAAGAGTCATTGCCTCCATTATTTCTAAGTGGAGGGCTTTTCAGTACTACATTTATGAGCTTCTCATTTTTTAAGTGGGTGAACCTGGCCAACGGCATGACCCAAAATACTTCTACTAGTACAGATACCATCCACTGCAGACACGTACTTCACAGGGGGAGAATCTGGCTTCTCCATACTTCGGTCTGGCCAACAGACACCCCACCAGGTTTAAGGGAAAGATCAGAGTTCTCTCACCACAGCACGAGGAATACTTCCCATCCGGGGATGACTGACTTCGACAGGAGTTTGGGGTCTGGCAAGACATCTCGCGGACCAGGCCAAACCAAACATGGAGTGGAAAACTCCACTCAGACAGTGTTCCGCGGGCCCGGGGCCCCCTGAGGCCAGCCCACGTGTGCAACTGACTCCAATTAGAGTGAAGGAGCAGCCAAACAGCACTGCACACACTGTACAGAGAGGGTGCCTGGACCAGGTGGAGGGAAGGATGACAGGCCCGCTGGGATCCGTCCCGGTTCTAATCAGAAGAGTACGCTCTGAGTTTTCCAGGGCTTTGGAATGCCAGAGACATTTTGAACATGGCTTTGAGCAAATAGTTTGAGCATAAATGGCTCTTGTAACCCATGTGTCTAAATATTTTCCCTTTTATGCTAGGGGAGAAGAAACCTCCTTTTCTATTTAATATTTAAAAGTATTAAATAAACTTCTGGAGAAAAGTTTATTTAAACCACAATTGCAAATTCACTAGTTAGAAACAGTATTTCTGTACATCTGACATCCTGACAAATACACTATTCATACTCCCAAACTATTGAATATTTATTCACATAATTGTTTCATCTACTTTTGATAATTTACTTAAAAAAAATTGAAAAGGTGCTGTAGAAGCACCTCTGAAATTATGTCTCCAATAAGAAATCTGAATCATGAAGAAAGAAAACAGGTAACTGGAAGTTGCTTGTATATTTACTTTTAAATATGTGACATTTACCCATCTGGTCTACAACTGGAAAACATGATGATGTGTGTACATGACAAATGTAGAACAAGATATCCCTCCCCCCAAAGATGGAAAATCTCTTTCCTTTTGGCATATTCTAACAGATTTCATAGAGCAGTTGAAGATGTCAGAAGAATCCTAAATATGGAAAGAAAGATTTATTTTTAAAATTCTGTGAATTTCAAAGGATTGTGCAGATATATAAATCAGATTAATTATATTATGTGCACTAGTATTTCTATGACTAACAATGGCTATTAACACCCAATTTCCAAAAAGATAAATCTTTCCTGACATATAGGTTCCTATAATTGGAACAATAGAGCTTTTCCAAATAAAACTTTCACAACCATTTAAATAAAATAAAATTTTATTGAGCAAAGAATAAGAAAAGAGACACAAATCACTGCAAGCTTTAACTGACAAACGTCAGTTACCTTCTGCTGTGCTTCCTTGTGGTTTCTCAGAACTCCATGTCACCACACTTTGCAACTTACTTTTTCAGTCCTCTCAGTAAAATTTTAAAGATTCTGCCCCTTCTTACAGTGGCAAAGAAGGCTGAAAGACTCAGCCCAAGCCAATTCACTCATCAAGGAGCTAAGATTTCACCCAGTATCCATTTTCCAATGACAAAAGGTTTAATAGCAAAAAGACATGGGTTATTTTGTTCAATCCAGAAAATGTTTTTAATAAAATATCTTTCATCATTTTATTGTAGGATAATACTTAAATTTCGGTAGCTACTTAAACCTTTCAAAGTGCTACCCACTTTTTTTTTTTTAACCCTCATCAGAGCAGTGGCGCAGTGGTGCTAGCAGTAAAGAATCGACGCGCCAACGCAGGAAACCCAGGGGACGCGGGTTTGATCCCTCAGTTGGGAAGATGCCCTGGAGGAGGAAATGGCAGCCCACTCCAGCCAGGATTCTTGCCTGGAAAATTCCATGGGCCGAGGAGCCTGGTGGACTACAGTCCATGGGGTCACAAAGAGTCCGACACAACTGAGCGACTGAGCACACGTAGAAATAAGAGCAGTGCTTGGATCACTACTTTGTAGATGCGGAAGCTGAAACCAAAACCCAACTATAAAGCCCTGAACACCAGCACAAGCTTTTTCTTCTTGACCATATCTGCTCCGAGTATGTGAGAGAAGGAGATGAGGCTGTTTAGGACTCCCTTCTGTTGGGTGAGATGCAAAAACGGATACAGGATTTAAAAGGAAGAGAAATGGCAATGGAGCCTGAAAAGATACTTGGCAATTCTGACTAGAATTTGAGAGAAAATTTTTGATAAAGGAGAACTAAGATATGAAAGTGATCACCTCAACATTTAAGGAATTTACTAAAAAAAAAATAATGAGAACTACTTTAGTATTAGTTCTCTCAGAATCGCACTAAGAGCAGGGGGTTTGACTGGCACTACAGAAAAAAAAAAAAAAAAATTCTGGGATAAACACTACATTTGCAATTGTAGTAAGGATAGCTCTAAGTTGAAGCTGCTTGTAACTCCCAGCTCCACAGCCTGTGGGAGTGTTACACGTGCCCAGGATCCCCTTCTGCCTTCATCCTCGGTCTGCTTCTGTGTGCACTATCTCGGTGTCTCACAGAGTCAACCAAACTGTGAACTCATACCTTTCACTGGTTTTGAAAAAATTAAAACAAACATTACTTTTTTCAAGAAAAACCATACATGGATCAGTATGATCAATGGAGATTTTATTAAAGATTTCAAAAGATCAGAAGAGTATGACAGAGCTCAAATTTTACAATTCATCTTTCAGATATGTTTTTTTCAAATTTTCTCTGACAAGAATGGGACTTATGGGCCCTATCTTGGTCCTTTCTCTAGGAAGCATCTCATTTCTTCTCCTAGCCCCTCATCCTCCCTAGAACTATTCTTGCTTCTCACTGACCTTCTTTTTTTTTTTTTAATTTTATTTTTAAACTTTACATAATTGTATTAGTTTTGCCAAATATCAAAATGAATCCGCCACAGGTATACATGTGTTCCCCATCCTGAACCCTCCTCCCTCCTCCCTCCCCATACCATCCCTCTGGGTCGTCCCAGTGCTCTAGCCCCAAGCATCCAGTATCGTGCATCGAACCTTCTTTTTATTCTCATTTTGTTTCTCTTCCACCTCAGGAAAAGCAAAATGTTCCTTCCTGTTTCAAATTTAACAACTGATTGCCTTTTGCTGTTGAGATGTTTCTAAGATCTCACCATCCAATCGTAAGAGGTTACCCATGCATTTTTCTCCCCTAAAAGTTCTTACCTATAGTTAGAGAAGAGAAAAGGGACAATAGTCATAAATGACCAAATGATCTTGGCTGGCTGTTGATTCTTTAATGTATATTTAAAACTAGCTTAGGTAATATATGGTTTGTCCTATGAAATTTATATGCACAGTTGTTTTAGAAGTAAACTGCTTGAGCTTGTGCATATCCAGGTCACATGAATTTGAAAGATCAGCAACCAAAATCCTTCATACAGAGTCCTCAGCAGTAATTAAGGACATGGTATCTGGAGCGGATAGGTAGACAGAGGAGCTCAAATTCTATCTCCTCTGCTGCCTTAGGCAAATTATTCAACCTCTCCGGTCTCAAGTTTCTTCAGGTATACAATGAAATGAGAGTAACTGCTTCTACTTCATAGGGTTATAATATAGATTCAATGAATTAATACATGTAGAATCCTTACAACATTGCCTAGCACATAGTAAGTAATGGATAATGTTGGACCTTCCTAAATTGTTTTAACTCACTATAGAAGGCAGTGGTGTCTTTTTCCTTAGCATCTCTGCTTTAGCATTTGCTACTTTCACTTTTTGTCAATTACTAACATGCTACTTTGAAATACCTCGTATACATCTATAGTATAATAGAACACCACCTATATATTTATCTTTATTCAAAGGTTTGTAGACAATTGCTCTAGATTGCAGTCTTACAGACACTGACTCTTTTAACATCTTTTCATCTACATAGTGCCCAGTAGAAAAGCTTGCTCATAACAGGGGCTTAATTTTTACTAGTTCAACCACCAGCTGTAATAAATCCAATTGTGTTTTGATATATTTTTAACTTGGTTTGTGATATCTTACTGGAGAATCGCCTCAAAAGCCTATTTATACTGTTTGCCCTTTCTTTCTTCTCAATTACTAGAGATATGCTGACTTTCATTCTTCCATTTCTATAAAATTTTCACTGTCCTTACTGAAATTCCAGGCCCAGCCCCTCCTCAAAAAAAATGAGGGAGAGTAAATATTAATAAATATTTATCCATGGTAAAGAACTTATTTCTGCACTTTATTTTGTTTACCAGTAATTTTGCTTTCCATATGTCCAACGTAAAATACATGAGCAATTGCAAAAGAATACTTTTAGTTGTCATTTTAAAATCTATTGGAAAATGTGAGCATACTGTAGGATGAGATGTTTTTTCTCTTGTGTTTTTAATTTTACTTGAAAACTACTTTATTTGTATATAGCCAAGGGCTGGAGTAGGGCTAATCTATTATGGCCATTTTAACTGTTTTCCGTGGTTATGAGTAACTCAAGGATTAGAAACTGGTTTCCAGACATTTAAGTCTCGCAATCTCTCCATTGCTCTGCTCATATCTCTCATTCTCACTCCTGGGTGACCACACACCCCACCTCAAAGCAAGCTCTCAGGCTCACAAGAGACCAATTTCATGAATCAAAGGAAGTCAGCCAAAGGAAAAGGGGGAGGGAATCTGAAGTCTTTGATACTTTTTGGATTGCAAGACCTGAGGCTTGGACTGTCTCCAAACACCTGCACCTAGCTAGGAGAGCAAGAATGAGTTTCATGGCTCTCTACTTACCTATTAATGAAATAAATATCATTTTTTTATTTATTGTGGTATAGTTGCTTTACAAGATTGTGTTAGCTTTTGTTGTACAGTCAAGTGAATCAGCTATATGTATACACATATCCCCTCTCTCATGGACCTCCCTTCCATACTCCCATCCCACCCATTAGGTCACTACAGAGCACAGAGCTATGTGATACAGGAGGTTTCCATTAGCTATCTACATATGGCAGTGCATACATGTCAATCTCAATCTCCCAATTCATCCCACTGCTGGTTTCTACCACCCTGTGTCTACATGCTCTCTACCTTGGCTAAGAGATTGTAAATACAGAAAATCAAATTACTTACATACTGTGCCTCTTTGTATCCACTTATAAAAATATATATCAAGTTATAGAATAAAGACATATGTAACTTGTCTGCTATAATAGTAGCAAACATCCAATAGAGTTTAGTGGGAACACTAACAGATAAAATACATAATCTATGGTTTAAAACAGGTGAAATTGGAGTTCATACCTTACTTCATTCATCAACTCTCACTCAAACAGCCACACCCAAGGAACGTATATGCAGTAAGTGATACACATAGGAGCTTCTGTTTTGTAAGTAGAAGCATAGGGAGTTTATGGCAAGAGTCAAATCCTAAGAAAGGAGAAGGTGGCAGAGGTACTGTGATGTCCGTTCCCAATAGAACTCTGGTTCTATGCTTAGACCACACAATTAGAGAAGTGGGATTCAAAATGTGGTTAAACTCTTTAACATCTTTACGGAAAGATGCTGTAAAATATCAAGCCCAAGAAGAGATTCTCAGGAACTCAATCTTTTAAAAAGTTAAGGTGTGGAATTAAGGATGAACCCATTCTTCCCATTGCGGACAGAAATTCTACTACATCTTAGTAGCTCAAGGACTGCAGTTTGAGACACATCTGAAAATATTTTTCTTGGAGTAAACTAGTGTGCTCATGACATAAAGTGGCAATAATAATCCTCCTTGGGCAGCAATTCTATATACTTAGAAACTAGAACATAAAAATACGAAGACTGGGCACAAAGTGACAACTATATCTAGGCATGGCTATTATGAGCAACTTCTTGGAAATATATAGAAAGAACAGGGATATGTTGCAGGTGATAGACTGAGATCTGCCATTATGCAGATAAAGGCTGGCACATTGGCAGATAAGTGGATTAAATGTATACTGGGGTTTTAGAAAGCTAATAAATGAAATCATCTTTTCCTCTTGCAACTTCAGAAGTAATTGAGAAATAGAAGCAGGCCGTACACAGGAGGAAAACAAAACACCAATTTTATTATTAATGGTGGGTGATGTGGCTTAGGTGTTCACTAATCATGAGCTTCCTAATACTGGATTCCCAAATTTAACAGTCACAGGCAGTGGTGAAGGCAGTAAACTTCTTCAATAGGGCAGAGTCTGGAATGGAAGATCATGTGGGCTTTCTGTAGGAAAAGCCATTGAGAAGGAAATAACTAAGCTACATACTCAAAATTTCTCCTTCCAAAGTCACCATTCACTTTGAAGCACTTGGGGAGAGGACGGGATAAAATATCCAAGGATATCTCACCAGAGGTTGGAACAAAACACCAGCTTTGTTCTCATGGAAATTCTTCGACATTGGAAAGATGGAGCCTGTGGGAAGGAGGCTCCTCCACCATCAGCATAGGGCTTCCCCAGTGGCTCAGATGGTAAAGAATCTCCCTGCAATGCAGGAGACCCAGAATTGATCCTTGGATTGGGAAGATCCCCTGGAGAAGGAAATGGCAACCCACTCCAGTATTCTTGCCTGGGAATCCCATGGACAAAGGAGCCTGCCAAGCTACTGTCCACGGGGTCACAAAGAGTTAGACATGACTAAATGACTAACACTTTCACTTTAACTTTCCACAATCATCAATGGTCAAGGAGCATGGAGCTGGGCCAATCATGAGCAGACTATAAGGAACAATCTACCATGGTATAGGCATGTTCCAACAATATGAGTTTCAGTTCAGTTCAGTTTAATCGCTCAGTCATGTTCGACTCTTTGTGACCCCATGAATCACAGCACGCCAGGCCTCCCGGTCCATCACCAACTCCCGGAGTTTACTCAAACTCAAACTTATATGCAGAGCACATCATGAGAAACGCTAGGCTGGAAGAAGCACAAACTGGAATCAAGATTGCTGGGAGAAATATCAATAACCTCAGATATGCAGATGACATCACCCTTATGGCAGAAAGTGAAGAGAAACTAAAAGGCCTCTTGATGAAAGTGAAAGTGGAGAGTGAAAAAGTTGGCTTAAACCTCAACATTCAAAAAACGAAGATCACGGCATCTGGTCCCATCACTTCATAGGAAATAGATGGGGAAACAGTGGAAACACTGTCAGACTTTATTTTTTGGGGCTCCAAAATCACTGCAGATGGTGACTGCAGCCATGAAATTAAAAGACGCTTACTCCTTGGAAGGAAAGTTATGACCAACCTAGATAGCATATTGAAAAGCAGAGACATTACTTTGCCAACAAAGGTCCATCTAGTCAAGGCTATGGTTTTTCCAGTGGTCATGTATGGATGTGAGAGTTGGACTGTGAAGAAAGCTGAGTGCTGAAGAACTGATGCTTTTGAACTGTGGTGTTGGAGAAGACTCTTGAGAGTCCCTTGGACGGCAAGGAGATCTAACCAGTACATTCTAAAGGAGATCAGTCCTGGGTGTTCTTTGGAAGGACTGATACTAAAGCTGAAACTCCAATACTTTGGCCACCTCATGCGAAGAGTTGACTCATTGGAAAAGACCCTGATTCTGGGAGAGATTGGGGGCAGGAGAAGGGGATGACAGAGGATGAGATGGCTAGATGGCATCACCGACTTGATGGACGTGAGTCTGAGTGAACTCCAGGAGTTGGTGATGGACAGGGAGGCCTGGAGTGCTGTGATTCATGGGGTCGCAAAGAGTCGGACACGACTGAGCGACTGAACTGAACTGAACTGATGTCCATCAAGTCCATCATGTCCTTTAGAATGGACGGGTTGGATCTCCTTGCAGTCCAAGGGACTCTCAAGAGTCTTCTCCAACACCACAGTTCAAAAGCATCGATTCTTCAACATTAACTTTTCTTCACAGTCCAACTCTCACATCCATACATGACCACTGGAAAAACCATAGCCTTGACTAGACGGGCCTTTGTTGGCAAAGTAATGTCTGCGTTTGAATATGCTATCTATGTTGGTCATAACTTTCCTTCCAAGGAGTAATCATTTTTTAATTTCATGGCTACAATTACCATCTGCAGTGATTTTGGAGCCCAAAAAATAAAGTCTGACACTGTTTCCACTGTTTCCCCATCTATTTCCCATGAAGTGATGAGACCAGATGCCAGGATCATAGTTTTCTGAATGTTGAGCTTTAAGCCAAATTTCACTCTCCTCTTTCACTTCAATATGAGTTTGCTGCTGCTGCTGCTGCTGCTGCTAAGTCACTTCAGTCGTGACCGACTCTGTGCGACCCCAGAGACGGCAGCCCACCAGGCTCCCCCGTCCCCAGGATTCTCCAGGCAAGAACACTGAAGTGGGTTGCCATTTCCTTCTCCAATATGTGAAAGTGAAAAGTGAAAGTGAAGTCACTCAGTCATGTCTGACTCTTCGAGACCCCATGGACTGCAGCCTACCAGGCTCCTCCGTCCATGGGATTTTCCAGGCAAGAGTATTGGAGTGGGGTGCCATCGCCTTCTCCGTCAATATGAGTTTAGATACCAATAAATATTTGTCTTTCTAACTCCCAAAACTAAGTATAGCTTGACCATATGCTCATTTCTACTCCTCTTACTTTTTCAAAGGGCTCAAGGAAGAAGCGTCCTTCCTGAATATAACTGGTAGCAAATAAAGCCATTTAAGGCTTCCCAAGTAGTGCAGTGGTAAAGAATCCACCTGCCAATTCAGGAAACGCAAGAGACGTGAGTTCCATGTCTGGTTCTGGAAGATCCCCTTGAGTAGGAGATGGCAAAGCAGTCCAGTATTCTTGCCTGGGAAATCCCATGGACTGAAGAGCCTGGAGGCTGCAGTCCATGGGCTCACGAAGATTCAGACATGACTGAACACACATGCATATACACAAGGCCATTTAATAATTCTATGATTACAGTGATGATGTAGAAAAAGATTTCCACCGGCCATGTAGATAGTCCATGGAGATGAGGAAGGAAGAGCAATAGAGAGTAGATTCAGATTGAAAACAATTTATATGAAGTGCTCTCTGCATGTCAAGAACTAAGCTAATATTTTCACAAATGATTTCATTTAATATAACTTAGTCCTTAAAACATACACATTAAAAGAAGGAAAATTAAGACTCAGAAGGTTAAATGACTTGTTCAAGAAGTCATGATAAAGAAGAAGTAGAATGATATTTTGAGAGAAGTATGAAGAACCTCATTTTATTCTGTACACAGCAGACATTATCAGTATATAGATATCAAAACAATTACAGCTTTTTAAAGGCTTGTTTTTTGGACAAAACTAAAAAACCTATCCAACTTTGAATGACCCTATTACGTCAATCAGTCTACCTGATACCTTGATAGTTTTTCTAAAACCAATTTTAAAGGATTATTTTTAATATTCAAAGCATCTTTTTCTGGGGACAATTGAAAGGATCAACAGTCCCATGACTAGTATAATATATTGGTAAATGGCCTTTGCTCCCCCTTCAAATCATTGCCCATATATATGTCCTTCGTCTAACCCAAGCCTTGAAACTTTTACCAAAGTTAGAGAAATTTCCTCTTGACATTACACAGATACATGATAACCCAGTGATAATCACTCCCTGGCAGGCTTTGCACATGAGGCATTTTAAATGCTGGTAGAGATAATCTATGGATCCAAACCAACATAAAATCTAAAGTGGAAGAAAACAGCCTGCCTCTTTTGTTAAGTGATAGCTCTGAGCAGCAGCACAGAGTGTCCTGAAGGTATATCAGGAACCAGGCAGCTTGGCCTCCTTTGACTGTTCCCAGAGGCTCCTTTGGCTGTTCCCACACACTTCTTCTCAGATTTATTTTCCACTACACCCCTTCCCAGAGTGATTAGAAACAAATACCAATGCTGAACAAGTCTAAATATGCCTGAATCCTCTCAAACAGCTTGGCATTTGCTGCAGGTTTCATTGGCAATTCCATGATAGGGCTTGCTGGAGAGCTTTCATTAAATTCAGCTAATGCAATAATTTGAAATTTTGATTGATTTATTTTCAAAATAATTCTAGTTTTCTATTTGGAAAGGCCAAGTTATACCCTTGGTTAAGAAAGAGAGATTTTTACAAACCACCTAGCCTTAAATGTAAGTGCAATAAGCAATGATCTGAATAATTTGAGAGCTATCACAGAAATCTAAATTATCTCAATATTTTTTGCTCCTTGTACTTTTCTTGGCACTTCCTCCCTTTTGATCCATGTTACTTGATATATTCAGTGTTTTAGTCCCTATTCTGAGTTGGAAAACTAAAGCGATTATTTCTGGAAGGCTGGTAAAAACATATCATTGGGGAAGATACAATAGGGGAAGGTTGTTTTGCAAGAGGTGCCCCTCTCTCATTGAAGAATAACGAAGAATTGCTTTATGTGGCTGGCCATTTTTCATCTTTAGTAGCAAAGACTGATGAGAAGCTATATATATTGCATAGAAGTAGAGAAAAATCATCTCATGTCTGTTACTTTGTGACCAAGGGGAGATCCACTTTAATATCTCAAACTCAATGTATGTTATCACAGAGTTCAGAGTAATTCTTAGAAATGGTTAATTCAACAGTATGTAAAAAATAATAAACTGAAAAAACAGCTATATTGCTTTCCCTATTTGATCTGATATAAAATCAGATCTTCCCTGTTTGATCTTATATCCCTATCTGATATAAAATCAGATCAATTTAATCATCTGAAAGACGTGGTAGCTCTAAAAGTAACACATTCATACTATTAAAAAAAAAAAAAAAAGACTGGTGAATAGGATTTCTCAAATATCAGAGAGAAGATCTCGAAAAATCTACTCCTCTATAAAAGTAATTAGAACAATGTCAACATTGGTTTTTTTTAAAAATCACTGTTTTCGGAACTCTGGAAATTAACTGAAAGCTTTCAATAATACGAGAAGAATTTATTCAAGGAAAAAGACTGACTGTCAAGAGGAAAAGTAAAGCTTTATAGCGTTTTAACTCACCCTATTACCATTCTCCTCTCCTCATTTTCACAGCCATAAAAAGCAACAGTCTCACAATTATAGTAGCTGTGAAAACTGTAAACCCAGCAGCCATTGGAGGGGGAAGAACAGAAGAACAAGTTTGAATCTTCTTTTAAATATATCTATTCCCAGAGATTTGTTACTATTTGACCTGGCTATTAGCTCCCTAGAAGTCTGCACGTGCAGGACTCATCTTTGTTTGACATAACTCAGAGCTGACTCACTGTAAATAGCTTCCCCCAGGGCAGTTATTGACAACAGTCAGTAGCAACTGTTTAACATCATGGTTGACTAAGATAGGGGTAACATTTGGGGCAAACAAGGGGCTGACCAAAAAAATTAAAAAAAAAAAATGGGGAATAAGATGTCTAGAGTAAGCTGTGAGAAGATCTGACATTATCTGGGAGTTTAGAAGACCACAAGAAATGTGTAGGTTTATTTTTTATATTTTTAATTTTCTGTGTATCATGATGATTTGATGTTTTAAGAATATTTCTGTGTGGTAAGAGACTTCTCCTCTTGAGACCAGCCAATTCTTGGAGATAGTAAAGGATGTGGCAGTGCAGGGGGTCGGGGGGGTGGGGGGAGTGGGGAAGGGGCGGGGGACATCACGGCTGGAACATGACTTTAATGTGAAACTGACACATACTCTTTCTGGTATGTGCAGCTCAGGGCAGGAGGGGTGGGGGTGGGCTAATTATTTCAGGGCCAGGTACAGCAGCAAGAGACCATGACTATAGGCCAAAATTCACTGGAGTTATTCAGACTAGTCAGTTCTAAGCTGTTTACCCTGTCCTGTCTTGCCTTTCCTGAGAAAATTACAATAAAGGTTTGACCTAGACTTTTCCCTCACTCCTGAATTCTGTCTCCTGACCAAAACCTGGCATTTCTCATTTGGTCCTGTGTGGTGTTCCGTGCCTCCTGTTTATAGACCCTGCAAGTACAATAAATTTTCCTGAGACTTGCCCGTGTCCCTGTTAGGGCCACTCCTGACTGACCAACACATAAAAGAACAGAGAAGATCACAGCTGTGAGCAGGGGCAGGAAAACATCTGAAAACTCTCACCTCAGGCTGACCTCGAGTCCCTACACAAGCAAGAAATAAAAGCTAAGACAAAGTTGTAAACGACGGGAACACGGAAGGCGTACCCCCACTGGCACACAAAGCCCTCCAACAAAGCCTGGAAGAGGCACTGGTTCAGGGCATTTAAGGATATCTCTAGCAACCATTAACTGACTACAAAGCTAACCAAACAGAGACTTCAGTGGCCATGCACAACACAGAGTAGAGACTATAGAATTTGTTCAGGAAAGTCACTTAACAAATAACCATGCAGCAGAAACAACTACAGTAATAACAGCAATAACAATGAACCCTAAACAGGACCTATGAGCTCTACAGTTGTGTCAGCATGTTATTCAAAATGTTCGGTTTTAAGCAAAAAATAATTATGAGACATGCAAAAAAAAAAAACAGCCAAGTATGACACATACACCAACTCAGTGGATATGAGTTTGAGCAAACTCCGGGAGATGGTGAAGGACAGGGAAGCCTGGTGTGCTGCAGTCCATGGGGTCGTGAGGAGTCAGACATGACCTCGAGACTGAACAACAAATATGACACATACACAGGAATAATAATCAATAGAAACCATCTCTTAGGAAGCCCAGATTTTAGATTTACTATACAAAAACTTTGGAGAAGGAAATGGCAACTCACTCCAGTATTCTTGCCTACAGAATCCCATGGACAGAGGAGCCTGGTGGGCTGCCGTCTATGGGGTCACACAGAGTCGGACATGACTGAAGTGACTTAGCAGCAGCAGCAGCAGACAAAAACTTTAAATCAACTATTATAGATAAATAAATGAAGTTATGCTTAAAGAGTTAAGTGAGAGTATGAGAACAGTATCTCACTAAATATTGAAAAGTAATAAAAAGATACAAATTATTAAATAAAGAACAATATAGAAATCCTGGAATTTAAAAGTAAAATATTGAACTGATAAATTCACTAGAAGAGCTACCTTGTCCTCATCCATCAGCCATTTAAGCCCTTCCTCTAATTATCCGTTAAAATGTTCCACCTTGTGGTTTGCGAATTTTATGGAGAACATGTTGGGCCACTGGTGTGTAGCTTGGGCTGAGAATCCCGAGCCATTAGCAAATGCAGTGCGCTTAAGGAAACCAAACAGAAAATAAACATGGTCTTGTAAGGTTTAGAATATGTAGCCTGAGTCAGTGTTACATATGGGGATGGCTAGGCCAAACACCTAAAAACTTTCAAATGCAGTCAGGCTCCACTAGAACCCTCTGAACTGGACAAGAGGCCCAAAATGACCTAGGAAAGTGACATCAAAATCTGTGGGGTATGTGAGAGCTTCAGCAGTCAAATAGGACTTATAATCATTGGTCTTCTTTTCTATTTGTGGGGAGAGATGACCAAAAGCTTTGCAGTTACCTACTCTGAAATGAAATATTGTGTCCCTTCCCAGATTATACCCAGGAATATCACTTGGGGGCTATGGGCATGTATTCTGTCTGTGTTAATGGCCTAGCTGTGTTGCTGCAAGTGGGTCAACAGCATGCTGAGACTCTATTGGGCAGGACTCTTGTCTGGGCCCACCAGAAGGCCAATATGGTAGAAGGCCAATGTTCCTTCAAGGAATAGGAACATACCACACCCACTGATGGCAGGTAGTGAAGAGTTTAAGTAACCTTGTGGAGGGACATTAAAGATCTACCACTCACCAGGTGGTGCTAGTGGTAAAAAATAAAAACAAAACCTCTCTGCCAATGCAGGAAACTTAAGAGATGTGGGTTTGATCCCTGGGTCGGGAAGATCCGCTGGAGGAGGAAATGGCAACCCACTCCAGAATTCTTGCCTGGAGAATCCCATGAACAGAGGAGCCTGGTGAGCTACAGTCCATGGGATCGCAAAGAGTCAGACATGACTGAAGTGATGGCACACATGTACACATGCGACTCATTCTAACCAAACAGAGGCAAGTTGGTCCTGATTATCTGGATGGAAAGTGACAGTTAAAAAAGGCATTTAACATATAAACTGCCATGTACCAACATCCCTTGGCTTGGCCAGTAGTCTCTGTGACAGTCACAATGTCAGGTCCACCAGCACCAATGGCAGCATCAAGGCCTTGAACATGGGCCAAACAGAACTATTAAATGGAGAAATCATTTCCCTTTGGCTCCCTTAAGTTTGGCAATTGCTGTTATTTCTTTTTCTCCCCCAGGAAGCCAATATTGTCTTGAAGAGGAAAATAGAACTAGGCAATGATAGTCAGATAGGTTCAGAGTCTTCTACTTACCCCACTGAGTTGGTCCTAACTATAGCAATTCCAGTCAGGAGTTGGGAGTGAAGGTGAGTCAGAGCACACAGAGATAATACATCTATACTAATAATATACTTAGCAGTGTAGGTCACGATGATGGAGATTTGTAGGGACCCCAAAGTACTCATGCATAGCCAAACGTGGGCAAGAGTCTTAGTGATGGTGATCACAGACCTAAAACCAAACAGTAGTATCTGTTTCCCTTTCATCCTCATGGCAAAGGTTGTGGGGATCAGAGTCACTATGAACAAGTATCTGAGAGAAACAAGAAATACAATTTTCCTCTCATGCCCCCACTGAACTCTAATCTTGGCATAGGAACTCAGGTCTTACCTAGGGACAGAGGGACCTCAGTGTAATCCCTACTTCTGTCTATTTTAAAATGAAGAGTTCTGAGTAAAGGTTGCTATGGCTCTCCAATTCACCTCAAGACTCACTGGGAGGGGAGGAAGGAATGGCACTGTGTCAGTCACAGAGAAGTCACATCCATCACGTGGACCCTAGCAGAGCTGCCCATTGGGACCTTCCAGGGACTTGGCTCAGTACCTGGTTTCAGGTTTCTTGATAGGGAACTTATTAATCTTCTCCTCTGAGTCTCATTATCAAGGAACCAAATACAGAGATATTCGGGGAAAGGCCCTTGTCAGAGTCACCTAGAAGAGGATGCACATTCTGTTGGTCATGCGTGAAAAGAAAGTGAAAGCTTAATCTCTCAGTCATGTCCAACTCTTTGGGACCCCATGGACTGTAGCCTACCAGGCTCCTCTGTCCATGGGATTTTCAGGCAAGAGTACAGCAGTGGGTTGCCATTTCCTTCTCCAGAGGATCTTCCCAACCCAGGGATTGAATCTGGGTCTCCCACACTGTAGGCAGATGCTTTACTGTCTGAGCCACCAGGGAAGTTGGTCATGTGTAGACAGTAACAATGGCACCCCACTCCAGTACTCTTGCCTGGAAAATCCCATGGACGGAGGAGCCTGGTAGGTTGCAGTCCATGGGGTCGCAAAGAGTCAGACACGACTGAGCAACTTCACTTTCACTTTTCACTTTCATGCATTGGAGAAGGAAATGGCAACCCACTCCAGCGTTCTTGCCTGGAGAATCCCAAGGACGGAGGAGGCTGCCATCTCTGGGGTCACACAGAGTCGGACACGACTGAAACGACTTAGCAGCAGACAGTAACAAAGCAAGATAAAGAGACCTTGGCAGAAGCCCAGCGAGGAAAAGAGGAGGAAAAAGAAGCAGGTAGAAAGAAAAGTAGAGACAGAGAAACTGAGATCAGACTGTGGACTTCATAAGAGATCATGATTGCCCTTTTATAAGGAGTTCATTATGGAATTGCTGTTGCATGAACTGGGCTGATCTGGGTCAACAGTCCATGAGCCCCGAGAGGCTGGCTGCCAGATCATGAGGTTTCCTGTACTTCTCCACACACTCTCACCATAAACCCTATCAACTAAAGAAACCAAGGATGTTTGTTTCCTCACAAGGAACACAATGAAACAAATATTCATTTTATTATTAAATTAATTTTAATTGGAGGCTAATTACTTTACAATATTATAGTGGGTTTTGCCATACATTGACATGAATCTGCCATAGGTGTACATGGGTACCCATCCTGAACCCCCCTCCCACCTCCCTCCCCATCCCATCCCTCAGGATCATCCCAGTGCACCAGCCCCAAGCACCCTGTCTCATGCATTGAACCTGGACTGGTGATTTATTTCACATATGGTAACATACATCTTTCAATGCTATTCTCTCAAATCATCCCACCCTTGCCTTCTCCCACAGAGTCCAAAAATCTGTTTTTATATCTGTGTCTCTTTTGCTGTCTCGCATAGAGGGTCATTGTTACCATCTTTCTAAATTCCATATATATGTGTTAATATACTATATTGGTGTTTTTCTTTCTGACTTACTTCACTCTGTATAATA